>NW_019154133.1:7396981-7492324 GCF_002288905.1 Enhydra lutris kenyoni | reverse complement strand
AAGAAAGAAAGAAAGAAAGAAAGAAAGAAAGAAAGAAAGAAAGAAAGAAAGAGAAAGAAAGAAAAGAATGGGAAGGAAGGAAGGAAGGAAGGAAGGAAGAAAGGAAGGAAGGAACTTGATGAGGATATGGAGTAATTGAAACCCTTGTGAACTATTGGCATGATTGTACAATAGTACAGCTGCCATGGAAAACAATATGAAGTTCATTAAAAAAACTAAAATTTGAACTACAATATGATCCAGCAGTACTATTTCTGGATATATATATTCCAAATAATTGAAAGCAGAGTCTTGAATATGTACTTGTGTGCATCTATTGAGGGTAGTATTATTCACAAGAGCCAAAAGTAGAGACAACCTAAATATCCATTGATTAATGAATGGATAAAAAAGAATTGTGGCACATATATACAATGGAATATTATTTACTCTAAAATAAGAGAAGGGCTAATTCTGTCAAATGCTACAACATGGTTTCAGATTGGCAAGATAAAAATTTTTTGGAAATCTGTTTCACAAAAATGTGAATATCTTTAACCTTAGTTAACTATATACTTAAAAATAGTTAAGATGGTAAATTTTATGTTATGTGTTTTTTTTAAATCATAGTAAGTGTATTTATATAAGAATTCTAGCTCTGCAAAGCCTGAAAACTCACGACATTTCAAAATAACTCCTATATTGGTAGTTATTTTTTTAAATCATATTTCTAAACCTTGACTTTTGCATTTTTTTTAATTTTACATTGGTTCTGCATACAGTTACAGTTATTCTTAATTCCAACTTGATTTCCTTGGTTACAATGCCACCCTCATTCTTATTCCCAACTGTCTCCAACAGTGTTTCAAATTACAATGTCTTCCCCTATGATTTGAATTCCTTGCTGGTTTTGAATGGTATTGACTACATTGAATTTTTCCATTGGTGCGCCAGATTTGTCCTCCCAAGCTTTGTAAATTTTAAGTACTTTCCTAGACCATAAAAAGATCCTATGTTTCCAACTTTGCTTCAACTCTCTCCCCAATGAGCTGGAGGCTTTCAGTCTTATAAATGTCACATACTCTAGTTAACCACTATTTCATTTTCATATTGCATTGTATATTAAATCTTTGTTGCTTAGATTCATGACATGAAATTTGAAACACCTAACATTACAGTCAGCTAACACATCCTGCATATTACTGGGGAAATAATGTTTTTAAAGAGTTCAGGTAGTCTTATTTCTCTTAAGGATTATGTCCTTCAGTGATTAATATTCATTAGATAAGATCAGTAAACTAATGACGAGTCTGCTTATCGCCATTGCCATACAGTTTATGAAGTTCTATCTTGTACAAAAGAAGAGTGAAAATACCTTGTTAATACAGATTGGCTATTTCTATATGAGTCCTCTGCAATACTGACCTAGTCATCATGTCAAATATATGGGGAATGAAGAGTCTACCATACCTTATTCTTGGTGAACGTATGCTGACTACTGCTAATCATGACCTTTCTCAGTACTCAAAAACCATCCATCTATTTAGTATTCCCTTGAAATATTTTACTGAGCATAAATGTCAAGATCCCAGGTCTACAGTTTTTAGAGACTGTCTAACCTTTTCAGAAACTTGGGACATTTGCCTTTCTTTATTCTCACGGCAGTTATTCTATTATCAATAACTCCTCAAAGATTACTGACATTGATCTTATCTTCAAAATTACTCAGTGCCCTAAATTAGATATTTTCTGAGCCAGAAAAGTGAAGTCATCTGGAGAATTGTCTTATTTTTCCTCTCTTCCTATCTCTTCAATGATTTTAAATTTTAATTCCTCTTCACCATTTTAGTTTTGTTCTTCCACATGAAGATTATTCTCCTTGACAGAAAAGATGGAAACAAAATTGAAGTTAAGAAGGTAATTGTTCCCTCTTTTGCTTTATTATTATAGTATTTATCTTAGGAGGAAGAATTTTCACAGTCTTGCTCAAAATATAACTAGAAACTTTATTTTCTTTAGGGAATTTGAAAATAATAATGCACTTTGAGAATCACTTATTTCTGTTCTGAAATACACTTGCTAATGTTTTCTCATTTTCTCCAATTCTTCTTCACATTTTTGGCATTTTTTTAAAGATTTATTTATTTGTTTTTTGGGGGGAGGGCAGAGGGAGAGAGAGAATCTTGAAGTAGACTCCCTGTTGAGTGGGGAGCCTCATGGGGAACTCAGTCAGGGACCCTCGAGATCATGACCTGAGCTGAAATCAAGAGTCAGCTGCTTACCCAACTGAGTCATCAAGGCACCCCTGGCATATTTTAATTTTTTAAATATTTTATTTTTTCATTTACTTGACAGAGACACACACACACACACACACACACACACACACACACACACACACACCAACAGAGGGATTACAAGCAAGGAGAGTGGGAGGGGAAGAAGCAGGCTTTCCGCCGAGCAGGGAGCCTGAAGTGGGGTTCAATCCCAGGACCCTGGGATCATGACCTGAGCCAAAGGCAGCCTCTTAACCAACTGAGCCACAGGTGCCCCCAAATTTTAATTTTTAATTTGTGCTCATAAAGAATGCCACAAAAAGACTTTGGTCTTTGTAGATAGTGCCCCATATTCTTTTCCATCAAGGTCATGATTAAATGGTCAAAACACCATTTTGAACGCTTCTTGCAGAACAATTTCCCCCAACTTCATTTATTCACTTGTAATAAGTAATGAGAATATCACCTAGGAATGCACATATAATCACATATGATATAATCAGTTTCTCCTAAAATCATATCACAGTGATTTCATGTAACAGATTCTTTGTATTGATTCATTTAGATCTGTATTAACAGTTCTTATTATTTTTTTTTCCTTTACCTCTTGAGACAAGAAGTTGTTAGCAAGGGAAAAAAATCAATATTTTTCTCTTAGAACCTTACTTATATTTGAAAGTCCCCATGGAATCATGGGCTCTTTGCTGCTCCATTTTGTGATCTATATCTGACCAAGTATTCATGGTAAAATTTTGCACATGTCCATCTGCAGGCAGTTTTAAACTTTTCTAAAAACTAAAACCGGTTAATTCTATAAATTCAGAACCTAATCTCAAACACTTGAATGCAGAAGATTTAGGCCACAGCTACGAATGTCATTTTAAATAGCCATGTTTAGGAAACATTCATTAGATCACACTCCCATAAAAACCTAACTTTTATTCTACCTAAATTTTTTGCTCCCGTATATTTTGTCCATGATCTCATGATGAAATTTGGGAGTTTTTATTTCATCTGGTATTACCACACTTCTCCTATTGGTATATATATATATGCGTGTGTGTGTGTGTCAAACACACACACGCATATATATATATACACATATAATGTATATAATGTATATATAAAGTATATATATGAAGTTTCTTATTCTTTTTATTTTATTTTAGTAATCTCTACACCAAGTGGGGGACTAGAACTCATGATCCTGAGATTAAGAGTCACTTGCTCCCCTGATTGAAACAGGCACCCCCAGCATATTCTTTTTACAATACTTATAAATCATTGCTATCTTCTATTTGTGGGTCTAACATTATCAATCCCATCAATACCAATAAAGTCAAAAGTATCTTCTTTGGCAAATATTTGTTTATTTTGTTCATTATTTATATTCTGATCATTTATGTTTGGCTATCTCTTCTAAGAAATTATTTGTGGTCATCTTCATTCATGTGATACTCCAGAGAATCTGATTTATACTGTTTCAATCTCCTTTTGTTTTTATTGTTTTTATTTTAAAGCTATCTTATTTAGATTAACAAGTCTCCTGGGAATTATATTATTCTAGGTCTGTGGTGTTGTTGTTGAAAAGCAATTGAGAGAGGATAAACACAATATAGTAATATGGAAAATAAAAGTGACCAGTGGAAAGGTAAAATATTCAAATCATTACAATTTCTAAGTATTCTGTAAGAGAAAAATAATACTCTTTTTATAAATGTGAATAGGCAAGAACCTAGAAGATTAAAATAACTTGTTAGTATAATCCTTTTTTGTCTTATACGTCACCTTGTATGACCATAGATAAATACATATAGTTCATCTTTAGATAGAACATTATTTGTATCTTAAGTCACCCAGGTATAGCAAATCCAATTAATCCTCCTTACTAGTGGGTATTTTCTTCTCATATTTACCTTTCTTTTCCAAAGTTTTCAATCCTCCCCTAAAATTTAGTTTCCTGCTCTTAACTATTATTTTGTGAAAATCTTTTCTTAGATTCTTTGGGATGTTTTATTTCTACCTTTATTTTAAAAAGCAAAATTTTGGAATATTTGGCAAATCTGAGGTTGGGAGAGGATTTTCATCATTGCAGATGTAGCTCAGAAAAACAATACCCTTCAGCTCTACATATGAGCATATTTACACTCTACTCTAAATTCATTCAAAAATTTTTTTTCAGAATTTTCTATGGGTAAAGGATGAGAAATACCACAGTACACAAAAGAGATAAGTATGTCTACACAGAACACACAGTCTAAATTGGAATTCCAACAAACGAATAGAAATCACCACATGATACAATAAATCTATGGTGAGAAAAGGCAAGATGCTTAAGTACAATAGAATGAACATCAAAAATTCTACCTGGAAGCCAAAAAATCAGCAAGCATTGCCCTAAGGTCAATCATAGATTTCCCAAGATTCCCCATATTTAAAACAACAATCCATGTTCTTTCTTCTCCACAAAGCTAACATTCACTGTCTGTTGGGAAAAGTCTCATACGCATTTGTATCTTCTTTATTTTGCCCTATACCATCATTTCCTTTCCCATGAATACCACTGGCCTTGATTACCTACAACTCCTATACCTTTTTAAGTCTGTTGTTTGATAATACCATGATTAAAGTATTGAAATAAATACTGAACTCAGCAGCTCATAATAAAAATATTTAACTTTATTATATCTCAGATAAACTTTGCAATCATGAGACTTGTATCTCCATTGTGCCGGTGGGAAAATTGAGACAGAGAGAGGTTAAATGGGTTGTCAAAGGTAACACAGCTAGTAAGTGGTAGAAGCAGAATAGCTCGACTATCTATGGTTTTATCCACTGTACTATGCTTCATCTCATATCTCACATAAGAATATCAAACAGAAAAGTTACTATAATGGTGAAATGGCTTGAAACCAGACTACCAATGAAAATTTAAAATACTAGTTACATTTAACATACAGAAGAGAAGGTTGAATAGGTAAATGGTAATCAATCAAATATGTTAAAAAAAAATGCCATGTGGAATAGGAACAGTATTGGTCCAAATCACATTTGGTTCACATTTGAGGTCAAAAGATGGAGGAAAATTTTAAATATTACAGAAATATTAAATGACAAATACTTTGTCTTGAGAGAGCAAGAAGCAAATCTGTAGACTTCTTGGGTATCTATTTATGTACATCAGTGTGAATATGAACATATGAGAGCATATGAAAATGGATGTTTTAGTAGGGACACTAAAAACAACACTGATGACAAGGAAAAAAATCCCTATAAATATACAGCTGTCCTGCAGTGTCCTAATATCATATCATAATTGTGCTAATCAAGTGAGAACTCTCATTTCTTTCTCCTGCCTGAATTCATCCTCAAAGTTGTTGAAGCTGTGCTTAGGAGTACATAAGAGAGAATTCCCTGTATGTTTTCTTTATGATGGAGGGCAATCATCTTGTTGGCTTTAAGGAAAATTCTAAAATAATACATATTTGCTAACTGAAGTTCTCCAAAAGTGCAAAAGACTCAAAGAATCACCTCGATAGTATTTTAAGCAGTGAGAACCTCTTGAATTAATCACTGCTAAGAAAATTAATATCATTACTATATATGTTCTAAAATATTCAATATTTTTAAATAATGACTTATAGTCATGATATATTGCATATATACATATCTGTATGCCTTCATATAATTATTATCTTTATATGTAGCTATGTTAGAAGGAACAATGTACAAGTATTTGTGTAAATATATAAAGATACACTATTATATACTTTTACCTATGTATGTTGGGGAATGCAAATATATACATAATATACTTTTAGTTATAATATGAAATAATAATAATTTAGTATTTATATTTCATAATGTAACAATAATAAACTAGTAATAATGAAATATTTATTTTCACTGCTGCTAAAATAAAATCTTAAATCTAGAGCCTTCAAATCAAAACCTCTTTCTCTGACGTGACAGAAATATTACACAAATCTGACATGCTCGAAGTAATTGGAAGCCAGTACAGCAATGAAATTCATACATAATTTTGTATTTTAAGAGGTTGCTTTCTGAAAGCTCAAAGAGTCTTCTTTGAATTTATCACAATCCCTATCAGTTTCTGAGTACTTTAATGTCCAAGCCCAAACCAGGCATATATCAGACTTTATTTTATTTAATCCTTACAATCAACCTTATTGGACAAGAGTTATATCTATCTCTATTAAACAGACAATACGTTTTTGCTTTGAGAAAAATTTCACAATTAGGCCATGATCACAGTTAATACAGGTGGAATCTAGATTCAGCCAGGCCTATCTAAATCCAAACTATTCACTCTTGCACCATACAATATCCACACTGACACTCTGTTTATGTGCATGTGTACACAGGTGTCTGTTAACAAACCGGGAACTGAACACTTCTGTAAATTTAACTTTGTTTATCCTGATGCAGCATTGTTGTTTTTTAATTTATATTTTTATTATAAAGCATAAAAATATTTGAAGATAAAAAATGGAAACTACAGTTGGTGACTAGTTGCACATATGGTAACAATTAATTGGAAGCAAAATATTACATTTCAAAGTATGATATTAAAATTATTATAAGCATATCCCTATCAAAACTGGAACTTATCTTGATACCAGTGTTCCTTGTTTTGAAATAGGATACTCATTTAAGCCTTTTTGTTTAATTATTATAATTATATTTCTGAAAAGTCTCATAGACTTAAGATATTTACAAATGAACTTGGTCACACTGAAGTACTAATGTTAAAAGTCTGAATAAAAACCATTCAAAAGATCTCAAATATTACCTTAAAACATATTTATTTGTATATGTGTTTTGAGTTTACTGTTACTTAAATATGTGGCTCCCTTGCCTATTGAGAAAAATACTCATATTAAAGTTAAAATATGTTTCCAATAGAAAAGCATGATTCTAAGGGTCATTATTAAACCTTTTTTTTTTTCTGTTAGCATATCAGGAATTTTTGTTGATATTAATTTGGAGGCATCTGTACCTTCATATACTGACCTAATAAAATACTAGTTTTCAACATGGGCATTTTCTACTCTTTATAATTTAATGGTACTTACTTGAGATTTAACAAACTCTTCAAAAAGATCCGTGAAGCTTCAACAATTAATATTCAAAACATGAATCTGGGCTTGGATTCTAATTTGCTTCTGATGCAATATTAAAGCAAACTATATATAAAATATTAATGTTATATTAGTTCTGAATTTATTTTTTTTATTTTAGAATAAAGCCCCCCCTACCTAGATCACTTTATTTTGAAGGACATTTTTAAAGGGGAGTCATTCTTCTTGATACCCTGAATAATAATTTAGTAGTAATTAAATAATAATTAAATGTAGTCATGTTGGGAAAATATTACCTTATATGTAGTAAAGGTTTTATATTAAAATAAAAGCATTATGTATTGAATAAATGATACAATATTATTTTCACTTTTGTGGAAAATCAAACATTTCATCTAAATTTATGCAACAAATGCTTACTATATATAGTTTATCCTGTACTACTTAAAAACTGCATGCTACTTGATAAATTCTTACTGTAATACTGTTTTAAATGTGTTTTTAAATACTGTTTTAAATGTAGTGGTTTCAGAATTTTTTAAGGAAGGTATAAGGTTTTCTAAGATCATTCTAGCAGAATGAGGAAATTTCACCAAGTTTTACTGAACCACACCCATTACCATGAATTATATAATTGTGTTCTTAAATTAAGTCTTCTGTTCTCAGAGTCCATGCCTATGTTCTATAAAAATATAATTTTTAAGTTAGATCCTGTGACAGAAAACGGCTATCTGTTATCAAATTATTTTTCTTTTTCTCACAGGCACACATTGAGACCATGTTTCCTAGTATTCTTGCAGCTAGGCACAGCCTTCCAACTGAGTTCTGGCCATGTTAACATGGGCAGATGTGATGTACATCTTTTCCAAGCTGGTCCATAAAACATTCCCATGACCTTTCATTCCTTTTTTCTAGTTGTCATCTGAATGCAAAAAATACTGAAGACTTTGAAGAATGAAAGGACTCTAAATATCTGAATCACTGGGCAGAATCACGATATGAATTGAATTGCTTCATGAGAGAGAAACATTTATTTTGTGAAGTCGTTAAAATTCTGTTTGCTGCCATTACAGCAGTGAGTTGACCAGAATACTGCTGATTCCAGTAAGCTTATTCCACACACAAAAAGCTGGTCGGGGTAAATTAGAAATTTAAATGTAAACAAACAAACAAAAAAAATAAAAAAAACAAATTTGGAACTTTTGGGAAGAGAATATAAGAATATATCTTTAAGGCTTCAAGATCAGTATTTCTTAAAGTAAATATTCATTGAATAGAAAATTCTCAGACCTCATTTTTTTTACCTCCAAGCATCATAGATCCTTCACTCTTTATTGACACTTTTTTACTTGGATTCGGGGATACTACACACTTTTACTTTGTCTTCATTATCTCACCAACTTCAAATATTGGCTTTCCTGTGTCTTGCTTCTCTAACCACATGTGCTGATTACTCGAGTTTACATCAGTGGCTAATCCAGATGTCTGCCCTTATCTAAGCACCCATATGCAGATGTCTAGTGAAAATTTCCATTTCCATGAAGAATAGACAAAAGAAACTAAAGAAGCACAAAACTAAGCTTCCCCATTCCAAACAACCTTCCCCCTAGGTTTCTTTATCTCAATAAACAGCAACTCCATCCTTGTAGTTTCTGAGGCCAAAAACCTTGGCTCTCTTTTTATCACCCATACCTGATGTTTCAGCAAATCCTATCAGTTGGCCTTAAAATATGTCCAGAATCTGAACACTATTCTTCACCTCCACATCCAGCATCATTGTCTAAACCATCTTCTTTTCTCCCCTGGATCTGTGTGAAAATTTTCTAAGTGGCTTACCAATTCCACCATTGCCCCTTTTCTATCTGTGTTTAACACAGAAACCAAGACGAATATATTAGAGCCTAAGTCTGATAGTGTCTCTGTTCTGCTCAAAATCCTCCAATAAGAATTTCCCATCACAGTGTAAAAGGCAAAGAAAAGTCCTATAGAATCTGACACTTCCGCCCTATCACTGTAATTTTTTTTCCTAACTACTCTTTCTTTGACGTACTCTATGACAAGTCAAACACATTCCTCTCTAAGGATCTTTATGCTTTCTCTTCTCTCTGAGACATTCTTTCCTCAGAGATCTGCATATTTCAGTCCTTCACTTTTTCTAGTATTTATTCAAATCTCACTGCCTTAGGATGGCTTTCCCTAGTCATTCTATCTCAAGATGCTCCTAGTTATTCTTATAGTCATCACTCCCTCTTATTGATTTATTTTTCACCTATCAGATATCTCCTTCTAACACACTTTTTACCTTATTGATTGCCACCATCCCCAACACACATGTACACATTATAAGCTATTTTCTATAGCAGCGGCGATTTTTATCTGCTTTGTTTCAAGTTATAACCCCATAACCTACAACACGTAGTGATGCATACATTACTGAATATGTAATGAATAAAGACACAGAAAAGATCCACTTTACTTCAATAAACTTAAAAGCTTATGAATATTTAAGGCTACTCTTAAAAAGTTAAGATAAGCCATGATCTGAGGAAAATATTTACTAAAATGATAACAAGCAAATGGTTAGTACAAAGAATAAAAACTGAATTCATACAATCAATAAGAAATACCTATCAGAAATCTAATCAAAATAAGGCAAAAAATCCTGAACAGATATTTCATAGCAGATAAAACACGAATGAGCAATAAATATATGAAAAGATACATCACTTCAATGATAATTAGATAAATACAAGTTAAAATCACAATAACATAGTTCAGTCACCTGATTGGCAAAAATGAAAATTTGACAATAACCAAGTGATAATGAGGATGTGGCACAGCAAGATTTCTTACCCACGGCACATGTGTATGTAAAAAATGGTATAACCCCTTTGCAATGCAACTGGTATTACTCTAGTAAAACTAAAGATGAGTTCACCTATGATTCAGAAATTCTAATTATATTAGACATATATCCTGGACATATATCCTAGAGAATTTTTTACAAGTATGCAAGCTGTTTTATATATAGGTTGTGCATAATAGCACTGTAAGTAAGGACAAATCTAGAAAATATCATAGTTATTCTTCAATAGGAAATGTATAAATAAATTATGGGATACAGATACAGATATACTGCATAGTAGTGAAAATAATTGAATTGCTGCTATATGCATAAGTATAAGGGAATATCACAAAAGTTCCATTTGCAGGTGTACCTGCAAGTTATCAAAGAAGATGTAGGGTATAATATTTACACAAACTTCAAACATTTATAAAATAATACAAAAGCATGCATATATATACAAAATAATTATAAGCAAAAGCAAAAGTTATAAATAAAAACTTCCAAACAATGTTACCCTTGGGGGTAATGAGAGATTGACAAGGAACCTACAAACAACTTCAAAGTCATTTCTTAATCAAGTATGTTGACACATGCTTTTTTCTCTTAGAATTGTTTTTTAAATGTGTGGCATTATTCAAAGTTTATCTTTTAAAGAAAGAGTAAATGATTTTTACTTTTATCCAGGTGTTCAACATGTTATGAGCATATTATGTACACATTGCTATGCTAAATACTTTGAAAGCAGAGATGAGTACCAGATATCCCTTCTGCAATGGAAGCTACTATTCAGAAGTTTTAAAAAGAGGTCAGTTCACAGATAGTGAGTATGTGTCATGGTGCCTCCCTCCTCTTCAATGCCTGTGGCAGACAGAGCTAAGCCGACAAGGCGATCTTCACTCTGACCCTGAATACAGGCAAGGATTTTCAACACGATGCTCCAGGCTGCCATTATTAATTGCTGAGAGTTGACACTCAATTTTAAATGTGTGCTCTCCTAGCTCTTTCACATTTACAGACTCTCAAAATGTATCATTTCCAGATTTTAAAGAAAAAGAATTGATAGGCATGTTATACAAAGTGAAAAATAGTTTGTAGTAATCATTTATTTTCCTCTAACAATGCTATTTTCCTATCACATTTGAAATTTGGTAGACTGCTTTTAAATATGTGATTATATCTGTGACACGAGTAAACCTATTTGAGAAAGATTCTTGTTGAAATATAAACAAGCACAATATAAAAATAACATCTAGGGACACAATTTTATTTATAATTGAGAAGTCTCATTTCCGTACATGTTTAATATGACATTTTTTACAAATGCAGCTTGATAAAGGAATTTTTATAATATGTGTTCTAACAGATTTGACTCACATTACAAAACATAAAACATCATATCAGAGCCTAAATGCCAAGTAAAGACAGTAATATAATGCACCGTTAACATATTTTTAATAAAACTGATTACATTAGCCAGTTATTAAAGGTGGATCACCGGACTTTCCTATGGATTTGGATGTATGATGGTAAAGAAGAAGAGTAAAGTTTGGCTTCATGATTTGGGGCTGAAAAATACGAAGTGAAGTATCTTTTACTGAGATGGGTAAGTCTCTGGGAGGCCCCAGATGTTCAGAAATCAAATGTGAATCTAATATCACTGTTAAAATAGTACATTTGTCAGGCACAGTAAAATTATGTGTGCTCTACTTAACATCATTGACTACCAAAGTATTTAAAAACATAGACCTTGGAAGCATACCAACTTAAAAGTTTGGACAATCTTTTAAGCAATATCATCTTGTCCAGTTAGCTTTGCCACCAAGCACGGATTTCCTTATTTGGAAAAAGGGGATGGTATCTCCGTCCTGGAGTATTCTTTGGGAATTAATAAAATAATGTATGCCAACAATATATCACAATGCCCAGTAACAAAGATTAAGTGCTGTTACTATCTTTTTTTTCTTTGATCATGTAGCTTGAATTATTAATTCGATCACTAGGAAACTGAGGCATAAGGTAGTTGAAATAACATTCACAATAATACCTTGAGCCATAAGTCAGAGCCCTGAGGAAGCTTATTTCATATTGAAATTACACTTCATATTCTCTGTTTTTTTAAAAAAGCATTTGCGCTTTTATTTATTTATTTTTTTAAGATTTACTTATTTAGAGAGGAAGAGAGAGTGGTGTGGAGAGATGGAGGAAAATGGAGACAAACTCTTAAGCAGACTCTATACTGAGTGCAGAGCTTGATGTGGGGGCTTTATCTCATGACCCTAAGATCAGGACCTGAGCTAAAACCAAAAGTCAAATGCTTAACCAACTGCACCACCCAGCCATCCCTGTTTTATCCATCTACCATTCTGTTTCTAAAGGTGATTGTACTGTATACAGATTAATAGACATCATTGATTAAATCCTAGTGTACATCTATCGTGTGCTTATTTTTAAAATCCAGAACAACAAAGTATTCTCTTTTCTCATTCCCTTTCCAGATATAAGAAATAAGGATTAGAATAATAATAATCAGATCTATAATAAAAATTAGTCATAGTACTAGTAAGAATTATTTCATAAAGACAAGTATAGTTTTATTAATATTCACAAAATAACTCATCAATTTCCACAGTATTAATGACCTTCAGCAGTGCCACATTCATCATACTCATGTTTAGAGGAAATGTCCATAATCATAAAATACTTGAGTCTTTAATTTTGAATTCATGCATCATCACTTTTGGTTAATTTATGTTTGAGAAAAATTTATACAATAAATTCAATAAATTTAAATATTCCATCCTGGTTTGTCAGAATAAGAAAGTCAATTAAAATATTACCAGTTATCAAATGATCAAGAACTGTATGTGTATGTATGTGTGTGGTTTAATTAACTGGGACTTGTTAGTGGTCATTGTCAAATCTCTATTATTATCCTTTGTTTGAAAAGAGAACATAATTAAGGTGATTATTCAGAATTCAAAGATAGAACTGATTTTCAAGAAATAAATAATGCAAATGAGTGCATGCACACACAAACACAGTCAAAAATATAAGGAGAGATACAACTTAAGGGGCCTACAAAGAGTTATTCAGTTAATGACCATGACAATTTACTAGATACTCTTCCTTATCTTTCCTATAACATACTTGAGTCAATATAATCATCATCTATAAGAATAAATACCAGTCATACCCACTGATTGCCATACATTTCACTTTGTCTTTTTTTTCCTATCAAAGTTTACTTAATTTACATGAAGAAGATAACAATTTTCACCTGGAAGAAGGAAAACTCAAGTTTCTAAATAGGAATCCTACCTAGCACTTGATATTTCAATTGTTATTTTTAACAACCTTTGATTTAGAATTAATTAGATCAGGCTATATCAAAGTTAAGAATTAAATTAACCTAAATGTGAGTTATTCCAAATTAACATTTGAAGTCATTTTCCCTTCTGAAAGTAATGATAATAAACTTCAGTTAGGTATTATTACACTTTTCCTTAAGAGTGAAAATTTACCTTTTTTTAAGAAAAAGAGAGAGATGGGGGAAGAGCAGAGGGAGAGGAAGAGAGAGAATCCTAAGCAGGCTTCATTCCCCGAATGGGGCCTCATGCAGGACTCCTACTTACGATCCCAAGATCATGACCCTGAGATCATGATCTGAGCTAAAATCAAGGGTCAGGTACTGAGTGGGGACTGAGGCACCCAGCTCCCCCAGGAAATTTACTTTCAATGGAGGAACTTTCTTCTTACCTGAGCCTAAGTCATATGATTTAAAACGTTTTTAGATATTTGTGTTTTTCTGTCAACATTTCATAATCACAGTATCTATGATAAAAATTATTTAACTCTATAAAAGAAAGAGAATGGGAATTTACAATTTAGACATAAAATTAAAATTAAAAAGGGGCCATAGTTTACCACAAAGCTCAAACAAAGGGCATCTAAAAATGAGGTATAGAGGGAAAGACCTCTGCTTTCCCAGACAACACTGCCTGTCAGACTTTTGAGTAGTTTTAACTGGATAACATAACGCTTTAATCTGTGAGTATACCAAAAATTACAATAGTTAATTTTCCCCCAATTACCCAGTAAATTTGAGGTATACCAGTCATTCTTTATTGCACATGAATGCTATTTTTCTGGAGGATGTGATGAGTAGATGATAAATGCATTGCCCTTTTGAGTTTCTAATGATCTAGAGATGAAAGACTTTGGAGCCCAATTACCATTTCCTTTCCTATCCAAATCTTTTATACATAACTTTTTAAATAATAGACCATATTTTTATGTGTATTATGGAATCATGAAGGGAATATAAAATGAACAAGATACCTTTCCCAAACTGCATATATCTTTTATGAGATTATTCATTGGTTTTCAGTGGACTTGTTATATAGTCTTTGGGCATTCTTCAACTCACAGCCTAAAAGAGGAAATGATCTAAACATCAAAATGAAATACAAAAATAGTACGCTTTTATAGAATCTGAGATTTGTAGCCAAATTTTTTACATCTTCCTCCTTTGATACAATGAGACCAGAATCTCAATATTCTAAACAAGCACTATTATGTGATCAGAGCAACTGCAAGAAGACCATATGAGATATCTTAGAGAAAGTCTGGTCAAAGGAAATGTTTAATATCATTGACGCTCTCTCCACTCTTTAAAAGTTGATCTCTGTTACCATATAATTTTTAAAAACACATGAAAAATTCATAGTTAATAAAAATTTTCAAAACAAAAACATGCTTAGTATTACCGTTAATGATTTCTCCTTTCCCTCAGTTTATAGAATATTATTTTATTGGTTAAAATAGAGGATTGATCCCATGTGCTAAGCTCTCAGATTTCTCTCTTTTGATAAAGGTTAGTTTAAACGCGGCCAACTATTTCCTGATCCTCATTATAAAAATAGTGAATATTGTTATCTATGCAATGTACTGAATATAGAGATGTCAAATGGTATCCTATATAATATGTTTTTATAAGACACAGACTCTGATAAAAGAGATTCCTTAAACAAGGTGGTGATTAGACTTGATGGCAGAGCATTTTAATATTTTAGCAGAAATCATTAGAGTATTGGCATGTTCCTCATGCAATAAGAAGCAATAAATTTAATAGCTCTTTCAGCCTTTATTATTATTATTTTGCAGTCCTGAGTTTAGTGGAAAAGAATTTGTGTCCAGATATCATTTTTTTGCTTTTGTGTTCCCAAAATAGACCGTATATGGGTACATTTTCAGTTATTGAGTTTTTTAATGACTTTCCTTTTAGGGGCAAAATAGTATTGCCACTTAATACTGGATTACAAAGAAAAGCCTATTTCTGAAGGAATTTTTATTTTAAAAGGGTAGCAGTGTCTAGGAATTACATGAATGGGCTTCATTCTCCCTTTCGGGTCTGAGTGGCTAAGAACGAGATATTTCATGTATGGAAGAAATGTCTCCCTCTACTCATCTCCAACTCAAGAGTTTCCTTGAAGAGAGAGAAGCATGACATATCCCAATGAAGATATACAGCTATTAAATGCATTTCTGTTAACATTTCTTAGGTAATGAGCATGTATCCAATTTTTTTTTCCTGCAGTTTTAGGTAAACATGTTATTATTGACATTTTCAAACATATATAAAGGAGAGAGAATAATATAATAATGCCCCACATGCATAACTGTCACTCCCCTATCACCCAGCTTCAACAATTACAAATGTATTCCCCAAAGATTTTTATCTATAACCTTACAAACTCCTCCTTTCAATTATTTTGAATAAAACTCTAGGCCACATATCTCTGATCCATAAATACCTCAGTGTATAGTTCTAAAATGGAAGGGCTTATTGAAATGTACTTCAATATATTACACACCTAAAATGTTTTAATTCCTTGATACCATTAAATATACGGTTTATACAGCTGCCCCGTAATATTTTAAAGTTAGTGTGAAACCGCATTCAAATTAACTTTGCATGTTGCCATGGATTGATCTGTTTCTTAAGTCTCATTTAATTTATAGGATTCTCTGCTTTGTCTTTTCTTTTTTTTTTTTTTTTTCCTCCCTATAACATACGTTTAAGAAACTGGGAGTTTGACCTATAGTTTTCCAGTCTGGGGTTTGCCAACTGCCTTCTCGGGGTCTTATTTATGTCTCCCTTATTTATCTCTCCCTTGTAAACTGGTGGTTAGAAAAAATTTTTAAAAAATTAAAAAAAAAAACTTGGTAAGATTTAAGTTTTTGGTGAAAATATTTCTTAAGTAATGTGGTATAATTCCAATAGAAAGGCAATAATATCTGGTTGTCTCCCTTACTGATAATCATTGATAGCCTAAATTTACTTATTAAATAACACTTTAAAACTGTTAATCTTGTGCTACCTCTCAGCCTGGCCAGGGTCTCTGCTGATCTCAGGGCTGGGTGTGGAGTTACCTAGAATTGCCAAGGCATCAGATTTCCTGCCCTGGAGACCTGTCGTGCTGTGTGGTTAGATTTCCTACATACGCAAATGTATGAATTTGCCATTATAAATGAGGGAGGGATGTCTGACCTTGGTGTTCAAAACAGCACTGTATTTTTGCTTTTAAAATCCAGTGAGGTAACATGAATAAACGACCTTATCTTTGTAACCTTAAAGAAAATTGCGTTAATCTTTGATCTTTATTCACTAGTTAGCTGAAATATTTCAAAATGAAAACATTGTCTCAACTACCAGTTAGTTAACCTGAAGAAGAGTTATAGTCTATTTCACCCTTTCAATTTTACTTTATTTGCCAAATTTTTATTTAATATGCTGGCTCTCTGACATTCTTCAAAGGTAAATTAAGCACATAATTTATTGTCTAAACCCAGACTTTTTTAAGTGAAAGGGGACACTATTAATTATTATACTGGAACAGCAGAATTAGCCAGAGTGCCTGCCCTTGGTAAACCAAAATGTGTAGTCAGCCTGTTTAAAGGTAACCAATGGAGTTTTAGATTTTGATGTCATTTTGCTTTTGAAATAATGAGCATGAACACTTACATTCAAACATACTTGACGTGTTTCAATACTTGCAATTATTTTACATATTGATGCTCTGATGAAGTTTGTGGCCAAGTTCATTGGCCATCACCCAAGAAGGCCTTGTAATCTTCTTTTCTATACAGTACGACAAGATTTTCTGGGATCACCTTGTACATTTCATGCTCCAAATTTGAAATCAGCATTTTTCCAAGGATCCTTTCTTCCTCATTGTTGAAAAGGCACTTAGACACCAAAATCTGATTACTGCGTATTTATTATTACTGGTTTATTTATGGTTTCTAGATTCTTTTGGTAGAGCTAGAAAATAGTTTTTAAAAATAAAATATATTTTATTCATATTTCATTAAATATAAAATATATATTATCCATATTTATTCATATTCAGAACTCTAGGGTTTTGATTTAACCTCATTTATCTTATTGTAGTTTGTTTTCTCTAAGCAAAAATTTACTTTCCCTGTGACACTAACAGCTTTTAAATATATGAACTAGAGATATTTAGCAAATTACTGGATTTTAAAGTGTTTTTGGAATAGTTTCTCAATATATCAAATTGATATATTAAGTTTGTTTTAGTTTGCTTTAAGTGTTTATAGATGACACTTTTTACAAGTATTTTTTAATTATATAAAATATTTACTTGACTCCAAAGTCAAATCTACAAAAGCGATATATTCAGAGGTCTAGTTTCTATTTTTTACACACGCACATACACACTCTCTCTCTCTCTCTCTCTCTCTCTCTCTTCATTTCTCTCTTGCATGAATAACCACTTGTTGAATACTGTCCTTGCCCCCCTACACTTTCTTAAATTTTGACATAAACAAGTGTGTCTTGTGTATTTGTATCTACCAATCTTCCTTGGAAGAACAGTTTCATGCTATATACAATTTTGCTTATTTTCTTTATTTTTTTTTAACCAATATGCACTGAAACTACATCCCAGTCATATTTTTAAAACTATTTAACATTCTAATATATGACTGTAGATTCATAGATTTCAGCCCATTGTAAGATGGTACTATCATAGTACCACAGTGTTAGTGTTCTGCATATATTTCTCATGTATGTATGTATTATGTATTTATTTATTTATTACCAGAAGTTAAGAAGAGATTCCCAGAAGTGAGAGTACCAAAGGGTGAAAGGATAAATGCGTCATTAATATTACTAGATATTACTTAAATACCTCTCCATTGGAATTGTATACTTTTCCGTGGCCACCAATAAGAATGTTGATCTTACTACAGGCTCAACATTTTCTATTATCAACCTTTTGAATATCTGGGATTTGGTATACTAGTGAACTTCTAATTTGTATTTCTCTTATTATGAGTGAACTGAACACTTGTTAATATAATTTGGGGACATCTACATTCCTTTTTATAAATTGTTTTGGTTTATTTTCCATATATATATGTGTGTATATATATATATACACACATATATATATATGTATATATATATATACACACATATATATATATATAATCAAAGTTATCATGGTTTCCCTTATTATTTATGGATCTTAAAAATAGTTGTGAAATATTTCCTTATGCTCATGTTATAGAGAAAAACACTGATATTTTCTTCTAGAACATTTGTGTTCTTACATTTACATAGAAATTTCTGATGAAATGAAAATTATTTTTCATTTGTCATGTTACAAAGGAATACAAACTTATCTTTTTCAAATGTAACTCTCCATTTATATTATCTTCACTGTCTTTAGAAGCCACATTTCAATATACAATTGAGTATTTTTCTGACTTGCCACATTGGTTTTTGCAAGCTAGAAATATTCTAGTATTACACTGTTTAATTATGATGTCTTTATATATCTTATAATATCACATAGGATTAGCCATCTTCCATTGCTTATCCCTGATTCATTTCTACATCAGGATTTTCATGGTTGTCCCTGCACATGTCTTAAAAATTCATACTTTATTTATCATATGCGTATCATCACCTATCATTATATCTAATATAAAAACGGTCTTTTCTTCCATTTTACATTTAATCCTTTTTTGGTAATATATGTGAAAATTTAATTTTTTTATATTGACTTTATAAACCACATTTTATCAAATTATCTTAGTTTTGTAATAGTTTTCCTCATGGATTCCTTTGGGCTTTTCAGATGTCTTATCCTTATGCTAGAATAGATACATTTCCTCTACCTATCCAATTCCTATGTTTCTAATTCCTTTCTGTTTTCTAATTGTATTGCTAAAAATTTATAGCATGTATTCTGGGGAGTTGGTATCTTTGTTTTTTCCTGACTTTGGGAGAAAAATCTCTTCTATGTCCACATTAAGTAAGATGCTGGTTTTTGGTCTAAGGTACATATCTGATTATGTTAAGTAAGAATCTTCACTATTCTATGTTCTGAGAGTTTTTAAATATAAAAGGGTAATGAATTTTGACAAATATGTTTTTCTGCAGTTAGAGATGATTATATCTTTTCGTCCCTTGTTTTGTTAACTCAGTGAAAAATACTAGTGGATTTCCTAATGTTAAACTAGTTATTCATCTCTGAAATAAATACCACTTGAACATGCTGTATAACTGACCATATTTTTAAGGATATTTATATTAATAATCATAAGTGAGATTGAGCTGCAGTTTTCTTTTTTGCCCCTCTGATCTTTAACAGTTTTGAGAAATCACTGGTATACACTCCAAGAAAATAAATTTGGAAACTGTATTACTTTTATAGTGTAAAAGAATTAAAGTAGAATTATGTTTATTGACCCTTAAAGGCTTATTGGAATTCATCTGTGAATACTTCTGGGTTTGGTGCCTTTTTTGCACTTTATTTTCTCTTTTTCCTCTATGGTAATTTAAACCTTCATCTAATTCAATTTGAATTTTGGTTAGTTATACTCCTTTCAAAAATTTCTTTCATAAAATTTGCAAAGAAGTTGACATAGTCCATTCGGGCTGCTATAAACAAAACAAAACAAAACAAAACAAAACAAAACTATAAACCAGGTGCCTTATAAACCCCAGAAATTTATTTCTCACAGTTTCGGAGGCTGGAAGTCCAAGTTCAGGGAGCCAGCATGGTCAGGTTCTGGTAAAAATCCTCCTCCAGAATGAAGACTGCAGACCTCTTGTGCTGGAGTGAGGAAGGGAAGTGAGCATGGCAGAAGGGGCAAGGAATATCTCTCGGGCCCCTTGTATAAGGCCACTGAGCTCATTCATGACCTAATCACCTCCCATAGGCCCCACTTTCTAATATGATCACTTTTCACATTAGATTTCCAATGTATGAATTTGGGGAGTGACAAGCATTCAGACACTAGCACAAGTCTCATGGTTTTATAGTTTAACTTTTACTCATTTTATGAGGTATAATTTGCATAAAACAAAATGTACCATTCTATGTGCACAGTCTGATGAGTTTTGACTAATGCTTTCTCCATCTTTCTGTCTCTCTCGATTTCTATTTTTCCAGTGTAGTAAAAATCAGCATTGTACTTTATGAAGACTGCTGTATCTGTGTCTTTCCTCCACTTTTTTCTGAATACTTTTTTTCTTTCTCATGTCTCTGGCCTACTCAGTTTGGGTTGTACTACCCACAAACTTTTCTCAGTACAGGATTTCAATAAAACAGGGCCACAGTGATGGAACGTATATGGTTACATATGTGTGATTATGGGATTGTGTTGCATAAAATTGTAGTGCCTGTCTTGCTGGAGTTTCTCTCTCCCTTGGTGCCTCACAACACCCATACCCATTTCTTCTATTGCTAAAATATTACATCATCATGGTACAATCTGTCACAAATTTTATTACTTTTTCCCTAAGGTCCTTTTTCTGATCTAGGATATTATGCAGGATACCATATTACATTTAGTCATCGTGTCTCCCTAGCTTTCTTTGGACTGTGAACATTTCTTGTATTTTTCTTGGTTGATGATCTTTCAAGTATCAAAGAGTATTGGTCAGTTATTTTCTGGAATGTCTTTCAGTTGGGGCTTGTCAATGTTTTTTTTCATGATTAGACTGAGGTGATGAGTTCTAAGAGGAAGATCGCAGAGGTGATATGATCACATCATATTAAAGGTACATGCTTTCAAACAGACATACCCTTGGTTATGGTAACTTTGTTCAACAGGCCAAGTAGTGTTTGTGCTTGTCATGTTTCTCTAGTTTAAAATGACTATTTTCCCTTTTTCAGTTTCTAAGCTTTGAAACAAGTCACTAAGCACAGCTCACACTGAAGAGGTGGGAAGTTAAGCTCTACCTCTCTATGGGGGAAGTATTTACATAAATTATTTGGAATTTTTTCTCTATAGGAGATATGTCTCTTCTTCTTTATTTTATTTTATTTTAAAAAATATTTTATTTATTTATTTGTTAGAGAGAGAGAGAGAGAGAAAAAAAAAAACACAAGCAAAGGGAGCAGCAACCAGAGGGAGAAGCAAGCTCCCCACTGAGCAAGGAGCCCAATGGGGGACTTGATCCTAGGACCCTGGGATCATGACCTGAGATGAGGGCAGGCACGTACTACACTGAGCATCCCTCTTTTTCTTTATTTTAAAACAAATTGTTCATTCATATAATTATCTTAGTATTGATTCATAGGTATTTACTTTATATTTTGAGCTATAACCTAATACTACATCGGATATTTTATTGCTCAAAATGTCCCAGTCTGTCCATTGGGATCTCTTTCAGGTTATGTTATGCGTCCCTTGACATGCCCAATCCTTTTGGGTTTTTGAGCTTGCTTCTTTATTTTAAGACACTACAGGATGACCTTGATTCACTTATGTATTCCTTGGCCCATCCCTTGACATAGCCATTTCTCCAAAGAGCCCTGGTTCCTTTTATTGGCAAAATGCATTGAAACCAAGGACTGGATACTGGGTTTGCTCATTGTTACAGAGTGTCATCACTTCTATGCCCTCTCAGTAGACAGAGCTAGGAAATATATGCATGTATATGTACATATCTATAGTTATTTCTGTATCTATGTGGTTATATTTATATTAAGCTAAACATGAGTTCATACTGATATCTTTGACACCCATTCAGTAAATCTGGTTCATTCTAGCCTTTTCCTCTTACCTATCTTCACCTCTCTTTCCAACAGTGAGAAGTCTGCCTTCTATCATCTACCATCCCTCTAATTGTTTGTGCAGTTCTGGTGTACATGTACAGCTGTTTCAGAATTGTTAACCCATACCCAAATGAGAAACAACTCTGCCAACCTAGAAAACAGAATCTATGTGTAGTGTCTTTTGTCTTTAGTCTTAAAGTTGGCAGTCAAAATGCCGTTTTCCTAAGTTACTCAAGTCAGAACTCTTATTTCCGCACCCCTTCAGTGATGTACTTTGTGTTAAGTTGCTAAGTTTGTGGTAATTTGTTATGCAACAAAAGTAAACTAATATCTTTATCTTGAAACAGGTTCGTTAGTTTTGAGATTTCATGGGTCCCAGACGACTTCATAATTATTCAACTGCAGTTTCCCTGACTCCACCACATAATGGAGTTTGCAAAGCCCACCTCCTACCCAGCTGCCATTCCAACTAACCCACCGGGTCTCAGTGCCACTGATAGTAAATGTGTGGTCCACCAGACCTTGATGGTCTTGTCCCACCCAGTAATATTGGGGTTAAAGAGATACTTTCCCACCTGCATTCATTGTTCAAGTTTTGTGGGTTTTGAGTTTTCTATCTTATTTCTCTGTTTCTACAGATTCTTGAGGAGGTTCAAACAATACGCTAGTACCTCCACCACCTTTCCACATTTTGGCTTTTTTCCCTCTATCAAAAATATTTATTTATTTATTTATTTATGAGGCTGATGACTCTCTAAAGTGTTCTTTTTAAGAATGAAAAGAGAAGGAGTCTTTAAATTTATGTAAAAGAATAATTTTCAAAATTGAGTCTAAGTTGAAAATTCTTTCTCCCCATTTCACAGAAAATGCCTGCAATGTGATTTCCTACATAATACTATTCAATATCCTTCTACATTATCAAAAGCATTTACTTTTGACTTTTGGGCTTACAAGGGACTTTTGTCCTCATGAACAAGATGACAAGAAATAACTGAGGTCCCCAAAAGATTCCAAGATACTGCAGTTACATAACAAAGACAGAATTAGCATTAAGGACTCCAACTTAGTAACTCCACTCCCTCTCCTACATCATGCTGAAATGTCCTCTCTTTTCTAGTGTGGAGTAGGATTGTTGCCCTCAAGAGGCAGCCAGTTGTTTTAGGAAATAAGTAAGTATTCTAAGGAGTAAGATTTCACTAGCAAAAGCAAATGAATGTGGCAAATCTGAGCATTCTGTTATGCTGCATAGATAGTACTTTGATCATTTTTTACTATGGTGATTTAACTTAATGCCTAGAACAGTAATCCTCGTGTTTTATTGTGTAAGGGTCATTTTGAGATTTGTTTAACATTCTGATCCATTAAGTTTTAGGTGATACTAAGAGTCTGTAATTCTAATTTCTAGCAAGATCCCAGGTGATGCCACTTTGAATAGCAAGGGCTATAGCAAGTAGCTCTGCTTTCCCTAATTTTAAAGAACAGTTTGAGATATATATATATAGAGAGAGAGAGAAAGAAAAACAAAGACAGAGAGAGACTAAGAGACATTTTAATGAGATTTAAAAAGATTTATGTCCTAAAAATGTTAAGAACCTTTAGCCTACAATTTAAAGTTCAAATTCCCTAGGATAAAAGGTAAAGCTATACATATCATTCCTCATTGGATTTTCCTCCACTGTCCTTTTAAGTTTCTTGTAGTGTAGCTATGTTCAGAATTTTTCATAAGATTTAAAATCATATATGGTTCTTAATAACTGCACTTCAAGTAGTTAGAATCTTCTTTTGTTCTCATAAATCACCTTCAGATACTTTCATTTATTCTTCAGCTAACATTTATGATAAACTTTATTTAGATATTATATTTTGTACCAAACCTTAGAGATATAAAAATATGTAATAGTCTCTACTTGTGGCATTATTGTAATTATTAGTTAAAAGATACTTTGGTCTAATAGACTGCTTTCCTTGAGCATTTACCAAGTGTTGGTTGGTTAAATAAATAGAAAGAAAGAAAAAAAGAAAGAAAGGGCAAGAAAGGAAAGAAGGAAGAGAGAGAGGGAGGTGGAGGGAGGGAAGGGGAAGAGAGAGTGGGAGAGGAGAGAAGAAGGATAAAGGGAAAAAAGGAAAGAGAGAGAAAGGAAGGAGGAAAGAAAGAAGGGAGGAAAGAAGGTGATGAGTTGAGAAAGAACCAGGGTGGCAGGTGTGAAAAGGCTGGATTGAAAAGTCTGAGGAGTATGAGGTATAGAGCTGGTAGGACTGCATCTGATAAGATATACTATTACTATTATTTTGAAGATTTATTTATTTATTTCAGAGAGAGAGAGCACGCGAGCAAGGGAAGGGGCAGAGGAAAAGAATCCCATGCAGACTCCTGGCTGAGTGTGGTGCCTGATGCAGGGCTCAATCCCACAACCCTGAGATCAAGACCTGAGCCGAAACCAAGAGTTGGTTGTTGACTAACTAAGCCACCTAGGTGGCCCAAGATATATTATCTTAACATATTTTTTGAAAGGGATGATCCATAGAATCAGAAATATATATAAGGAAAAATCTTATTGGGAGCCATCACAGCATTGTTTATTTCCTGTCATCCATGTTGCCTGTTAATAGTATAAGAGAACTATAAAGAATAAAAATTAACATTAGACTTTTTCCGAATTTCTGGTTTAGAAAGACATTATCTAATAGGAGAGACAGGTAGTAGACAAAAAAACCACATGTTCAAGATGGTTGCATGAGATTGTCCCTGTCTTATGGGTACAAAGCATTATGTGATTTTCTCAAAAACATCTGATCACTAGGATTAGAGGGTATCAGATGAAATTTACAAATATCAGTTTACAATTTGTAAGGGGTTATTTCCGTAATAGTTGGTATGCAGGGGAGTTGATGCTGCTAGACATATTCCTTTGTTACTAGGGTCCTCACACAGCTAAGAAAACTAGAGGCACCTTTGGAGAAGCTGGCAGCAAATTTTGCAGTTTGATCCACAAAACTCTATCGGGGAGATGTCCCTTTGTTTGAGAATCCCCGTGACACATATTCCATGAAGTCAACTGAAAATAAATAATTACTGTACCATATTACACCATGTGAAGAAGGATGGTGAAATGCAGATGGATAAATAAGGGCAAATACTAATACGTGAAATAATTTACCAAGAGCTTACAAAATAATTCCCACAATACATGTATAGGCATTTGAAGTTTCACCTAGGGAAAGGCTGCACAGAATATCCCTTGTCCATCTGATTGTGTTTAATTCCCTTCCACTCACTGTGCCAAGGTCTGGCCTCATCAGATGCATGTTATTCCTGGTGAATTGAAAAGAAGGTGCATAGATACCTTGCCATTATTAATCACTGCCTCTATTGTCAAAAGCTATTTTCCGGTATTTTATCTCATTCTATCTAAAAATTATTCTGATGTATTTATGGTTTGCTCTTCTTTTGTACTACAATTTGGCATATGAAAATGGTGCTCTACAAATCAGAGAGTAGTGAAAGTAATAATTTGTCCACACAAATTAGACTCTGATGTACTACTATTCTCCAATGTCTCTCATATTCGCCTTTGTATTTCCAACCACTGTGGATTTTTTTTTTTTTTAGATGTGCAAAGAAAATTGCAGCTATTTAAAATAACCTAGAGAGGGAGAATGGTAGGCAATATCCTAACTACCTTAGCCCTTTACATTTCAGCAGTCTTGTTGCCAAGGAAACCACTTGGGACTTTAGGGAAATTTGTGGATATTTAAAATGGATTGCGCCTGTACATAGATAGACACTTGCACAATTCACATTGCAGAATAAAAAGCTTCCAGTCTTGCAATATTAAGCCTGGAATTTCAAGGTCTGAAGATGGGAAATAACAAAATGCAAAGGCTTATTCACTTATATGCCAAAGAATGTGCCGTATATAGTATTTCAGATTATTATTAGGTTAAGCTGTTTAAAAAAAAAAGTAGAATCTAGCTAGAAGAGTATAAAGTGCAATATAAACCTTATAAACATTACATCTTCATTTGTATTTCCGATTTGCAAGTTTTAACATTGCATCAGCATTTTAACAATTAATTCCCAAGATTTATTTCAGTTTTTAAAATCTAAAAAGGAAAGCAAATGTATTCCTTGCTGGAGCCCTGTTGGAAATTGGCTGAATTCTACATAAATGTAAATACGAATATTTCCTCACAATACTGTGAGCAAAGTGCAAATATTAGAGGAGGATGGAGATAGGCTAATGCATCAAAACCACTAAACTAGTTTTTCAGTTTCTATCCATTTGTGCCTACCCTCTTATTTTTATCCTTTTATAAATTTCTGCTGAAGATGTGCAATTGCTAGTGAGACAACTGGCTATAGAGTAGAGAGCAGATAGTACAAATTGACTTCTAAATATTATCTTCACATAGCTTCATGGTTTAATTTTGAACCACTACTCAGAGTCTTACTCACTCTAGACATGCAGGCTGAATATTCCATATCTACCGTATACCCTTATCACATGGGAGATTGGGCTTCATTGTGAGTATTTAAGAAATACCACAGTCCCCACTTATGCATCTTAATGGACTCTAGATCTTCTGGACAAGAGATCTGCAGAGAAGCAAATCTCTGCCCAGACATTGTATATGCTTTGTTTTAACAAAGATTTAGGGGCGCCTGGGTGATTCAATCAGTTAAATATCTGCTTTCAGCTCAGGTCATGATCCTAGAGTCCTGGGATGAAGCCCCACGTTGGGCTCCTTGCTCAGCAGAGAGCCTGTTTCTCCCTCTGCCCCTCGCCCTGATCCTGCTCTCTCTCTCAAATAAATAAATAAATAAATATTTAAAAAAATAAAAATAACAAAGATTTAACTGAGATATCATGACCTAGGAGCTTCTACCTTCCATAGTTCCAGAGTGTGAATAATGAAAATGCATGAAGTCAGAAGTAAAACATAAGATACAACTCAAAAATACATAGTTTATATATCTCATAATAATTTAATGTTACGAAGTGTTGTGATTTCCTTCACATTCATATACGGACTTGTGTTTCTAGGGAAAAATACACAATTTGAAGATGGATAATGAGTTCAGGTGGCTAAACACTTTCCTGTTCCAAATTCCTTCTAAAGTTATTAAAATGATACAAAAATTGGAGGAATCATGCATCAATATCAGAAGTCAATCAAAGGCATTATTTAACTGAAAATAACACAGAGGGATTCAGATAAATATTTTCTAGATAGAGTTCAAGTGAAAAAAATTTTAATGAGTAAAAGCAGAAAGACGATGCAGAAAGAAAAGAGATAATTATTTAGCCTCAACCAAAGCAACTTAATTGTAGGCACGCAGAGCTAGAGACCAAGTTGACCTATGGGAAATTCAGAGAGCCTTGGGATCTTTTTCTCTAGGACAAAGAACATTAGAAAGTAATTTCATGAGGATGCCTAGGGCACCTCCAAATAAAAGAAAAATTTAGTGGGCACCAACAGAGGTCCCCCCCCATCATATGACTGTGTTTTTCTCTGTATTAATGGGCTTACTACCAGATACAATGGTCACTGACACTAATGGGACTGTGAGAAAGAAAAGGTTAGTATATTCACTCAATTTTGGAGAAATGTTGGTAACTGAGAATATGTCATCATTCAGGTTTGGCAAAAAAAATCATAGTATGTAGCTTATAAAAGATTATGGCTAAGATGAGGCGAGCACAGCTCCTCAAAATCAAAGAAAGAAACAACTTTCAAAATAAAATACTACAGAATGAAGAAGTAGATTTTAGAAAGTGTCTGCTTTCTCTTGCAGGAAAAAGAGAAAGAAATGAACACCATGAAACAAGAGATGAAAGATGAGAGGATAAGACAATAGACAGAGATATAAAAAGGAGCAAGCTGGAAGCCAGACAGAAGGGCAAAAGGAGCTGAACGAGATAAGAAAAAATGAAAGGGAACGAAAGATACAATAACTAATTTTAAAATTGCTTTGAAAGCAGTAAAGAATCCATACTGTAAAAACTGCATCAGGGATGTGAAAGCTGAAATCTTGAGTTGCTTCAATTGTTTATTATTTGGCAACAGTAAATTGCTTATAGTTTCGCTGTCTTAAAAATCACAAATAAATGTTAACCAGAGGGGGATAAATAAATGAGGATTAAAGCAGATGTTAATACATTAATTTTTCAAAATCTAATAAATAAACTTAAAAATAATCTCTTCATTAAAAACAATAGAAAAGCTTGATATGGAGAAGTTCCTAAATAGAATTAAGTAAAAAAGAAAAACACATAAAATTCATAAATTTAACTGAAAATGAACAAGGGAAAATAAACAGATATACAGGGAATGTCTAAACAATACTTTTAAAAAGCTTACTGAAATACATAATGTTCTATGAAATGTATTTTAAAAACAAAACAAAAAAAGATTCCCCAGAGTTCAGTGATTTTAAAAGGACAATAATCACAAAACACATTTAATAATCAATATTCCAGATTTCCTAAGGAGAGTTTTCAGATTCATTTGGTATTATAATTTCTTTTAAATTTACAAGAAACAAATAATTGTCTCCTAGAAATAGTTGCAGGGCATAAAAAAGAAGAAAGCCATGTTAATTTGTTTCTGAAAGATAACATAAACCTTTAGCAAAACCTGACATAGAAACTACAGATAGAACTCATTTAATATTTAAAAGAAAAAGAATATTGTTAATGAAATACTAACAAAACAAATCCAGAGTGTTATTAATCAAGTAATAAAAACATATCTAGGTAGGGTCTGTTCTAGTACAATTATGAAGAATCCGTATTAAAAACTCTATTAATGTGTGGTCATAGGTAAGAAGCAATAAAAATTATATAATTATTATAGGTGCTGAAAAGATTTTAATAATATTACATATTCATTCCTGGGATAAAAATGGTTTCAACTAACATAAAAACAGAATCTTCTTCAAATAAAAATTATAAAAACCCTTAATAGTGTAACAGTGTCAGTTCTCTTCAAAATTATCTACATATTCAGTTGAGTCCTAGTCAAAATCCCAGAAAAAGAGAGAGAGAGAGAGAGAGAAAGAGAGTGTATTGAAATGGACAAGTTGATTCTACAGTGTATATGGATACACCAGTATGGGAGAACAAAGTGATTTTATCTTTGTGATTTTATATTAATGGGATCCAAGCCTATATAAAAGAAGATAGTGTGATATTTGCAAAAAGATAGACAAATAAAATAAGAGAATGGACTATGGATTCCAGAAGGTGGAGGAAGAATTGTTGAAGTAAAAAAGGAGTTAGGAGCCAAAACTTCTAAGATATTGTGGGCTTTACTTGCAAGGACTTTCCCTTTACTCTAAATGAGATTGGAAGTCAATGGAGTATTCTTAATATAGTGACAAAATCTTATTCATACTTTAAAATGATCTTTTTGGCTGTAGTGATTGGGGTAAATCATTGGAGGAGGCGAAGCATGAGAGACTGTGGATTATGAGAAACAAACTGAGGGTTTTGGAGGGGAGGGAGGTGGGGGGATGGGCAACCCTGGTGGTAGGTATTAAGGAGGGCACGTATTGCATGGAGCCCTGGGTGTGGTGCATAGACAACGAATCTTGGAACACTGAAAAAATAAACAAACAAAAACAAATGATAGAGAAGACATAGATGAAAGCAGGGAGAATGGTTTGCAGGCTAGCATAGTACTCATGTTGAGGTTTGCACCATTGGATTTGGTAAAATGTAGTCAGATTTTGAATTCCTTTGGAAGGATTTGCTGATGGATTGGGTAACATGAGAGAGAAACCAAGGACCACTCCAAAGTTTGGATCCTTAGCTACAGGACTAGGCAAAACATAAATTACTAAACTGGGAATATTGTGGGAAATAGTTAGTGGGAAACCAGGAATTCCTTTTTAGATAAAATAAATTTGAAATATCTGTTAGATATATCCAAATGAAAATGTCAAATAAAAAGCTTTTAGATATCTGAATCTGGAGTTCAGGGGACATGTATAAATTGGAAGGCATTTAGTATAAATTTGTGTTTTACCCCATGGTATAGTTTCTCACCTAGCAAGTAAGAATATGTAGATTTGGCCCTGGGTCACTTCATAACTGGAGGTCATACCCGCTCTGAAAAAACCACTTCTACTTCAAGGAGAATGAAGACTTGGAATTGGCCATTGGTTTTGCCAATGTGGAGAGCACAGTTACTTGGACAAGAGATGTGTTGGTGTAGTGGTGAGGACAAAGGACTGACTTGTATGAGATTAAGATAAAAGGTTTGAAAATGGATTTTTATTATTAGATGATATTAATGCATATATTTAATTATCTGGGTGTTTAAAAAAAAAAGCATGTGGCCTTGTAACAGAATACCCTTGTTCTCAGGTGACATCTGCTGATGCATTAAGGGGCAAAAAAGCATGATGTCTGCAACTTATATTTAAAATATTCTGTAAAAAAATACATCTAGTGGGACATAAGGCAAATGTGGCAAAAAACACATAATAGATTAAAAAAGAAGAAGAATTAGGGACAACAGCAAGTTTTTCTTGAAAGGAATTTGATATAAAGGAGCAGAAAGAAAGAAGAGATGGATGGAAAAGGATGGTCAAGAGAAGATCTTAAATATGAGTGACATGACAACATGTTAGACTCGTGGGAAGAATCCAGGAGAATGTAAAACTTGACGATGCAGTGAGAGAGGTCCAGTTAAAACAATGTAATCAAGGAGATCAGATGTAATGGAATTTGGTGCACTGGAAGAGGCATTAGCCTAATTTTTATTTTCTTCTTGAATTTCTCCATGCTTTCTCGATTTCCTATAATAAATACATATATCCCTATCACATTGTGATGTCTGACATAAATCCTACTTTGTAACATTAGAGTATGTAAATTTGTTTGTCTATATTTTATCACCTTCTGTAATGCATTTACAAGCAGAGGAAGCAAGGAAGTAATTTTTTTAAGTGAAAACAAAAGTAAAAAAGATCTAACAACAAAATACAAAAAAATGCTAAATCATATATTGTGACATGTTATCCAAGGTGGAAGCTTGTCGAGAATGCAATAGATAAAATGGTTTGTGGCTAAAGGATAGACTCAGGGAGAGCAAAATTGTGCAAACCCCTACCCCATGAGACACTAGATCTAGCCCTCTGCCTGTTTTTGTAAAGTTTTACAGGGACACTGCTACCTTCATTCATTTACATATCGGCTCTGGCCGCTTTCACACTGAGATGGTGGAGTTGAGGATGTATGCCGCAGGAAACCTAAAATACTAGCTAACTGGCACTTTACAGAAAAAACTCTGTGTGACAAAAGGACTTTGCTATTCCAAATGTAGTCTCAGAGACTGACAGCATTAGCACCACATGGTTACGCCTGAGAAGGGCAGGATCTCCGGCTCCACCCCAGACTTACTGAGTCAGAATCTTTCATAGTAACACACTGCCCAGGTGATTCCCACGCTCTTATGTAGAGAGCATCCTGAGATAGAAAATATATTTTCTTCTTGTGCCTAGGTAAAGAGACTTGAGTTCTTTGTCAGCCTTACCACCAGTGTTCTCTTGGTTTATCGTCTAATAATATCAGAAACAATGTTTCAAACTTCTTATTATTCAGTCTGTAACATATTTGGGATCATTAGGGCTGAAAGCCTCAACAGAAAGAAATGATAATTTTCCCAAGGTTGTTGGTTATAGGAAGTTTTCCTGATACTTGCTGCCCATATTGAGCCAGTGAATGTTGTTCAAATGTAATTGCTCCGGCTCTTAGGGTTTGCAAATTCACCAGGTTGGGTTCCAGAATCAAAATTTCAACTGCTGTCATCACATTTAGATTTCATATCCTGGTCCCTGTCCCCTAAACACACACAAACACAAAGTCTGCAGCATTCCAACCAGTGAGCTATAGTTGATAAGACAAAACCAGAATCTGAACAGGTCCACCCAGATCAGTTTTTAATTATCCACTTAATTTATTTATCCAGTGGAAGTCAAGACTACCACTTTTATTTGATTTCAGAGTGTGATATACAATATCACAACAAATTTACCTTCCTCATTATATTCTGTGAAGATCCTATTTTAGTTGCAACACTGTGTACAGTACATGCTAATTAGAAGGTTCACAGAGATTCAGAACAACAGATTATTTCAATACATAAGTAATTAAATTTAAAATAAATATTTATTGAGCTCTATACAGGACAAAGTACTAAGCACATGTTATAGAATCTTCAAAGGAATAACTAAAAGTTAACAGGTTTATCTTATAAATGTGAAAATTATATATACTGGAATTATTTTCAAACTCTGTTTAACTCTAAGAATACAAGAAAATTTTAAACTTTATTTAGTATATTGCAATACCTTAGAGTTGTGAATTTTTCTTAAACAACTGGAGTAAATTAGGCATTTTTAAGTCGAAATACTAATTTAGAATAGTCACTCTTTTATATCTTGCAAAAGAAATTTGAAAAAATATTTTTTTATATTTTTTTACCTTGAGTAGGGAAATCCGCACATGAAGTGTAAAAAGTGTAACAAGTGAGACTATAGACATGGCTGCATCATGGCTGTGGCTGTGAAGACACAAAGCCCTAATACATAAAGAAAATTTCAGTACTTAAAATAAGAATGTTTTATTTAGAATCAATTTTGTCACATGTTTAATTTTAATTATAGGTCATTTAAAAATAGCTTTTATTTTTATATTGAAGGTTTAATGATAAACTTGAAAAATACAGTTAAGTTCTATTAAACAAGTTAAATTGAAAAATCATTTGTTTCACACTCTCTAGAGTTCTTTGGGGTTTCTTGGTATTTTAATTAGCCGTTTTCATGTTACGTTTTGCTTTATTTTCTTTTCAGTTGATTCCTATGAGGCCTTTGTATTTTTGAATAAATTTAAATATCAAAAAGCAGGGAATAAAGCTAAAGAATGAAATGGTTAACATATTTAAAACTTAATCTAGGTCCAGGTGGGAAACTTACAAAAATGAAATGTTGACTTGGCAACTCCAGTTTTTCTGAGGTACATAGAGTTGTAGGACTCTTTAAATGTTAAATCCAGAAGAACAAGAGAACTACGGCCCATGCTGATGCTACCATGTGTACACATCAGTTTTGACAAGGGTTTATATGGCAGCCATTAAATCCTGAGCATTTTGGAAAAGGAGAATTTTAATTTTAACTTACAATTTATTTATTTATAAATTTCATAATATCCTTGGACCCAAGATAAATGTTTTCCTTCTTAGAATTTGTATTCTAGGGAGTATCAGTGGTGGGTATTTATACTATCAATTAAATACAACAGTTATAATGATGCTAATAGTGAACTGTACTTTGAAGATTGTGAAACAGAAGTCAAATTTGAGCTATGGCAAGAGTTATGCGAATGGGTGATCATGTGGCTTGCCTAAGGAAAGACATTTCCTGGCCCAGAGAAGACGAGCTGAAATGGCCCTAGAGTGGGCATGAGCTCAGAATGTTTGAGGAATGATGAAAAGCATATCATTGAGATACTTGAAGAGGCAATAAGAGGAAACAAGGTCAAAGAAACAGGCAGGACTCAGATCATATCAGACCCTACATAAGACTTCTAGGTTGAATTTCACATGTGATTGAGATGCATTGGAGGCTGTGAAAAGGACATAAAATAATTTGATTTATATTTTTAAAACCTAATCTGTCTGCTTTATACAGAAGAGGGAGTGGGGAGCAAAAGCATAAGCCAGGACAAAAGTAAGAGAGGGGGTGTACATTGTTCAGATAGGAAAGAATGGACTGGAAGGTAGTTAGACCCTATACTGGGAAGATTCTGATGATGGGACAGACAATTTGGGTTGAAGCAGGATTAGGGAGAAGGTCTAGACATTTGGCCTGACAGCTAGGAAGAACATGCCATTTAGTGAGACTGGGGAACATTAGGAGGACTAAGTTTCAGGAAGAAAATCAAAATTTCTATTTTAAACATGTTCTGTTGGGATCTCATTACTCCTCAAGTGGAGTTTATAAGTCTAGGACTCTGGGATAAGAGCTGAAGTGAATGAAGTCATCAAGAGTATAAACTGAGGAGAGAATCTGAGGCCTGAGCCATGGGGAAAGGGAGAGACTCAGCAAAGTGACAGCAAATATGTGCAATAGGAAATAAACTATAGAGGTGACTTAAAAACATACTGTGCAAAGTTAAAAAAAAAAAAAAAACTTTCTCAAGAAGAAAGAGATCAAACTGTCAAATGCTGCTGAGGTTGAACAATGTGAGCCCAGCAAGATAAATATTGGATTTGGCAAGTGAATGTCATGAGTGACCTTGAAAAGAGAAGTTTCTGTAGACCAAAGGGGCAAATTCCTGATAGAAATGTGTAAAAGAAAGCATGAGAGATTTCCATTTCTAGTCACATGGTTGACTAGATTTTGCAGAAAAACACTTCCTAGAGCAGAGCACCTGAAACAGCTGCCTAAAATCTAAGAAACATCTCTTTTTAAACATGGCTGACCTGTCAGTAAAGTAAGAGAAGCAACAAAACACTAGAAACGAGAAAGAATTATGATTACAAAGAAGTATGCCACAAGAGCACAGCTTGTCTTGTCTTGGAAGCCTAAAAGCATAGGTTTAATGACCTACAAGCATTAGGAAATGAAAGAGAAATCTTGGGGCCTATGCAAGTTGAAAGTCAGGTCAGAGATCTATAAAGCCAAGATTCTTTCAATGGGTAAATCAGAAAAACCTTTACTCCAAAGGGAAAGACTTATTTATTTTGGACTTGGTCACAGACTTGCATCTTTAGGGGAAAGAGTTAGTATGTTTTCAGTTATATGCAGAATTGTCCTATTATGTTAGGTAGAAGTATGACTTTGTTATTGTCTTTATCTAGAGATTAAACACAGATAAAGGAGATACATACAGGTACCAGACTGGAAAAGGGTGGATTTGTGATTTTTTAAATATTTTTTAAAAATATTTTATTTATTTTTGTGAGTGAGAGAGAGAGAGCATGTGCACACATGAATGGAACGAGGGGCAGAGGGAGAAGCAGACTCCCCACTGAGCAGGGAGCCTGATGCAGGACCCTGGGATCATAACCTGAGTCAAAGACATATTAACCAACTGAGCCACCTAGGTACCCTGAATTTGTGATTAATTTTATGTCTCAAATGGGCTGCTCTAAGGTGTCCAGATAATTGGTCATATGTTATTCTGGATGTTTCTATGAGGGTGTTTTCCGGATGAAATTAATGTCAAATAACTGAACTTTGAGTAAAGCAGATTACCTCTATAATGTGGGGTGGGTTTTATCAATCAATTGAAGGTTTTAATAGAAAAAACAGATCTTCTCTGAGCAAGAAGGAATTCTACCTCCAGACTGCCTTTGGATTCAGGCTGCAACATGAACCCTTCCCAAGGTCTTCTCCAGACTGCTGGTCTTCCCTACAGATTTTGAACTTACCAGCCCCACAACCATGTAAACCAAGACCTTAAAATCTCAATCTGTTGATGGAAATGAAAGAGGTAGATACATAGGCACATAGACATATACACAGATACATAGACAGATAGACATAGATAACACAGAGAGAGTGGGACAGACAGAGAATGAGTAATCCAGTAGATTACCTAAGGAGAGAAGTTTTTTTAGCATAGAGTTGGAATGGCCCCTAGATCAGGAATGGGTTTGGAATGTTTCAGGAATAATGAAAATCTTTATAATCTCATGAGCTTGTGAAGTTTGAGGAATTGTAAAAGCTTTTTACATATGCATATGCATGTACATCTCATTGATTCTGTTTCTCTGGAGAACACTGACAAATATAATGATAACATTTATACTAAAGAAGCTAAAAATTCCAAGATAAAAGAATATTCACAATATAATAAATCTATAAATCTCCTGAGACATAAATAAATAAATAAATAAGTTTCATAGTGGTTAGAAAAAAATTTATCCAGATAAATAATAATTAGAGCGATAACTGACTTCTCAAAGGCAATAGAAAACATAATGAAAACAAGTAAGATTTCCCAAAAAATAGTAAATTTAAATCAATAAATAGAACATCTTAAAAGTCCTGAAAACATAGCAGTCAACACAGTACTGTTTATTTCAAAATTATATTTTGAGGAAAGAACATACAACCATTAGAAAAGGAAAAAAAAAATTCCTGAATGAGCTTACTCCCAAAAGACCTTTATCGATGGAAAATCTAAGGGATATACTTCAGTGAAAACGGTAGGGATGGGGGATGATCAGGGAAGGAAATCTGTGAAATGTTAGAAGAAATGGTGAGAAAAGTAAATTGTAAACTTGCTGATAAACCCAAATATAGCTGATTAAGCAATAACAATGATACCTAACTTGTGTACTTAAAAAAATAAAATTAAATTAAGACAAACAAAGAATTTTGACAACCACAGCAAATGAGCTAGAAGGGAGTTGGTAATAATAACAAAGCCATTTTTCAAGATGACAGGAAAGATGTTGATGAGACTACATTTATTTAAACATGCATACAAAAATTTCTAAGAAGACTAGAACATGGGGCACCTGAGTGGCTCAGTCAGTTAAACATCTGCCATCAGCTCAGGTCATGATCCCAGGATCCTGGCATCAAGTCCTTCATCAGACTCCCTGCTCAGTGGGGAGTCTGTTTCTCCCTCTAACCCTCCCCCCTCTTATGCTTGCTCTCTCTCTAATAAATAACATCTTTTTAAAAAAGTGACTTCTCAAATATCTTGGGGTGAAAAAAACAAAGAAGACTAGAACATGTACATTTCCAACCAGCAGGGAAATTATTTTGAATAAGAAAGGAGGGAGGATGAAACAGAAAGCACAAGGTAAGCTGATGAAAATGAATCTAAGCATAGCAGTAACTACAATCAATTTAAGTGAACAAAATTCAACTGAAAGTTTTAAAAATAAACAAAAGTCAGAAATGCATTGTGTATAAGAAATATAGTTTCAAAAATAAGGATTCATAAAGAATAAAAGTTAAAAGTCTGAGCACAGTTAAGGAACTGAAACACAATGTTATTGGGACAAGGGAAGTTTAATAGAATGAAAAATTACAATAAAGCAGTAATTATAAAAAGGTAATGAGAGCTGTAAAGAGTCATAAGAATAGAAGAGAACACATAAGAAAGTGTTAATTTGGAAGGGGAAAGGGCACCTCAAGGTTGGCTTTCAGACCTCATTGAAGAAGGTGTGAGTAAGGCCCATGGAAGGTACAGAAGTTTGCCAATTTCTGTGTCATTTATCTCTAAGCAATAATGGAGCACAGAGGTTCACACAGTTTCAGGAGTGCAATTGTGACTATGTAGCTAGTTAGATAATTTTGCCCACACTGAGCCTACACTGTAATGTTTGGTCCTCTCATAGGGGTAACAATGTAACACTCCAGAATCAATACTCCCATGTTGAAGATCAAACCAAACCAAACCAGACCAAAAACAAATCCCTGATTCTCTCATTTACTTTAAACATCACAATTTCTTTATTTTCACTGAATCACTTTTCCCTCTTGAGACACCTCTGCTTCTCTTCTGTGAATCATATCTAACTTCTTTTGTATGGCTTCAGCTCATTGAACATAATGAAACATACAATTAAAAGAAGACTAGTTTTATCTTGGCCATTCTTACAAGATTTGCCTTTTAATGGAATTGAAGTACATTAACCTTTTTATCCAAGTAGTTCCTTCCAAACCTGTATTTGTTCTGGGATTTGTGCTCCCCCCCCCCCCACTTATTCCATCTTGCTATATACACATAATCTTAATGGAAGAATTCTTGATTTTTCCACTAATTGAAACATGAAGTAGAACAACTTTTAAGACATTTGATGTGGGAGGGCACTTTTACACTACCATCAATGTTAACCGAATGGGACTCTAAATTGTTACCTTTGAGTTCAGCCTTCAAACGCTGTATATGAATTATCTGAGAACAGAATGGAAAAGACTCTAGAGGTGGGCTGGGTAATCAGACTCTCACGTGGTTGTGGGGAGGAGGCACAGGCAAGAATTGAAAGCCTTCCTTATATCAATCTCTTTCACTTCTTTTATTCCACTTTGCTTATATAATGTGTCGGTGAGATATATTCTTTACAAAACTATTTATTGTATCTCAGACTTTTCTAGGTGATCACTAGATTGTGTACTAATTATTCCACTGTCCTGAGTTATTTAGGGAGAAATTACCCTATCCGGATTTACAGAATCAACTTTCCTTCCTTTAAAAAAAAAAAAAAAAGAAAGAAAAGAAAATGGAAACAACAATCTATTCCTCAGTTCTTCCATAAATTATCAAAAGAATGAACTTTTATTACCTCCCACTTTCTAAGTAATTCTATTTTAAAGCTAAAGCAGTTGAGATGTCTTACTTTCTCTATTTTTCTTTGGTTCTTTTTTGAAAACCTCAAGTCAGAAAGTTACCTATTTTTTTTGTTGTTGTTTTGTTTTTCCTGAAACAAGTTAGATAATAAAAGTAGCAACCAGGTGTTTACTCCCTGCCAAATGCCAAGACTTTTACTACACCATTCACATACATTAAACTTAATCCCTTTGACATTGCATACAGGTATTATCATTCTTTTATAGTGAAGAAACTGAAGTCCATAAAAGTAAAGTAAAAGTAAAGAAACATGCGAGAGAGAGAGAGAGAGAGAGAGAGAGAGCGAGCGTGCACGCTACAGAATCTCATGTCTTCTCTTTCTTCCAGATTCCATAGTCAAATTACTCTGTTACTAATGCTTTCTTATACTTTTTTTTAAATCACCTTCACTCAATATATGAGAAGAATGTTTACATTTTTTGTCATAATTTATCTATTAATGGCACATGTATAACAACTATAATTTTTAGTCTTTAACCCAAAACACTTAAAATACTCCTTAGAATCTATTTACTTATTTTTTTATAATATGTTATAAAAGGGAATATTGTGTCTTCCTTCAAGGAACATTCATCAACAGTTTGTAAAAATACCCTAAGGAAATGTAATTCCTGTAACTGAGTGACCCATGTTTTCTTTGAGGCTCAGTTTCCTCCTCTAGCCCTGAGAGGAAGTGGCCTTCATAGTCTGAAATCCCTTTTAGCTCCAGGGTTCTGTGTTGTTTTGTATTTCCTTGGTTGAGACCAGGGAGTTGTTTTCATTATAATCATAAAAGGTGATCTTGTTGGGCTTGATCTAGTGCAGCCAAACTACTGCATATGGAGGAATATGTAGATGTGGGGGGGGCAGGGGGGCAGGGGACAGACGAGGCTACCAATAACTGACAGCAGTCCAGGACCTTTATGTGGATCTTTGCCTTTCACACAGCATGTGGGCAAGTGGAGAAGGTATATTTTTTATTTGATCAGTCCAGAGCACAGCTATGTTTGGTGCTCTCATTGCTCTACTTAAAATTCTCTTATGTTCTTGTCAAAAAAGTGACCTGTTCTATTTTATATATGAAAGCTTCACATTAAAAGAATATGAGGTAGCAAATATCTTTACTGAAGCACTGTTGGCAGCTGAAATCACTGACAACTTCCTGGCTGTGATTCATAATCTATATTGGTGCCTTTGAGACAGCAGGTTATTGATTTTTCCCTGTCTATAATCCAAGACCATATACAGAGCTTGTTAGACATCTGTGGGAATATAAACTGAGTTTTGATACAAGTTAGGAAGGTTCTCTTAGCGGGGCATGCGGTTTTTGTCCTCGAGAAAATCTTTACACAACTGTAATCTTGGTGAACTTTGTAAAAACAAACTATTCGATATAAGTTAGGTTGCAGGCTTGGAAAAAGAGAACACTGTGAGTTTTTTTGGTTGTTGTTATTTCTGTTTTATTTTGGTTTTGTTTTTTTTGTTTTGTTTTGCTTCGGGTTTTTGGTTGGGTTTTTTTTTTTTTTTTTTGGTCTATAGTTTAAATAAAATAATTTTTCTGGTAATTACTATACTACCTATTAAATAATGATTGGGCTTTTGCTCTTTATTGTATCTGAGGATAGCTTTTATTTGATGAAACTAATTAAAGTAGATTTCAAGTACTTTAGGGAGATAAATGTAGGGCATAGATCTAAATAAAACTGTTAAAACAGTCATATGGAATCAGCCATTAAGCTATTTCTGAAGGAATGAATAGGATTTATCTATGTCAAAAGTCTTCTTAGCTGTGAAAAATCTGTAACTATTTCTAAATCATTGCATATTTATCTGACCAAGAAATAAATACAAATGGCTTTTTTTTCCCAAGTAGATGTCTCAGGGAGAAAAAAGAAAAGTATAGGTTTTTCCCTGAGGTGGTTTCTTAAGTAACAGAGTAAATAATGCTTATCTAATCCTTCCACTTGAGAAGGAGAAGCCATATTACAAAGTCAAATGTATACACATTTCAGTACAGAAACTGAAGAAAAAAATGTTATTTGATATATACTTATTAAAATGTCAGACATGCTTACAAACTAAAACGTGTCATTTCTGGATAAAATTCACCTAAAATGTGCTATTTGCACTTTTTATGTAGCACTCGTTCCAATTTTATTTTATTTTATTTTTTAATTTAATTTAATTTAATTTTTTTTATTTATTTGACAGACAGAAATCACAAGTAGGCAGAAAGGCAGGCAGAGAGAGAGAGAGAGGAGGAAGCAGACTCCCTGCAGAGCAGATAGCCCGATGTGGGGCTCGATCCCAGGACCCATGACCTGAGCCGAAGGCAGAGGCTTTAACCCATTGAGCCACCCAGGCGCCCCTCCAATTTTATTTTTTGTCATTGATTTTATTTCAATAAAAATAGCATCTGATATTTACAAATAATACATTATATATGTGCCAAGAACCCTATTAAGTGTTTTATTTGAGTTACTCATTGGATCCTCATAATAATCCTGAAATGAGAATAATACTATTATATGAATATGACATAATGCTATTAATATGATGTATTGCATGATATAACAATGTATAATACATTGACATCATTGTAATTTATTATTATTATTATTACTATCCCCATTTCAGATGTAGACAATGAGGCACAGAGATGCTAAATAGCTTATCCAAGTACACACAACCAGTAAAGATTGGAATCAAGATTCAGATCTAGGCAGTAAAAATCGACAGCTGAAATTCTTAAACCCTGCTTGTCTACTTTCTGTTATTTTGAACTATTTGAGGGTAAGGATTTGTATTAATTCACCTTTGTATAACCTGTGATATCTAACATATTACCTTATATATACATAATCAATAAATACATATTAATATAAATTGAATCTCAGAGAAAATATGTACAAAAAGGAAAATTAACTTAGAGAATAATTTGTATTTGGTCCTTGTTCAATATCTTAGTGACCTGAGACACTGTACTTTAAAGTAATATTTTTCACTTTCTTTAATCAGTGCCATATTCCAATCAAACCTTCCATCTCAACTTGTCTAGCTTCTACAAATCCTCTAAATAATAAAAAAATATTTTTAAAGTCTTAATAATGGGAATAATGGGAATTGTGTTCCAAATATATATTTAAAATATGATGTCATCTTATTGTTCTGAGAATTACTTATTTAGCTTCTTGACATATACCTTCTCATATGTATACTTGTCTACTTTTACAAATGTATCCATGAATTTTTTTATAAGTATATTAAATTATCTGCTGAAGAATAATAATATACAAAACTTCTTAATGTCTAATATTTATTTTATGTTAGAAAATGTAAATGAAGTAAAATAAAAAAAAACAACCTAGCAGACAGTTGAAATTCATCAAAAGCTGAACAGAACAAACAGACCTTATCTAATGCAAAGAAAGAGTAAACCAGGGAGGGAATAACAACAACAGCAAAAATTGCACTGCCACGGAAAGAAAATGAATGCTTCCAATTAAAAGCCAATTTCTGAAAATTATTCACCACAGGAACCAGAAAAAATAATTTTAGAAAACTATATTTTAAACTCTCCATGGGACTTAGGAAAAATCAGTGAAATAAATGTGTGAAGCTATAATAAGGAAGGATGGAGACGAAAAGGCCAATTGATGACAGGAAGAGGAAGAAGTGAGATATTCAAAAATATATTTTGAGTAAAATTTATAATGTAGAAGCAGAATTAAAATTTGAATTAGAAAAACTCTTAACTTGAGGCAATGAAGAGTAAAATAGATATATAAAAATAAATTATAAAAAATAATAATAAAGTATCCTATATAGCCAGACTGAAATAAACTTGAAAAACCTAACTAAAATAAATATCTCAAAACATATCAGATTCCAAGAGTGACAAAAGAATAAATGGAAATATGAATAAACCAAATCACCAGAAAGATTACAATGGAGAAATAAAGAAACCAGGCTAACATGGTTTTGTAGGTGAGTGTTATAAACTGTCAAGAGATAAATAATCCTTATCTTATGAGTTGCAACAGAAAACAATCATAACAATTAGCTAACCTAATTCTCCAGAGCTGGGAAAAAAGGCATGGTGAGGCAATACTTACCCAGACAGAAAAACAGTTCAACATCAGACAGCTATAATTCATCATTACAATGAATTAAGAACAAAAATTCCATGTGTAAAATATTCACTATATTAACTATAAAATATTATATGTACAAGTAAAATACTAAGTATTCTGTAACTTTAAAATATATTTATAAAGTTTAAAAATTATAAAGTTTTATAAAGGTAAAAAACCTATTTATCATTTTTTAAAAGATCACAGAGCATGTAAAGTACAAAGAATGCAAGACAATTTCTTCAAGGTACTATCCCTCCAAAATTGGCAACAAAAGTTATACTTAATAAACAAACTTCAGTCACTTTTCTTTTAAGATGAGAATGAAGACAATGATAACATTCTGACTACTCTTTTATTATACTACAGGAGCTCCGGACCCCTATAATAATGATAGAGATAGAAAAGTTGAAAAGTGGAATTAAAAATGAGACCCAGTTATTTAGCATTCCTGACAAGACTGTGAAAAAGCATATGCTGCTGATTCCTTCTCTAAACTCCGGAGAAACCGTTAAGGGAACAAACTAGAAATCTCTGAGGCTCCATTGGCTCTTCTGAACTAACACATGTGGAATGAAGACAGAGTGGTTAGAGTTGCTGGATACAAACATGAATTTTGCACAGTGAGCAACTCCAGAGAACACAGAGAACAGTGAGAACTCCAGAGAATAATTCACGTAAGCTACTGTTGCAAGACACCTCCTAACTTTATGTAGCCCAGATACCTGGAGAGACAGTCTGCAACCAGGAGCAGAGGTTGAATGACCATGTTTCTGGAGTATGAAATGGAAGGAAGCAGTTTGATTTTCTTCACTTTTCCTTCACCCACCGTTGCCTATGCCAATAACATCCTGCTCCATTCCTGCAGCAACATACAGTAATGGCTCATATTTGTGCAACTGTCTAGATCAAGGCAGTACAAAAGTGTACCAGAGTGAGAAGCTGGGCAAAATAACCATATTTCTTGGGCATGTCCTCCTTCACCCTTTCACCTCCCAGCAGTCAAGTCTGGTGGAAAGACACTGTCCTCCAAGGGCTGCTTCCCTTTGGGGACCTTAAGGGGAGGTGGTGAGTGAAACGACTGATTAACTGTAATTCTGTTGTACTTGGGCATCTCCACCCTAGAGATCAACTCCTTCTGTCTGTGTGCAACAGAGACTAGGGTGTGACCTTCTAAATTTCCCCAAACATTTTCTAGGATAAAGATGTCTCTGCCCCACCAAAAACCTATTTCCACGAGCCAAAATAAGGAGACACAACCAACCAAGTGAAATATATGATCTGAAGCAGAAGTACTGAAAAGATGGACCAAGAATATAAAATAAGTTCAATGATTTACTAACATAGAAATGAAAAAAATATATATTAGCAAAAAAACAAATGAAAACGATTAGCTATGAAAATTGGATATGAAATATTAAGCAGCTGATATCATCTTTTATAAAGAAATAAAAGTTGTTCTTATTTGCAGATGATATGAATGTCTACTTACAAAATCCAGAAGATTCAATGAACTAATAAAAGAAATATGGGATTTCAATACAGATAAAAGATACAACTACAAGATACTTGTCAGATACAAAATCAACTACAAAATTAACCATCTAGAAATTATAACAGATAATAGGATTGTCCAAAAACTAACCTAACCATGAATGTTCATGTCTTTTATGATGAATATTTTAAGACTATTAAGGAGCATTAAAGAAGAACTAAATAATGAAAAGAGACATGATGTTCATGGATGGCAAAGCATAACATAATATAGATGTCAATTCACCATAATTAATCTATAAATTCAAGTAAATTATAATAAAAACCCCAGCAGGATTCTTGACATTACTTAATAAACTAATTCCAAAATTTATATGGAAGAACAAAGTTTTCATTAATAGTTAAGGCAATTTAAAAAATAAAGATATTTTGTCATATTGGATATCAAGACATAGAAAAAGATTAAAGTAGTAAAAAATAAGTGAGCTATTTGTGTTGGAAATGACAACTATATAATTGAAAGAAGTTCTAAAATAAGTAAGTCACAGGGGTGAAAAGTATAGTGTAGGGAATATAGTCAGTAATATTGACTAAATAATATTCATTATTTTGTAGACCTGAATGTAATATTATATGTCAACTATATGTAATATAATATTGCATGTCAACTATATTTCACTTAAAAAATAATCAAAAAGAGAAGAATGAGAAACAAAAGAAGAATGGGTAGGTATTATATGACAATTCAAGAGGAAACATATGAATTACTTAGTGATGGTATTGAGAAAATCACAGAAAAATAAAGATCTTCACGCAATGTAAAAAAAAAGATTTCAAGTGAATTAAAGACTTCTATAGGCAAGATAAGTGGACGTAAATATCTTTTAGACAATGGCATAGGAAAATATTTTTTAATCAAAATTTTAAAAAATCATAGACCAATGGGGTAAGTTTACTGCCCCTATCAAAACACAGGAATTCATTTGAAAAATTGGATAACAGATAAGTTTAGAGAAGAGAAGAGAAAAGAAATTTTTTCAATATCTAAAATTTACTGAAAATAATACAAAAATATTTAAGGAGCTCCTTCATATCAACTAGACAATAGAAAAAAGACCCAATGGACAAACCAAACCAAACCAAACCATGGTCAAAGTATATCAAAAGGTGGAATCCAAATAGATAATTTTCTTATAAATAAAGAAGGGAACAACTTTACCAGTAACCAGAAAAAGGATGGGTAGGGGATGAAGGAAAACAGTGAGATCACAATTTTTATGCATCAGGTTTGAAGAAACAAAGGTAAATCTTTGAAGAACTATTAAAAATCTGGTGTGCAAAAGCCCTTGTAATCTTGTGGTGGCAGTACAAATTGCTGCATTTTGGAAAAGAATCTGCAATACTTAATGAAAGTAAGTACATTTACATATTGAACCTAGCTTAATTGACCCTAGGATATATCCCAGAGAAATCGTTGTGTGTATGGTAACAGTGAGTTTGATAACAAGGACTTGAAGATCATTTGGATGACTAAAAAGTAAAATATAGAATATAATATGCCTTGCATGGGCATATAATGGAATAATTTTCAGCAATCAGATTTAATGAAATATTCTCACATACAGTGATATGATGTCTCTCAGAAACATGATGTTGAATGGGGATATGGGATAAAAATTATATCAAAATCCCACTTCAGTATATTTAACATTCAACCAAACAATGCTATATTTTATAATAATACACATACTAATACAAACAAATGCTTGAGTAGAGTTTATGGACTGCATTAGATGGATGATAATGTATATTGAAAAGAAAGAAAAAATAATAAATTAAAAACAAGGGCTTTGAGTTAACAAAATATCAGTGTGTCATGAATGAGGAATATGATTAATTTAAATCTACACATCTGAGTTCTAAAATATAAAGTAAAATCAATTAAATGAAAGACAAACTTGAGACTCCTTCAAATTAAAAAGAAAACAGAAGTGAGGAGATGGAATATAATTGACATTGAAGATAAAAATAGATATCTCGTGAAAAAAGCCTTAAAATTTTGTTAGAAACATAATAAAGATAGAATTGCAATGCATATTTCTAATTGAAAGATAAAATCCTGAATATGTAAATTAAAATGACTACAATATTCCAGGGACCATCAGGAAAAAAAAGACAGTTATCCATTGTTGTGTTACAAATCAATGCAAAAATTAGTAGCCAAAAACAACAAACATTTGTTATCTCACAGTTTCTGTGTCAGGAATCTGGCATAGCTTTACTGGGGACCTCTGGCTCAAGGTCCTTGTCAGGTGGAACTGCAATGATTTTAAGATGTGAATGGGCTGGAGAATGCACTTCCATGCTCACTCTTGTGGTTGTTGGTAAAATGGACCTCTCCACAAGGGTGCCTCATAAGGCAGCCGGCATCTCCCAGGTTGAGACATACTTCCATGACTCTGTGTGTGTGTGTGTGTGTGTGTGTGTGTGTGTTGAGCATTTCCTTAATTTCTGGCACTACAACGATCATTCTGTATAACTCCTGCCACAGTTCTAAAATCTGCCATTTCTTCAAGGAACCTTGGTTTGGTTCCTTTGGTTCCTTTTAATAGACAATGGTATTAAAAACCTAGATCTGGGCACTAGGTGTGCTTGTCACTGGGAAGTCATTTCTTTTAAGACTCTCTCAGCTGGCAGAGCAAAGAGGTATATGTGACTCTACTAGCTCATGTGTATATAAGTATCAATAAACATTTCTATATATAATCATCTATATCTATATTAACCATGATTTCTTATATCTCCAACTCAAACATTACCACATAGATCATTCTAGCCTCTTCCCCTTGCTTACCTGCAAATTCCCACCCCCAAAATGAGAAACATGTGTCTCACTACCTGCCATCTATTTACTTAATTGTTTCATTCCAGTATTCATGTATAGTAGATTCATGTATATTACTCTCATGGGAGACAACCTTATCAGAAAACAGTGGTTTTATGCAGTTTCTGGAACAATAAGAGCAACAAAACAAGCAAAATTATGTTATACTATAGCCCAAAGTATAAGATAAATACTTATGAATCAATGTTGATATAAATAAATGATTAAATAAATTAATAAATTAGTTAGGACACTAATCTCCTGTGCAGAGGAATTCCAAATAAATTATGTAGATACTCTACCCTAAATTTGGGAAAGCATAACTTCCCACTATTCAGGTGTGGGCTGCACATAGTGATTTCCTTCCAAAGTGTACAATATAGAAAGGGGTGGAGAGTAACTTTACAGTGGAGAAACCTGATGGACACTACTTCTGTAGGTGATCAAGGTCAACATCAACGTACATGAGTCATGTTGATAGCATGTACCCATGATAGAATGTGATGAAAATAGCACTTTACCTCTGAGATGTTCTTCTTAAAAACCCATAACTCCACTCTAATCATAGACAAAACATCAGATTCCAATATGGAGCCATCCTACAATGCATCTGAATAGTACTCCAAAACTGTAAAGGCCATCAAAAAGAAGGAAATTCTGAGAAATGTCACATTCAAAAGGAGCCTATGGAGACATGATGATTAAATGTAACATAATCTGCTGGATAGGATCATGGGGGGAAAAAGAACACTTTCGATTAAAACTAAGGAAATTAAATCAAGCTTGGACTGTAGTTAATAATAATGTATCAATTTTGGCTCATTAATTCTAACAAATGTACCATATTAAATAAGACATTAATAATAGGGAAAGTTTTATTGCGGCTATAGGAACTGTATCCTACCTGCTTAATTTTTCACAACCTAAAACTATTATAGAGAAAATCATTATAAAAACATAAAAAGTAAGTAATTTTTAAAAGATTTTATTTATTTATTTGACAGATCACAAGTAGGCAGAGAGTCAGGCAGAGAGAGAGGGGGAGAGAGCCTGATGCGGGGCTTAATCCCAGGACCCTGGGACCATGACCTGAGCCAAAGGCAGAGGCTTTAACCCACTGAGCCACCCAGGCACCCCCAAAATTAGGTAATTTAGTAGATATTGTATACCTGGTACAATTTCACACATAGCAGTTGTTCACTAAGTTTGATACCAGAGGTTTTAATTTCAGACAGGAAAACAGAATAGCCTGAAATGAGAAAGAAGGAAGCATCCTAAATTGGTACATTGTTAATCAATTCAGGTATAGAATTGCAGATTATCTGGAGTAGAGGGCTGTGCTATGTTTGATTAGTTGCTCTGTAAATGTAAATATTAATGTAATTTTATCCAAATTATTGTTATTAAGTTAATCTCAAAGAAATGTTTTGTTGTTGTTATTAATTCCTACTTTGAGCCATCTTCAAAGCCAACTTTCTTTGTAAAATATAGTATTCTTCACAGGAATATTCTTTTTTTTTTAAGATTTTATTTATTTATTTGACAGACAGAGATCACAAGTAGACAGAGAGGCAGGCAGAGAGAGAAGGGGGAAAGCAGGCTCCCTGTGAGCAGAGAGGCTGACGTGGGACTCGATCCCAGGACCCTGGGATCATGACCTGAGCTGAAAGCAGAGGCTTAATTCACTGAGCCACCCAGACGCCCCCACAGGGATATTCTTAAACTAACTGTACATTCACCTGGAGATGATATCACCTTCAGTGGGTAGAGTAATATCTATGTGCGGTGGATGGGAGTCCATGAAAGAAGAAGTCCAAATGATAGGGTAGATTTCAAACAGAAGGACAAAATACGAAAAATTATTTCTAGCTATTAAATGATTGCAAAATCATTTTTTGCTATAGGTAGAGTTCCAGACATGCCCATGATGGTGAATTTATTTCCATCCTCGAATCTGATAGAGAGAGATCACTTGATTAAAATCCCAATAATTCCCTCCTTCTTGGAGAAAACATTAAGTGGGATCACATGAGAACTTTGGATCCAATCGTATGCATTATTCTGCTCGTTGTGGGACTTATTCTCAATTCTTCATAGTCTTTTCAGTGGAGTTGCTATCTCTTAACCTACCTATGAACATTGGTGGGAGATTTAAGTTTTTAATTTATTATTTAAGAAGTTCTAGAATATCACTTATTGTGAAAACAACTGTGTTACATCAATGATATAATTAATTTGTACAAGTAGAGAAGTTCAATTATGAGAAAGCGCCATATGAAAAGTATGACTGAATGTCAGGGGAATAGAAAGAAAGGGTACAATTTTTAAAATACTCCTCTGTTGAAAGCTAATTCCCTGTTTGAATTATTTAAGAATCTGAAAAATATTTAAAGTAGCAGTTCTTAGGAAATTTCTTGGCTTACCTAAAGGTGTAAAAATAAAGTACAATTAATTCTCTCCCTATCTTTAAAATAATTAATATTAGTTGTCTCTTTAATTTAGAACTATACTTACTAATATGTGAATAACCAGGCATTTTTCATAAAGTTAACAGAGAATCAGTATCTCATGGACTCTGAATATCTTTTATCTTCAAGTGGAATTTACTTGGATCTCTGGCCATTTTATAGTATGAATAACAAGAACCAATTTTGGAATATTATCCTGAGATCATATATTTCTTTAATGGTCACTATGAAACAGTACCATTCACATCCAAGTCATAAATGTTGGCTGTTTCTGAATTTGTCTGCTTCATTGGGCACAAATGGGAAGAGCAGAGGGATTCAGCAAGGCTTCTATTCTTCAGAGATTAAAAGACATGCATTATTCTTTCTCTCTCCAGTTAAACCGAGAACATTCTTTTTTTTCTCCTTTTTTAATTTTTTTTTTTATTTTCAGTACACTCAACAGAAATCATTTGGCCTTTTTTCAAAACTGAGATTCACTAAGTGACAGTGTTTTTTTTTTTATCAACTTCTAATTATATATCAAATATATGCCTATGTATTATATCTAACAACTAATCTCTTTCTAGATAGATAGATCTTAAAGAACTGCAATATATAATTATATAAAGAGAGGGAGAATGAGACATAGACAGAGAAACAGGAAGAGACAGAGACAGAGGGAAGAAGCAAAGAAAGCTGCTGCTCTTTCTCTGTTGTGGTCTCGATCTGCTTTGCATATCTGTGAAGATGTTGCTATCTTTTATTGGCAACTTAAGTTTTTGTGCCTGCCACCACATTCACACGAAAAATAAATCTAATTAATTCTTGATCCCTTCCTGTTGGTCTAGGGCCATGCTGTTTGCTGCTGTATGTGGTACATATGACATAATCCCCACATCAAGAAGCCTGTGATCAGGCTGAAGATGTAAGGCTTATATGCACACAACGTAACAGCTAGTACATCATAATGTAATGAGTAGTATAGTGGGAGCTGAATGAGCCTCCTTGTATTCTCATTTTCAATGATTCCTCTTTTTATTTGTCTCTCTTGGATGCCTCATATATTCTTCTTCCCACTTTTCTTATTTCCCTTTTCTCTGATATGCAATTGCATTTCATTAGTGATTTCAAAGGATATTGTACCGAAAAGTACAATCCTGAAAGTTCTGTAAAGTGCAGTGCAGATTACAGTGTGTGTACTCACGCACACATAGGCATGTCTCTACTTACCAAAAAAAAGTATGTGTGTCCGTCCGGAGGGGAGAGACTGTCTGCCTTGAATGCCGTGGCTTTGCAGTCTCATGGTATCCTGGCTTTCCAGTGGCCACATGCCTCCTTTCAGTCAATCATTAAGGCTAGGGGAGGGGAGACACTGGAGAATCAGGGCAACCAAGACTCCATCCCACCCTCAAACTAGGAGTGGAATCAGGTCTATCTGAACAACGTGAACTGGCTGCAGAGGCTGAACCCCCACACAAAATTAAGGGATGTTAATGTAGTTCTTGAAATATTGAATTTTTTTTAAGTCTACCTTCATCTGGTTTCTTATTCTGCATAAGATTCTCTTCTTCATACCCCTCTGTGCATCCTCCCTTGCCACCCATCCCTATCCTCTTTCACTGTCTTTGTGCACATCAATCTTTATTCTGTTTCCAAATCTCTGTTCTCACCCACTGATCAACTTTCGAGTGTGCTTCTCCTTCTACTAGGAATGATCTCCCTGCCTTCATCCTCTGATTCCCCACATCCAATCCTCTCTTTCTTTCCCTCTAGGTGGCTCCTCATTTGTTTGCTCTTGCATTAAAATACAGTTCCTCAGACTATATCCAGCCCCTTACACCCACTGTGGACCACAGTCCCCATATTTTATTCTTTCATAACACCAATGCACTCCTATAACTTACTTGTCACTGTATTAATATAAATATATAATTAATGATCACCAGTGGGATGATTTCTAAGGGCTGTGTCCCCCTACCACAATGTTATAAGCTTCAGGAAGGCAAGAACTTTGTCTTTTTTATCCACTGCCGTATCCGGAACTCATAGGAGAATGTTTGCTACAGAGAAAGTGTGCTTAGTATATGTTGTTGAGTGCATGAGTGAATACATAGTAGTGCTAATATTAGTGAGAAAGTTAATGCAATTTTTTTTGCAAACTATAAATAACATTTCATAAGTGCAAGACTTTGGTTTTTTTTGTTTGTTTGTTCGTTTATTATTTATTTTTTTAAATTTTTAAAATTTTTTTAATTTTATTTTTTATAAACATATAATATATTTTTATCCCCAGGGGTACAGGTCTGTGAATCGCCAGGTTTACACACTTCACAGCACTCACCATAGCACACACCCTCCCTAATGTCCATAATCCCACCCCCCCAACTCCCCTCCCCCCATTAACCCTCAGTTTGTTTTGTGAGATTAAGAGTCACTTATGGTTTGTCTCCCTCCTAATCCCATCTTGTTTCATTTACTCTTCTCCTACTCCCTTAACCCCCCATGTTGCATCTCCTCTCCCTCATATCAGGGAGATCATATGATAGTTGTCTTTCTCCGATTGGCTTATTTCGCTAAGCATGATACCCTCTAGTTCCATCCATGTCATCGCAAATGGCAAGATTTCATTTCTTTTGATGGCTGCATAGTATTCCATTGTGTATATATACCACATCTTTATCCATTCGTCTGTTGATGGACATCTAGGTTCTTTCCATAGTTTGGCTATTTTTATCTTCACAATTATGAATAGCTATGTCAACAATAAAGCTAACTCTAGGGCAAAGCAACAACTATTCATTAACATTTCAAGACTGAATAAAAAGGTAAAATGTGGTTATGATGACTTTAATAGCGTATATACATTGCTAAGGGAGGAAAACTGTAAAATCTTTAAACTATGGGGTAGTTTGTTATTTGTTTGTTTAACTGATGTTTTAATTAAATAGCTCCAAGTAAAGGTAGGTTGAGGAAGAATCCTAGGGAATAGTTAAAAAAAAATAATAAGGACGGGAATAAAAGAAAAAGTCTTTAAATCAAGATAACGTGATGTCAGTGTCAGGGAACACTTTTATTCCTGGACCCTGTTCCTGCAAAGAACCTCAGACCCATCTTCAAGCAATAATATTAGGTCACTCTGCCCAGTATTTTCTCTCTTTAATCCCACTTCATTTGTCCTCAGTTTGTTTTCTCATTCCTTCATTTTTTTTTTAAGATTTTATTTATTTATTTGACAGAGAGAGATCACAAGTAGGCAGAGAGGTAGGCAGAGGGGGAAGGGGGAAGCTCCCTGTGGAGCAGAGTGCCCCGTGCGGGGGCTTGATCCCAGGACCCTGAGATCATGACCTGAGCAGAAGGTAGAGCCTTTAACCCACTGAGCTACCCAGGTGCCCCTCATTCCTTCGTTTTTTAATGTCATTCCATATCTAGAGCCCTACTGCCTCCAGTTAAAACCAGTCAGGCTTAACCCCTCCAATGTTATCTCAAGACTTTTCCCTTCCTCTTAGGCTGGATCCTGTTTTCTTAGGACATAGACCCCATTGTCACTTTCCTGGTTGCTCCTGTTCTGCCCAAAGTGATACCTGGACACTCTGGTGAGAGTTGATTAACCATGACATTGCTGCTGTGTTAGACACTCCTGAGTTTGTCCTATAGTAAGATCGTTTGCTCATCTGTACCATCATGTTGGGATATCACTACAGAGATTACTTCGTATTTTTTCTCCAAAATATTTATTGCACTTTTCTTATTGTTTTAACCCTAACATGCATTCTAAACTATGTTTTACAACTGTATTTTACATTGCGCATGTTTATTGGTGTGAAAATTAGCATTTATGCGGTTCTGTTTCAATGCCTGATTGCTTTCAATACCAAGAGAAGCATTCAAGTGTAAAAGGCACCCTGATGTGAACGGGAGAGCTGGGTCCTCGGGCACTCCTCCACCAGCTGCTGCGCCAGCCAGGAGTCCTTACCCTCTCTTGAATCTCTAGTTCCCCTCAAGTGAACCAGGTCACATGTGAAGCAAGTCTCCCTGCTTTAATATTCTAACATTGAGTGATCCTACATGTGCCGTACCTTCACTAGGGAGGCTTCTATATAGGACAAAATACTTCCGGACTAAGTTGAGACATTTTGGTATTGTTTTCTCTGCCTTTTTATAGAAGACTACATTCTTCCTTTATAGAAATATGGTTAACTGGCCCCCACTTTCCCAAACTGTGGTATTACTAAAGCTAATCACACATGAAGTCATTTAGACAGATGAAGGATTTTTTATTTTAACTTTTTCTTAACTTAAAATTTTACCTATATGTATATTTCACATTTAAATAATATTTATTACCTATATATAAAATACCTATATGAAAAATTATTATATCAAACTCTTGATTGTATACATATTAATATTTTCATTGAGGCTAAATTTAAGGTTAAAAAGTGAGTAAATCCAACAAAAATCACTGAATACATATATTTTACTTATCTAATCCTAGCCATATTTGCATATGGCAAGAACTTTGAAGAATCTTCTTAAAAATCTGAAGAACTGGAATCCTTGGCTATCTATGTCAATCCTAAAAGACCCAAGAAGAGCCTAACCTGTTAGCTTATGGAAGCTTTCTACTCTCTCCTATACTCTTCTAATGCTGCTTTCCAAGGTTTCAGAGACAATATTTGCTCTTTTGTGTCGTCCCAAAGTTTCAGAGACACTATTTGCTCTTTTGTGTCATCCAGTCTTGCACTGAGATGCAGAAGTTTGTTGATGATGTTTGTTTTGCCTATTGGTACGTTTGAGTTTATCATTATTAAAATCCCTGCTAGCTTTGCTTCATTGGAGAATATAACATGCACAGCCCCTTCAACATTAATGGGTTTTCTACACTACTGAATTTTACTGTGACTTTGCCCTATCTCTAAAAATTGATCTGACAGCATAGGCAACACCACTACACAGGAACTGACAGTCAGTGACAGTTACTGGGAGGAAGAAGGGGCAATGGAATGTAGCATTAAATAGAAATCTTTTTCAGAAACACATCTGCAAGGCTACAAAAGGCTTCATTGTTTTAGGGAGACATCACTTCATTAATAGACTGAGGGTTTGAAGCTGAATTCAGCAATATTTTGAAAAATTCAAGTTCTCTTCATTAAATTATTTGTGTCTAAGTTTTAAGGGATTTTTTTTTTCCAAAGGGCCATTTCACTGCAGCATTTGTAGATAGGGTAACTGAAATTCATTATCTTCTCAGCTGTATTCCCAGACTAACTTTAATCAAAGGGAGTTTTATACTGAAGACATACAATTTCTATTTAATTAGATGGTCTAGGGCATATAGATGAGCTAATATTTCTAGAGGCATCTCTAAGGCTTTTTACAAGAGCCATTGTGTTTTACAGTGTCACTGGGAAAAAAAAAAAAGAAGTTAAATCATGATTTTTACTAGGGCTGTGGGGGAAAAAAAGGCAATTGCCTTGCATTGTAAACAGGATTATTCAAACCCCTTCTGCCTTAAGGAAAAAGTATAAGGGCAGTTTTTAATCAGGTTATTGCATAAAGGTTCAGTATGTTCTAAGCTTTTAGATGATGGAAATCTAATGCACTGTGAACTCAAGTTTAAGAACAATACTAGATGCTCAGTGAGTATTATGGAGCCAAAGAACCAATCTGATTTCAGGTAGGTATAGGTATTTAAGTTATAGAGTCTGGTGTCTTAATTTTTACATATGTGTGTTTCATATTTGCAGTTCTCTGTTTAAGGTAATCTTAAAAATGAAAGATACAGATGATACTAAATCAATATTGAATAGAGTTTGATAAGTGAGGCTCTCTGCTTTCCCTCTGGTCTTTACAGTATCCCACAAACAGCTTCCTGGAGTTTCTTAAAATGCCTTGCAGTTACTGTAACATGAGGGATACTCACAAAACTGATAATATACATTAGTGTTTTATGTGGATGACACTTGTCCCAAACCTATCTTATATTTCAATCTAGCTACTCTACTGATTACAAAGCATTTTGGAATTGTCTCTGACTTTAAAAGTTGTTAGAATAAATCCAAAGCAATGTTGCGTATTGGGAGGACAACTGAACCTCTGCTTTAAGGTTTCATTTAAATTGGCCCTCAAGCATCCTCTCACATGTTATTCACAAAACCAGCCTTATAGGAAATATTGAAAGGGTCCTCTAAGCAAAGAGAGAGCCTAAAAGTAGTAGATCAGAAAGGAACAGAGACAATATACAGTAACAGCCACCTTACAGGCAATACAATGGCACTAAATTCATATCTCTCAATAGTTACCTTGAATGTAAATGAGCTAAATGCCCCCAATAAAAAGACACAGGGTACCAGAATGGATAAAAAACCAAAACCCATCAATATGCTGTCTACAAGAAACTCATTTTAGAACTAAAGACACCTCCAGATTTAAAGTGAGGGGTGGAAACAAATTACCATGCTAATGGACATCAAAAGAAAGCTGGGGTAGCAATCCTTATATCATATAAACTAGATTTTAAGCCAAAGACTATACTAAGAGATGAGGAAGGACATTATATCATACTCAAAGGGTCTGTCCAACAAGAAGATCTAACAATTTTACATATCTATGCCCCTAACATGGGAGCAGCCAACTATATAAACCAGTTAATAACAAAATCAAAGAAACACATAAATACAATAATAGTAGGGGACTTTAACACCCCCCTCACTGAAATGGACAGGTCATCCAAGCAAAAGATCAATAAGGAAATAAAGGCCTTAAATGATACATTGTACCAGATAGACATCACAGATATTCAGAACATTCCATCCCAAAGCAACAGAATACACATTCTTCTCTAGTGCACATGGAACATTCTCCAGAATAGATCACAACCTGGGTCACAAATCAGGTCTCAGCTGGTACCAATAGATTGGGATCATTCCCTGCATATTTTCAGACCACAGTGCTCTGAAGCTAGAACTCAATCACAAGAGGAAAGTTGGAAAGAACCCAAATACATGGAGGCTAAAGAGCATCCTACTAAAGAATGAATGGGTCAACCAGGAAATTAAAGAATTAAAAAAAAATCACGGAAACAATTGATAATGAAAACACAACTGTTCAAAATCTTTGGGACACAGCAAATGCAGTCCTGAGAGGAAAGTATATAATGATATAAGCCTTTCTCAAGAAACAAGAAAGGTCTCATGTACACAACCTAACACTATACCTAAAGGAGCTAGAGAAAGAACAGCAACGAAAGCCTAAACCCAGCAGGAGAAGAGAAATAATAAAGATTGGAGCAGAAATCAATGAAATAGAACCCCCCCCAAAAAATAGTAGAACAAATCATCGAAACTAGTAGTTGGTTCTTTGAAAGAATTAATAAGTTTGAAAAACCCCTGGCGAGACTTATCAAAAAGAAAAGAGAAGGGACCCAAATAACTAAAACCATGAATGAAAGGGGAGAGATCAAAACCAACACAAAAGAAATACAAACAATTATAAGAACATATTATGAGCAACTATACACCAACAAATTTGACAATCTGGAAGAAATGGATGCATTCCTAGAGATGTATAAACTACCAAAACTGAATCAGGAATAAATAGAAAACCTGAACAGACCCATAACCACTAAGGAGATTGAAGCAGTCATCAAAAATCTCCAAACAAACAAGAGCCAGGTCCAGACGGCTTCCCAGAGGAATTCTACCAAACATTTAAAGAAGAATTAATACCTATTATCCTGAAACTGTTCCAAAAAATAGAAATGGAAGAAAATGTTCCAAACTCATTTTATGAGGCCAGCATTACCTTGATCCCAAAACCAGACAAAGACCCCATCAAAATAGAGAATTACAGATGAATATCCTTGATAAACACAGAAGCAAAAATTCTCACTAAAATACTAGTCAATAGGATCCAACAGTACATTAAAATGATTATTCACCACGACCAAATGGCATTTATTCCAGTGCTGCAAGGTTGGTTTAACATCCACAAATCAATCAATGTGATACAATACATTAATAAAAGAAAGAACAAGAACCATATGATACTCTCAATAGATGCTGAAAAAGCATTTGAAAAAGTACAGCATCCATTCTTGATCAAAACTCTTCAAAGTGTAGGGATAGAGGGTGCATACCTCAATATCATCAAAGTCATCTATGAAAAGCCCACAGCAAATATCATTCTCAATGGGGAAACACTGAGACTTTTTTGCTAAGGTCAGGAACACGGCAGGGATGTCTATTATCACCACTGCTATTCAACATAGTACTAGAAGTCCTAGCCTCAACAATCAGACAACAAAAAGAAAGTAAAGGCATCCAAATCAGCAAAGAAGAAGTCAAACTATCACTCTTTGCAGATGACATGATACTTTATGTGGAAAACCCAAAAGACTCCACTCCAAATCTGCTAGAACTTGTACAGGAATTCAATAAAGTGTCAGGATATAAAATCAATACACAGAAATCAGATGCATTTCTATACAGCAACAACAAGACAGAAAAAAGAGAAATTAAGGAGTCAATCCCATTTACAATTGCACCCAAAACCATAAAATACCTAGGAATAAACCTAACCAAAGAGGCAAAGAATCTGTACTCAGAAAACTATAAAGTACTCATGAAAGAAATTGAGGAAGACACAAATAAATGGAAAAATGTTCCATGCTCATGGGTTGGAAGAACAAATTTTGTGAAAATGTCTATGCTACCTAAAGCAATCTACATGTTTAATGCAATCCCTATCAAAATACCATCCCTTTTTTTTTTTTCAAAGAAATGGAACAAATAATCCTAAAATTTATATGGAACCAGAAAAGGCCTCAAATAATGAGAGGAATGTTGAAAAAGAAAGCCAAAGTTGGTGGCATCATAATTCCAGACTTCAAGCTCTATTACAAAACTGTCATCATCAAGACAGTATGGTACTGGCACAAAAACAGACACATAGAACTGTGGAACAGAATAAAAAGCCCAGAAGTAGACCCTCAACTCTATGGTCAACTAATGTTTGACAAAGCAGAAAAGAATGTCCTATGGAAAAAAGACAGTCCTTCAACAAATTGGTGTTGGGAAAACTGGACAGCCACATGCAGAAAAATGAAACTGGACCATTTCCTTACACCACACACAAAAATAGACTCAAAATTGTTGAAAGACCTCAATTTGAGACAGGAATCCATCAAAATCCTTTAAGAGAACACAGGTAGCAACCTCTTCAACTGCAGCTGCTGCAACTTCTTCCTAGAAACATTGCCCAAGACAAGGGAAGCAAGGGCAAAAATGAACCATTGGGACTTCATCAAGATCAAAAGCTTTTGCACAACAAAGGAAATAATCAACAAAACCCAAAGACAACTGACAGAATGGGAGAAAATATTTGCAAATGACATATCAGATAAAGGGCTAGTATCCAAAATCTATAAAGAACTTATCAAACTCAACACCCAAAGAACAAAGAATCCAATCAAGAAATGGGCAGAGGACACGAACAGACATTTCTGCAAAGAAGACATCCAGATGACCAACAGACACATGAAAAAGTGCTCCACATCACTCAGCATCAGGGAAATACAAATCAAAACCACAATGAGATACCACCTCACCCCAGTCAAAATGGCTAAACAAGTTGGGAAATGACAGATGCTGGCGAGGATGCGGAGAAAGGGGAACCCTCCTACACTGTTGGTGGGAATGCAAGCCGGTGCAGCCACTATGGAAAACAGCATGGAGGTTCCTCAAAAAGTTGAAAATAGCACTACCCTATGACCCAGCAATCACACTACTGGGTATTTATCCTAAAGATACAAATATAGTGAGGGGGCACGTGCACCCAAATGTTTATAGCAGCAGTGTCCAGAATAGCCAAACTATGGAAAGAACCTAGATGTCCATCAACAGATGAATGGATAAAGAAGAGGTGGTAGATATATATATATATATATATATATATATATATATATATAATGGAATACTATGCAGCCATCAAAAGAAATGAAATCTTGCCATTTGCAATGACATGGATGGAACTAGAGGGTACTATGCTGAGCAAAATAAGTCAATCAGAGAAAGACTATTATCGTATGATCTCCTTGATATGAGGCATTTCTGAGGCAAAGTGGGGGGTTTGGGGGGTAGGGAAGGAAAAAATGAAACAAGATGGGATCAGGAGGGAGACAAACCATAAGAGAGTCTTAATCTCACAAAACAGACTAAGGGTTGCCAGGGGGAGGGTGGTAGGGAGACGGTGGTTGGGTTATGGGCATTGGGGAGGGTACGTGCTATGGTGAGTGCTGTGAAATGTGTAAGCCTGATGATTCACAGACCTGTACCCCCGGGGCTAATAATATATTATATGTTAATAAAAATTTAAAAAAGAAAAGAACAAAACTGTCTTTCCAGGGCACCTGAGTGGCTCAGCGGGTTAAGCCTCTGCCTTTGGCTCAGTTCATGATCTTTAGGGTCCTGGATCAAGCTCTGTATTGGGCTTTCTGCTCAGCAGGGAGCCTGCTTAGGGGGCTGCCTCACTGCCTACTTGTGATATCTCTTTCTCTGTCTGTCAAATAAATAAATAAAATCTTCATTAAAAAAAAAAAAACCTGTCTTTCACATTATATAATTCCTTGAAGCTCAGGAATGCCAATCCCCCTTGGTCATCAGGGTCAGACAAACAAACAAGAGGTGTCCTGTGGGTTGTTTGTGTGGGCCTGCTGGTCTCAGTATGGTAGCTGGAGAGTGTAGGTGACAGGGCACATTACAAGCTTCAGAACCATGGTGGGAAAATGCCTTGACCATGCTTGACTGCAGGCTCCAACAATACTGTAAGAGAGTACTTTGTGCACACATGCTGGTCCCAGGATGGGCGCAGAAGAATTCCATGACTATTCAGGGTTACCAACCCCAGCCAGGGTGCAGGAGAGTGTCATGATCGCCTGCACTGACTGGTTTTAGCAAGGGACTGAGGGAATGCTATAACCATTCACACTTGCCTGCCCCAAGCAGGAAGCAGGAAATCACTGCAACTGTCTGCAAATAGAAGTCTCAACAGGACCGTGGGACAGTGCAGCAACCACTTGCTCCTGCCCATCCCAGTGATGTAGCAGAAGAGTGCCATGCCTGAGGGACTCTGCCTGCACTAGCAGGGTAGGTAGAGAGTACAGAAATGATGACCTCCAGAGACTTTGACTCTGGAGAGAACCCCAGCTATCTCATGCCATTCCAGCAGATGCCCCAGAATAGCAATGAATCTCTACATACTACCCAGGAGTTTTTCAAATTGGTACTTTTGCTTTGCATCCTAGAGTGAGTGAGTCTGCAAGCAAGCTATTTGAAAGGAGAAGCTCAGTTTGCTATAGCATTTCAGGTCCATTGGGTGTAGATCCCTTTGGTTTACTAAGCCAGAATTTTTAGGAGCTTGTCTCTTTGGTGCAGATGCTAAGGAGTGCCTAGTGTGAAGAATCAACACCTTGCTCCTGTGGGAGATACACAGTACTGGTGAGATTCCTCTCTATTGTGTGTTGACACTTCTGAAGTGAGCGGTTTTGGTGAGACTGTCTTAGCCTCTCCTGCCCAGCTGGATGTGGCCTTTTATCATTTGTTGTGGAGAAGCAGTTCAAATTTTCAGAAGGAAATGATCCATATGTGGCTGTACGTTTGCCTCTGTGGGAGGAAGTGAGCTCAGGATCTTCCTGCCCTTGCCATCTTGGACTCCTCCAAAATAAGCTTCACTTTATTCTTGTTTATGTTTTTGCTTCAGTTTGTCTTGTAGTCAAAATACACAGAATTATACTTGAAAATTTGGAAAATGCAAGAGTATAAAGGAACAGAAAAATAATAACACATGAGTACCTGGGTGGCTCAGTTGGTTAAGCATCTGACTTTGGCTCAGGTCGTGATCTTGGGGTCCTGGGATCAAGCCCTGCATGGAACTCTGTGCTCAGTGGGGAGTCTGCTTGTTTCTCTGCCCCTCCCTCAGCTCGTGCTTGCTCTTTCTTTCTCTCTCTCTTAAATAAGTAAATAAAATCTTTAAAAACATATAATAACCCAGTATTCATTGATTTGCTTCTCAAATATTTACCTAACACTCTACCAAGCACTGGCAATTCAACAGTGATTCAGACGTCATAGCTGACCTCAAGGTACCCACAGTCTAACAGAGGAGACAAACATGCAAGCTGGCATTTCAGGGAAGAATAACATAGACACTACAGATGCAAGTGGGCGGCATTAGCTGGGCACAAGAAAGGTTTTCCACAGAAGGTTACGTATAAAAGGAATCTTAACAGTTATTTTTCTTTATTCCTTCTTTCCTTTGTTGGTTTATAGGAAGGAGTCAAATAGGTGTTATGACTGTAAACCAGTTGAGAGGAAATATTTAGACAGGGGATTGGAGGCCAGAGTTTGGGGGTGTAGAAAGAAACACTTGTGAAGGAGTTAGGTTTAAGTGGGTGGAGAGACAAACCCCTCATTCTTCAAGACCAATAATCATTCTTTTTTGATGTAGTAGAAAGCAACTAGAAAATTATGGACACAAATATTAAGTAGTGTTTTCTTGAGAAGAGTAATGAAGATCTGAAGTAGTCATTTTAAGAAATATAGGAGTGAATTGATCAAGAAAAGACGATCCCTCATAGTTGAGGGTCTGAGATTTTTAAAAGATGTGTTTGCAGTCATCCTGATCATCATTTTTTGTGTTTCTTAGAAGCATTTGTTAAAAAAAAAAAAAAGTATATAATTGGCATGTAAAACCTAGAGCAATTACTGTTATCATGGTAGTAATAGCTCATTTTTGGCTTTACCAAGTTAACACAAAAGAATGGAGAAGCAAAAAAGTGAAAAAGTTACTTTTCTCAATTATAAATTAGAATGGGATGGGAAAAGTTGACTAGGTACCTTATTTTTGGCAACTTTAAAATCATATGAATTATGCTATGCTGTTGCAGGGAATTTTCTCCTTAATATAGTATTTGTTCATCACACTATCTCCCCAGAATGTTAATAAAAAGTGTCTTTTATCCTCAATTGTGCATCTCCAAAATCTACCCATCTAACCAGTTTAAGCTTATTGTTTATCTTCTGCATGAAGCATTCCTTATGTCTTCCCTTTACTTCCTGAACTCTCATTTACAATAAAAATGGCACCCCCTCATGTAAAAATTCAGTATTTTATTACATATGTCAGTTTCAAAGTAGAAGATGGTATTGAAGTTAGCAGTGGACAGACCTACTTTTCTCAACACATGTAAGATTGAGTGCTAGCTCCTCCAGCTTCGTATTGTCCCGTGTAAGCTTTGAGCATACATAGCAAGAGCTCCTCTATCAGTAATTTTAAAACAACTATGAACTTACTAAATTGAGTAATCAATTGTTCTCATTCCTAAAAATTCTGGGGCTGATGTCAGGAGGCCGAACAGAAATTTGGGACTTTAGGGAGGAGTTCTAAGTGTAGAGAAAGATATACAGAATGCTGTATCAATTTCCAATCATTGGCATGGTGAAAATTGTACTTATCAATTTAGAGTATTTGTTCTATATTTTGAAAAGGGTTAATTTAGTGTATAGGAGGCACATACTTCGAAAACATTTATTAGTTCATTGCATTCAAAAAAATGCAGATTATTGGTGTAGCTTGCCTTCATAGAACAAGTTAAAATCTATTCTAAGCCTATTACAAACTTTCACTCGGCACCAAATCTGTTTATGTAATATCAAATTGCACTATACTTTTTTTTTTTAATACTTGTTCACATCTCTTGGAATAATCTCTAATTTCAGACAAAACCTGGTCAGTCAGTTCTGATCCGTTTTTTTTCAAGTAATTGACTCTTCCTTTGATAGCTTCACTGTGATGAAGACTGTAGTTTATACCAACACGGAACATTTGATTCAGCAAATGCACTTTAATTTCCCAAAGTAGAAAAGACTATAAAGAAATTTCAAATAGCTTTACCAGAAAAAATATAAAAGTGAATTTCAACCATAGTTTGTTTTTAAAAAATCCAAAAACCTGAATCTAAAGACCAACTCTCATATATAACATTAGAAAGGATTTTTTCTCCATCTTATTTTTTCACTATTATCTCTGGAGTGTAATTTTACCCTCAATACCATAGGATCTTTTATTTTGTATTTCTGCCGGGTATCTACAACGGAAGCCAATATTTCCAACTTGTCAGTCACATATGCTAGATTGGAATAAGCAAACCGGGGAAAACAACAGGGATATTTCAAATAATCACCATGGCATATTGGGAGAATTGCTTGGGTAAATTGGCACAGCATTCACCAGTTCTGTTTATATTATTTGCCTGCTGATTTTGTTACTGTATTTCTTATTGTTTAATATACAGCAATGAGCTCAGGCACCTGCAGAGATATTCAAACTCAAGCAGGCCTCCAACTACAGAAAAGCAATTTGTTTGAATTTTCTTAATTCAAATAAGAATTTATTTTCTCCAGTTTTTCAAAGCATATGGCACAACATGCTTCATTTCTACAAAATTTTGCCCAAATAGTGTTGTGGTAGCAATGTTGGTTTTGCAAGCAAGAAAGCGCTAAGAAGAAGAAAAAAGCAGCATTCTTTTCATTGGTACCGGCTCTGAACACACAAGCATCTTCCAGGCCACACAGGTGGGTCTGGCTTTACTCTCCAGAGGAGCAGCAGCATAACCTAGTGGAAAGACCCCAGACAAGGGCAAAGAGATTCAAGTTCTCCAGTCTAATCTTGAGACTGCTAATATTTCATTTAGACTATCTCTCTAGTAGAGGCTGAAACAACTAACTAGTGAGATCAAGTCACTGAAAGAAAATGAAAAAAATTGGCACTTGTCATTAGGAATTTTGTACATCTAATAGAGAACTTAAAAAAAAAAAAAACCTGGTCGACATAATCAAGTAAAACTATACATGGGACCATATTCCAAATATTTGCTTGTAATCGCAGAGAAATAGTAACTACTGTTTACATCTACATATGAAATTTAAAACTCTGGACAAAAGGTACATTTACACAAATAATTTCTATTTGTCACAGTAGCTCTGTAACACATGTGACTTATAATGTTTTATTTGTAAACTTATTTATTTATAAACATAATATATGCATGTGTGTGTATAATATATTGTATATAATCATAGGGCTACTTTAAGCCACACAGTACATTTTCTTGTATTTAAACCTCCTAATTTTATTTATATGTTTGTACTTAGTATTACATTTTAAGTTTGTTCCTTGAAAGTATTGGAATTCTTAATAAATAATTTAATTGTATATGATCCAGAGATTTATTTATGTAAATCACTATACAATATTAGTTTGTTTTAGGTAGTCTAAAATACTTAAGATATGTGAGAGAAAAATATATTTTCTAAAATCTTATTTTTTTCACCAGGAGATATATTTAAAAGTTTATTCACTTGTATACCATTCAAATTACTTACAAATGTATGACTAAAACAAAAAGACATTTGAGATTGATAATGAAATTGTGTTGCAGTTCTAAACCTCAAATCCCATCCATATATGTTGAGGAAAAAAAAAGATAGCAACATTAGCAATCATAAATATTCTGCATTTACCCTAGGAATCCGATTGAGATATATTGGATATCTCATCTCTGGAGGAAGAATTTAGGAGCAAACCATGCTATAGTATCAACTAACAAATACAGCATGAATGGAAAAGTTACTTTTAAAATTACAACAATCACTCCTGCCATTCCTATCCTTTCTACCTGGATCTGTAGTCAGTAGTTCATAATTTCACTGGGATTAATTTGCCAGCATTCTGAAGACACTTATCTTATTTTCTGGAATTCAGAAAGGGATCAGCCTCCACACAATCTATTTCACTTATCTTTCAGAACAGCAGCACATGATGAAAGGAGATTCATGTTGAATGAATATATTTGTCATTGTCCGTGGTGCCTAGATTATATGAATATAACCCAGATGATGGGTTTTTTTTTTCTGAACACAATGTTACATACTTACGCATAAATAAACCCTATGCAATTTAAAATCTATCCCTCTAATTCCCATTTTTAGTCCTAATATCAATTCTCAATTCTCAATTCTCATCTTGATCATAAGTTATTTGTCCAATAAGAAGAATATTTTCTTCATTATGAAAGAAATAATAGGACTTCCTACCAGCATTTTTATAATAAACCATTAACTTATATGGATGCACTTGTTTTTGAACCCAGAGTATAAATACAAACTGCCTTGCTAACTCAGAATGTATTTAGATGTCAAAATTAGCATTGTTTTCTGGATAAATACACACATCCACACACTCACATCCATACATATAGATCATCTCAGTGGTAGAGAACTGAAGGTAAGATGAGTATTTCTAAATAGATCTGTCCTTTTTTTTTTTTTTTTTTTTTAACATAAACGAGCCTGGTTTCATTGGGTTTTCTTCATTTTCCAGATGAGAAGGAAGAGAGAAAGTCAGAGACAGCGGACTCAATAAAACAGAATTCAAAGTGCTAAAGTTGGAAAATCTTGATAGATGCAACTTCTCTGGTAGTGACAATAGAGGGGACACATTTCACTTTTAAACTTTTTTCCATTAGTTTTTTGACAGGAGTACACTAGTTCAGCTTTAATGAGATTCTAGTGTAAAAACTTCAGGGCTAAATAAAAGAAACAAATCAAAAGGACTGAATGATTGCCATTTAATGTGAGAGAATGGAAATGCAAACAATCATCGTATGACATCTAGCTGTGCTAGTCGCTGCAGAATGACAGGTAGAACAATTCAAAGTTACTGATCTAAAGACGGAGTAACAGCTTCTATGTTTGAAGTGCTCCGAAGATGAAGAAATAAAACAGACTCTGAGAGAAGACAGGGTTAAACCTTTTAAATTCCATGCCCTGTTGTCAGTATCATTTGAATGGTTTTGTACACATTTTTTTTCTCTGAAATCATGTGATTGAGAGAATTAATTTCAGAGCTTATTTTATGGTTTTATGCTATAGGCTTCAAAGATTTTTTTTAAGCTAAGAATATCACATATAGTATGCTTGCATAATCAAAACTGCATTTTACTGGCTTATAGTTTATGCATTATAAGAACCACGTTTGGGTTTATATTAGTAATAGGATAACTTACGCATCAAGGTTCTGTTTCTACTTGGAAGAAGACTGATTATTTTTACCTTTAAAGATAATTTTAATTTTATGTTTTTCTTTTACTTCCTTTTTTTATTTTAGAAAATAAAGAAAATCACCAATTCTTTCTCTCAATAAGCTTTTTTTTTCTTTATCAGTGAAATAATCCATTCTAGTTACTGCTGGAAACAATAATCTGTAATTGCTGCTTTCAGTCCTAATTTGGCCTGTCCTTACTTTTTCATCTCAATCTAATCTAAACCTATTTGAGCAAATAAAATGATATTTACCTCATCCTATGTTACAAGCTTTCAAGATTACAGGCTTCAGGAAAAATCAATACAAAATACCATCTTAGCAGCAGGTTTGTGCTCACTAAGAATGCTAACTTTTCTTCCCGGGATTTCTGACTCTCAGCTATCCTGGAATGAGAGCAGAACTCATACCATTAAAAAAGAGAAAGGGAAAAAAAAAAAAAAAACCCCACTTCAGTGATGCGCTTGGGGCTTTGGTGAGGGGTTAGTAGCCACTTTCAGTTTACAAGCCAAACTGAAGTGTGTGGTCAAGCTCCCAACCTTTAACTCTTGTTTCTGCATGACACATCTTGCAGAGTTCACAAAAAGGAGGTTCTTGACCTCACAGATGATTTTTTCAGACTCAAATACCATCTTCATTTATTATTTATTTGCTTCAAGCAGTTGGGACTTGAGGTATCATCATACCTGACTGGTTGATTTAAGGAAGTGGCCACCTCTCGGTGGGGGAATCTCATGGGAATAAAATCCTATTACTTTCCAAAAAGATTACTTCATTTACTTCCCAGAATAAGCTTTTGATGAAAACATTAGAATGTTGAGTTTGTAAACAACCAAGAATTCTCAGAAGTATTGCCCTTTTTTTTTTTTTTGATGTTTCGAATGGAAGCTTATTTTGCTTTTTTTTTTTTTTTTCTTTTCCTTTTGGTTTGTGTCCTTTTTCAACTTAGAACTTTGTAAACACAAATAAGTTAGTTCTTGTAAGCAGTCCTTGCTGGAATACTGCACTGTGGCAGGTCTATATTCTTTAGCGATCTAAACTGAAGAGCCCATTCTACCCTTTCAAACTTGTAGTAGAAATTTGCTCTCCAATCTTATTCTCATCTATTAGCTTGCCCTCAGTTTTGAGTAGACTGTTTTAAAGATTCTATGAAGGAAGATATTAGTTTGTCTCTACAGGGTGTTAAGATGCATGATTAAAATACTTTTTTTTTAAAGCAAGTTGTAAACAAAATTGTTGGGTAATGACATTATCCTTTTTTCCCATCTTTTACTCCAATAAGAAAAGTGAAGAAAAATGTCTGGGAAATTTTTTCCCCCTAAGCACTGCAACAGAATGGTAAACACTAGGATTCTCAGAAAAAATTTTGAGTAAGGAACATGTCTTACTTTTTCCATGATTAATTGATACTGCTTTTAAGAATATCATGGTGTACACAATTCAAATAAACTCAAGAAAAGCTAGTAATAAAAATGCTATTAATTTCTATAACATGAATTCTACTATAATAAGTATCTTTATATAACTGCTGCTGATTCAATAATATCTGATATTAGAAAGCACTTTTTTTTTAAGATTTTACTTATTTATTTGAGAGAGAGAACGGGAGAGTGAGAAGCAGAAGCAGACCCTACTGAGCAGGGAGCCTGATGTGGGGCTCCATCCCAGGACCCAGAGACCATGACCTGAGCCAGAAGCAGGTGCGTAACTGACTGAGCCACCCAGGTGCACCTTTTTCAAGGTATTGTTTATTAAGAATTATTACTATTATTATGAAGATGATTTTAAAGCTTTCAAATGATATAATTATATGACATCATTCAAAGATATGACTTTCTTATTCAATTGATATTTATTAGGGTTTCAAAAAAGTAGATTAAACACTATTTTTCATTAGTATACTATTTTATATTGAGGAAAATATATGTGTTCTGTGATAACCACAAGTTAAAGACTTTCCAGACTTAATCTGTTGCATAGTTATTTCAAGAATCATCAGCACAAAAAGTAATAATAGACAAAATAATTTTTGTTGTCTTTAGGATCTTGTCATAATACATTTTATAACTGCATTTATGATGTAATTACTGGATAAATACATTAAAGCATTTTTTAAATTCTCCAATATTCATCCCAGTTCCATCACTGAATAATAATACCTCGATATGCATATACTGTGATATTCTACACAAAATGTTAGGTAAATATGCAATGTATCCATTTTGAAAATTCTAAAACTAAAAAATGGATGTTGAAAAAATAACATAAGACAAAGCAAATGCAGGTTTTTAAATTTATTGTCCACAATTGTATTTATGACGATAACAATCTTAAAGCAATACTAAGTAGAATAGAAAATAAACATATTTTTATATTTTCTATTCTATTCATTTTCTGTATACACATGTGTAATCTTTTATCTAAATATACTGAAACAGTCTTAAATTAATATAAATCTAAACACAGAATAGTAATTTCTATGATTCTTTCTGAAACCTTGATCTTAGATGACAGACTTCATCTATGCACCATTTTAAGCAATTAATAAAAAAGTTAAATCACACAAACCTTTTTTTGTTTGTTTGGTAAAATATTTATGCTGTTGCAAGAAATCAAAAAGATCTTTCTTATCACATACTATAGTTTAATGTGAAAACCACTACATCAAACATTATCTGAAGGACATCATTTCTAAAGATAGCCAGATCACTTGGGCTTTATATATTAAAGAAAATAATTATAGTTTGAACAACAGTTTGATTCTTCTGCATTAGTTTTTGCCATATTTTTTGTTGTTGCTGTTACAGACTTTATCCAATAATTGCAGAAAGCAGACAAGAATTTATTTTCAAGTTTAGGTATTGTAAATGTAGTGTCTGTCTTCATACAGATAAATATGAGCTGTAGTTGATATCAGGATTATTCCGTGACTTCTAAAATTGTGGAGCAAATTAATTTAAAAAGTTTGAAGTTATCCTTATCAGACTATTTAGTAGGAAGGGAAAGTCAAGAAATCAATGAAAGAATTCCTCCTAAATTTCAAATAATTGTCAAGAACATAATTGTTTTAGAAATTATGTAAGTGTATTATCAATGGGAATTTAATACAGTCTAACTTTAAATTTCCTCTTTTTTCATAAAAAGACATGATCATTTCCTTTTCTTTTATGTGCTTTTATGGAATATATGCATACACACATATGGATATAGACACATTGCACATCTTCAAATTTCAGTGGAATGTGTTGTTTGGCTACTGCAGTATATGAATTCTCCAGCATTTGTTGATTACCTGAATGCCACACACTATTAGTTGACATTTAAACAGAAAGATAGGTAGGTAGTGGCTGTTCACATGTTATCCATTTTGGATCATTGTAAATTTAAGCTTAGAATTTCTACTGTGTGGAAACTTTCAATATTTATTTTGAACTTAATTTTTTTGTCCATAACAAGATTTCTCAGAATCAAATGTATTTTTGAATACTTATATCTTTAGTAATAGAAAATATTCTTTTTAAGAGTTTTCTTTTATTAAATGCTAACTCTAATAATAGTTCTAAAATTTTTTTACATAATACATGATAACTTTGCATATCAAACTAAATTCACAGTAATTAATATCCATTTTATAATCATATTTCCTTGACTTGACTCAAACATGTGGTTCTTTATTCTTGATTGGTTCAAATAAGTATCCAACATCCACTTGCAGCATTTAGCTGATGTCTTTCCTTTTTTTTCTCTCAGTATTATTAAAATGTAATTGACATACAGCACTAGATAACTTTAAGGCATACTAGTTGATATATTTCTAAAGTCTCTTTTATTATCAGTCTCCTTTCATCTTGTGTGTGTATGTATGCGTGTGTGTGTGTGTACATGTGTGTGTTTCTAACTGTATCCCTAAAATTACTGATCTGGATTATGGCTGAGGCTTATGGCCATGAAGTGAAAGAAACTGGTAGTGCATGCAATGATCAAATTAATTATATAAACATGATTAAATCAAAGCACTTTTGAGTTGGAAATCACTTAAAAGAACATATAATTTAATAATCAAACTCCTGTATTCAAGGAAGAGAATTAAGGGATATGTAGGGAACAGAGAATACATGAATCACAATTCAATGAAGTCTTGGAGTGGGGGAAGGGCTGATTACAGGGGTCATGAAGGAAATTTTGAGTGATAAAATGTTTTATATGTTGATTGTGGCAGTGGTAACATGGGCATGTGCTTTTATGACCTCAACAAGTACATTTTAAATAGGTTAATATTATTGTATGTAATTTATACCTCATTAAGTTGATTTCAAAAAACCTTATGGAAATCTTAATCAAAATGTGTAATGCATTTTGCAATGCCAAACATTGCTTTCTCAGACAGTAGATTCTGAGCAAGGATCCCCAAATAGTTCTGTTGAGAAGCATCATCTCATTTTGAGATGAAATAAAGGGGAAAAGGAAAAATAAGGTGAATCCGTTGTCATAAGGTCAGAAGCTAACCAAGACTGGGATGAGTCTTCTGGTTACAGATCAGTGTCCTTCCTACAACAACAAATTGGACACACTGGTATCTAAGTCTCTATTTGGAGTCATTTTGAGCCTTATAATAATAAAATTACTCAAAAACTATCATAAATAACAAGAAATCGATCTGGAATTAGCCTCAAAGTTAACTATTTCTTTTACTTATTTTTATAGGGACCCATGGCTAATATATTTTAAACAGATCCTCATTTCTATGCAGTTAAAGAGTAAAAAGTTACAACTATCTAATATTTCCATGTATTGTAAACGCTATGCTGGCATTGTCAGAAATGGAGACACTTTCAAAAACTATTTATTATAATGTTTTGCCCAATGTACATGGACTTAGAAAAGATTGTGGCTCGGGGAGGGAGGAGGTGATATATGAAATGTTTATGTCAGTATTGTGAATCAGTTCAAGAGAAACACAAAATAGAGCATCATTATATTTGACATTTGTACAAAGGTGATTTAAAAAAAAAAAAGATATGGAGGGGTGCCTGTGTGTCTCAGTCAGTTAATCCTCAGACTCTTGATCTTGGCTCAGGTCATGATCTCATGGTTGTGGAATTGAGCTCCCCACAGGCTCCATGATGGTCATGAAGTCTGCTTAAGATACTCTCTCTCCCTCTCTCTCCACTTCTTCCCCCTCCTACATGTGGGCATGTATGCCCATGTGTGCTTGCTCTCATTCTTAAAAAAAGGATATTGAGAAATAAAAAAAATAAAAAAATAAAAATCTGAATTTCATAACAATGGGATTAATTAAATTGTAGAATGTTTTACATTCACTTAACTTATACTCATATTTTAACATTATTAAATTATGAACGAAGAAATTAAGTGAGTTACATCAAGAGTAAAAAACTTGTTGAAATGTTGGTCCCTATTGTTAAGTTCTTTACATCATGAGGGTCAGGTGCCTTTAGTTCACCTTGACCACCACTAGATGGCACTCTGGCACCCATGAGAGCATAAAGGAGCCACCTGCTTGTCTTGGTTTAAGGAACTTGGAAATACCAACCACTCCCCTAAACAAATTATATATTTTATTTATTTACTTATTTTGGCATAATATATCCAGGGAAATACCTAATAACTTCAAGTCCTCTTGAATCCTCTCTTCAAATTTCTTTGTAATTTTGTCTCATAGTACCTACCGAACACACTCTCATCGTGGTACTTAGCTTTAGTTAGGGGTAAATTCTAGCTACATTCTTAAAGATTAAGTAGTTACCACTCTGTTAAAGTCTCTCAAACAGCTTCTGCCAAACTTGTTCCACAGTAGTTAGTTCTTACTAATATCAACAGCAAGAAAATATTATCCATAACAAATTTCTAGGGACAATCCTAAATATATGCATGCCCAAATCTAAAAGAAGCAGTTTTCTAGTCCACTCCTTAAAATACTTTCTGAAATTCTCTCAGTAAAATATTCCTTCATGTCAATAATCTGTTTTTTTTTTCTTTGCCTTACTCATATGAGCATCAATCTCTCTGGATTTCATGATTCCAGACTTAGTTGGAAAAAAGAAATATTCTGTCTTAATAGCCTATTGCATTAAGATAACTGCATTTTTCACTTAATTTAATATACATTTAAATTTTACTCACTAAAGGTATAGTGGTAAAAGAATCTTATCTCTTTGGCCCCTCTACAAATCTTCTGCAAATTCAATTATATAATTCAAAATAGGGGGATTCCTCTTACCTCATAAAACCTATGACATCTCTAGTTATCTCTCAGGGAAGGTGGGATGGAGGTGGATCAGCCTGGTGTGTGCAACTTGTGTTTTGTATTGTATTTCCAGGACTCCCCTTCAAAACATGGAAAGAATAATTTGTTTAACATAGTATAAAGTAGATGAAATCTACCAAAGCTAAGATAGAAGGGTTTTATGCTATTTGAAAAACAATCTACTTATGCTGTTCCAAAAACAATAAGAGTTTCTACCCTAATTCTCAAAAACACAACTTAGGCAATGACAGAAAATGTGATTTGCTTCACAGTGTCTCTCATCCGTGTGTTAGCCGAGCAGTCATTTTCACAAGAAAATTGTTTAGCCTATATGCTAAAGAGGACTAAATGTTTAGTTCAAATATACTGGTTGAATTTTATGCCTAACAGTCCAAAGAGTATTCCAAGTAAACATTTCCACTGAAAAAAAGAACTGAATTGACAACTTTGTCACTTAGCCAATTATTCAAATCAAATTTCTGTTTTGGTATATAGGAATTACCTCAATAATATTTCCTATAAAGTTATGATTGCATCATAATTGAAAAGAAATGAGCAATTTGACTCTGTTTTTGATTCTGGGAATATTAAGACAGGACTTTTCTTTGCGATTGGGACGTCTATCTATATATATACATAGACCATAAATATACTGCCTTAGAGGAAACTGCTTATCTCTAAAGTGACTTTAAGCATGCCTTTGCCCTTATGTTAGTGATAATCACTTATTTCATTTTCATTCAGGTGAAGTGCACCATAAATTCGGAATTCTACTATGATTTTGTTTGGGACTTTGTGCTTTTTTGTTGTTGTTGTTGTTGTTGTTTGTTTGTTTTTTGTTTTTCACCCAATAAAGAAGATTCTGAAAGTAACTCTCTATAGTACTCTATAGCTAAAGCACATCTAAATGAAAGGATGAAGAAAGAATCACTAAAGCCTTCCTGAGAAACTTCCTAAGAATGACAGAGAACCATGAGAGACTATGGACTCTGAAAAACAATCTGAGGGGTTTGAAGGGGCGGGAGGTGGGAGGTTGGGGGAACCAGGTGGTGGGTATAGGAGAGGGCACGGATTGCATGGAGCACTGGGTGTGGTGCAAAAATAATGAATACTGTTACGCTGAAAATAAATTTAAAAAATTAAAAAAAAAAGAATGATAGACAAAAGAGAACTAAAGGTAACAGCTATTTCAAAGAGGCAATAGAAAGCCCAGATGTTTGGCACATTCATGTAGGGGTACTTGGACAAACGAGAGTCATATTTTCCTTTTTCCAATAATCATATGCTTTTCCTATTTAAAAAATCTTTTTAAATAAGCAGTGTTGGTAAGAGAAAGAAAAGGAAAAAGAAAAACAACACAACCACCTACCAATTTACCCTCCCTCATGGTTTTTCACAATGGTATAGGGAATTCCAGAGAGAAAAGAGACAATATACATAGGGAACAAATATTTTTTAAATAAGCATTACTGAAAATGAGATAACATGAAAGAAAATAAATATTTTACTACCTCTGCAGTTATTGTTTTAGACATATATTGGGACTAGGCTAGCACAGTTAATCATCTTGTGAAACTGGCTCATTTCTATATACCTAGATTGGAGAAAATGAGTTTGGGAATCATTTCAAAACATCATATGCTTCTCAGTAGTGAAATACTAAAAGCCAAAGTCAGTGAATATATGAATGTACATAAATAAGTTCTTTTAGAAAGCAAAACTGCTGGCTCTTTTATCATATGCTGAAATGATATAGAAGAGAGACTTTTATAAACAACTTTAAATATTTAGAATATTTCACTTTAAGATCTTGAGAAAATTTGTATTTATGTAATTTTCATATTATCCGTTGTAGAATTGGAAAAAAAATACAATAGGATTTTAGATTTCTTATCCTACTGTTTGCCTAGAAAGTGACTTTTTAACAAAATAATTTTCAGATTATTGAATACAATTTCTATGTGATCCTTGATTTTTAAATATACTTCAAAGAAAGAAAGAAGGAAAGAACCATACAACACAATATTGTATGAACTGAAAAATGTTTATTTAAATAGAGTCAATATCAGTTTCTGAAATAAAATTTTATTTTCTTTATGGGAAGAAAACGAAGTTTTGCCTTTAATAGACTATGTATCCCAAGATGATTTCAATGTATTTTCACTTAGAAACGCTAGCTGCTATTACATATGAATTTTCAAAGCTTGGCAAGGCTTTGGAAGGAATGATGAAAATTACTATTGCACGACCTTCAGGTTTTCTTTGTTTCATAAAAGGCTAAGATAGCATTTTTGTCATTTTTCTTTCAGCTCCAGTCTTTCATCATAAATATCAAAGCATGTAATTATGCCTTCTATCCTACTACAGTCTGCCTGTTTTCCTAGCTATGGTGATGGTGTTTTCTCTTTCATAAGACTTTATTTCATTTACTGAAACTGAAAATCATCTCCTAATTTGTTGGATAAAATAAATTGTGAAAACAATGAATGTTAGGCTGATAAAATATTATTAAAACAATAATGATATTTTTATCAAAGCCAACATCAGACACTGAGAGATTTCTCTAGTAAGCTGAGGGTCACATGTACCATATTCATACTAGAACGATTTGACCTACAGGTGGGATTTTATTATTGGTGCTTATTATGAGAAGCTGACTTATCTAACCCCATGCAGTCTTGAATTTTCCTACTATTGCTTTACTTTTCATATTAAATCTGCCTTCTAAATGAGTCGTCTTATTCTATCTCAATACACATTCTACATATTATCCTAGATCTATGGTTCCTAAATGTTTATGCATCATACGTATCTCAAATTAGAACCATCCTAACTAGGTCAATGTGATAAGTTAGCAACAAATTTCTACTTAATTCCAGAAACCATAAATTAAAATAGCATGCAAAATATATTAAGTCAACAGACACAATAATAGTTTTGTATACAGTATGTCCTCTCTTTAAGCATTGGATAAAATCTTGAAAAATCATAAGCTATAGTAATTTATACAATAGAATCTATTTCCATGTTTGTTTCCATTAATATTTCAGACATTACATTTATAAAAAGATAGGTCATCCCTCAGTGTAATAGAAATTATGATTAAGCACCTGAGTATTCACCTAAAGGAGGAATAATAATATCTCTGGGCTCTGGAGCCAGACAGACCTGAATTGAAATTACTGTTTCTTTTCTTACAGATAAACGTTTTTTGCCAAGTTATTTAACCTATAAAATGGACTCAATGATAGTCACAACCTCATCAAAACATTGGAAGGATTAAATGATATATTGCATGCAAAGAATTTGGCTCAGGTAAGGCAAGTAGTGAGTTAAATTCATTATTACTCTCAGCTATTATTTTGTTGATTTTGTCAGTTTTTCATATTAAATTTGTGAGAAAATTCTGATGTATAGCTGATGTATAACTAGGTACAACAGGCTTGTTTTATGAAGAAGGATGATTGTCCCTATTTCAGCAAGTAAGCTGGTTTTCAGAAGCTGAACTGAGACTCTAGAGTAGGCCCGTGCTTTGAACTAAGGTAGGGGGATCCCTACCTTAGCAAACAAGGACAGGGAAGATTGAAGTGCAGAGATCAAATCACACATACCAGAAAAATGAAATAATTAGAGATGGAAAAAGGCAATGAGGAAACGTGCTGAGCTTGTTAAAATTGGACAACATTCAAATACATGCTGGGGTTTGAGAATAGCTAGACGAAAAATGTCAGAGTGAGATTTTTGTACAGTGACTGTGAACAATCTGTTATAGCCGAGTCAGAGCATTCAAAGTGGTATTTTATATGGTATTAGATGGTCAAAGACATGATTTTTGTGAGAAGAAAATTAGCTTTGGGATCTGAATTTGTATTCCAGTCCATTTTTCCCTTTACCAATGGAGCCTGTCTCAACAAGTCAATAATCTCTCTGATGTTTCTTTGTAAAACTGATGATCCCTAGGGCTGTGTTGAGTGAAGCATCACAAGAGGAAGAGAGGAGGGGCACCTGGGTGGCTCAGTGGGTTAAAGCCTCTGCCTTCAGCTCAGGTCATGATCCCAGAGTCCTGGGATCGAGCCCCTCATCGGGCTCTCTGCTTAGCCGGGAGCCTGCTTCCTCCTCTTTCACTCTCTGCCTGCTTCTCTGCCTACTTACGATCTCTGTTTATCAAATAAATAAATAAAATCTTTAAAAAAAAAGAGGAAGAGAGGAGAGTGAATCATGGTCAAGAAAAGATGTTACAAAGACGCAGGTACAGAGAGGTCCATTGCAGCATTTTGTAAGAATGAGGAACCCAAGACACCAAACTTATCCATCATTGAATGAGTATTAAATAGAGGATCTGATATCCAAACTTCTAAATATGGTGCAGTCACTCAAAGCAGTTATCTTATCTGAAGTTCCCCAAATTAAATGTCTATGTTGGAAGAAAAAAGAAGTAAGAGAGCATGTATACAAATATCCCATTTTTATTTATTTAAAAAAAAAAAGTTCTGGAAGGACACAAAATAAAATAGTCTTAGTATCTAAGCCTGGGGATTGGAAAAGGAAGAAAAGTGGAAAGCAGGAAAAAATTTTCACTTTTTTTAAACACACTCTCTACAATGAAAATTTTTTAACAAAAAGAATAAAGCACTGTATTACTCCTTGTAAGTTATTTACGTGTAATTGACATGCTCTGTATCCATACCTGTATAGCAAGATTTGAAAAAATTGGCATTTCATTTAAATGTCAGAATTTAAAAAGCTGCTAAACATCACTAACTAAAACAAATAATTAAATATCATAAATTACCAATTACCTGAACAAAAATTAGTATGACAAGAAATGCCTATGGTTGAAGAATATAAGCCTACTTAGGTGTCAACTTGCCAGTATGTATCAAATTTTTATTTTTTTATTTTTATTTTTTAAGATTTTTATATTTTTTATATTTTTATATTTTTAAGATTTTTTAAAAGATTTTTATTTATTTGACAGAGATCACAAGTAGGCAGAGAGGCAGGCAGAGAGAGAGAGAGAGAGGGAAGCAGGCTCCCTACTGAGCAGAGAGCCCAACACAGGGCTCGATCCCAGGACCCTGAGATCATGACCTGAGCCGAAGGCAGCAGCTCAACCCACTGAGCCACCCAGGCGCCCCATGTATCAAATTTTTAAAAGGGCGTATCATTTTATTCAGTAATTTCACTTATAGAACTTTATGCCATTGAAATGAATCATACAGTGTACTATACATATAATGATTTCCTACAGCATTTTTCTAAAATGGAGAAATATCTACATTTTCTTCAGTAGGAGATAGTGTGTAAATTATGTATATTCCATGTAACTGAATACTTTGTAGTAATTAAAGATAGCATGATAATTCTGTATGCATTAATAAAGAAACACATCCATGATACTTTTTGTGTGAAAAAGTCTGGTTACAAAATGAAATGTAAGGTATAATATTTTTCATTGTATTTGTGCTTTAGATGCAAAAACTTATATGAATGACCAACCTGTTAATAGTGATTACCTCTAGCATGTGAGATTTACAGTTACAGAGGGTGAGTGGGGAGTGGGTGGGAGTGGAAAAGGAGGGGTTAACTTTCTATTGTTGGTAGGTTTTTTTTTTTCAAAGGAGATATGTATTATTTTATAATTTCAAAACTCTAAAAAGTCTAATTTGGAGAAAATGAAGTAACTTGGGCTTTTTTTTGGAAACAGAGAACAGGAGAGAAAGTTATCATCTAAGATGAATGTCTATTGTACAATTAGAGTGTAGATGGCAGTGAGGTGGACAGGATGAGAGAAAACAAGACCAAGAGCCCAGGGAATGGGAAAGCCAGTAAAACAAGTGTTAAGTGATGCAAAGATTAAACATACAGCCATACGAATCAAAAGGTAATCTGAAGACCATGTCTTGAAGGGAAAGACCAGTTATGAAGGGAAAAGGTAGGTGTGTCATAATTACATTAAACAAAAGGAAAAGCTAGGTTCCAGATAAGCAGAGTTTTTCTCCATTCAGGGTTAGGGAGATTATGGGAGAGGGGAGGAAATGTCCAAATAAAAGACAGTGGTATAAAACAGCTAGGACATACAACTGTCAGCAACAGAGAGACTGACAATGTGTACAGCACCTAATGTAAGGAGACAGTAACTATTCTGGGACAAGAAATCTAGACTCTGAGAAAATAAGATCATCAGACAGAGAACAAGAACAAATTTACTTCAAAGAAAATTAAGTTTCCAAGAAGAAATTGGGACTAACATTAATCTGTTTCTACAGTAAATTTTTTTAAGTTTACTTTTCAATACTTTTAACTAAATGAGCATGTGTGGTTGACTTCCACTTCTGGGAAATTGACTATTAGAAACATTAAAAATCCCCACACTAGGGAAATTATGACGAAACCACAGAAAAGAAACATTGTCAAGTGAATTTTAGAAGGCAGAAGGCACAGCCCTTGGTCCAGAAAAATACCTAAAAGAAAACAGTAAATTGTTTATGGATGTTAAAGCAACTTTCATGCTTGGGTATTTGCCACACTCAAGAATGTAAAATCTTGGTTTTCTAAGGCTATATAAATAGGATGGAAGACTTAGGGCTCACCCATGGTGGAGAGGTAGAACAATAACATTGTTCATAAACTAGGATCCTCAGAGGAACACACTTTAGTTAGAGTGAGCTAAGAAAAAAAAAAATCATATTTGCTGGCCAAGGAAGACAATGGGAAAACACAATTTCCTTTTTTTGAGTTCTGTATAGGAGAATAAGGAGGAGGAGGAGGGGGAGGGGGAGGAGGGAGGAGAGGAAGAAGAGGAAGAGGAACCTGCACCTTCTGGCCTCCCATCCTTCCCACAGATCAACTTGGGAATATATAATTCCAGGTCTTTCTTCACACAGGTTTGGGATTTAAATGCCATTAGCTGCATGGACTAGGAAACTTCAATTAAACAATTAAAGGAGATTGTTAGCTTCTCTTAACCTAGAAAAAGGTAAAAACCTCTCTGTAGGAACATCATTTCAGACCCCACAGAATTCCCACAGATTTAGATCAACCCAATATGAGCTCAGAAACATAATTTAAAAACACAGGAAAATAAAGCCACCATGATCAAGAGTCAGCAACACAAAAAACAAAAAAGCGAAATTAAACTCCTAAGAACCACAGATCCTGGAATTTTCACTTACAGAATATAAGATACATAGGTTTAGTTGTTCACAAAAATGTAGATAAAATAAAATCACAAATGAGTTATTATAAGAAAATTATAGAAATAAAGAAGTGAATCGTGAAAAAAAAGGAAATTCTAGTAATAAAAACTGTACAATTAACATTACACACAATGGCCATGGTAAGCAGTCTATGAGACTTACCTGGAGAAAGAATTGTGAACTGGAAGACAGGGGTAAAATGTGGGACAAACAAAAGATGAAAAATACAAAAGAGTGGGGCACCTGGGTGGCTCAGTCAGTTAGGCATCTGACTCTTGATCTCAGCTCAGGTCTTGATCTCAGCTCAGGTCTTGATCTCAGGGTCATAATTTCAAGACTCACACAGAGCCCCACACTAGACATGGAACTTAATTAAATTAAAAAGAAAAAAAGAAAAATACAAAGATTATAAGACACAGATACATGGCAATTGCAGACAACTAATTGAAATCCCAGAAGGTGAGAATAGAGAGAATGTGGACAGGCAATGTTCAAATAACAGATTTCTAGCTTTAATGAAAGACAAATTCTCAGGTTCATAAAGCCCAAGAAAATCCCAGTGAGAATAAATAAAAATAAATACACATCTAGAAAAATTCTAGTGAAAGTGTAAAGCAACAAAGACAAAAGAGCATAGAAGTCATTCAGTTTCATTGTTTCAAAAGATAAAAAGAGAATATAAAACTTTTAAAAAATAATAGTTATTAGGGGTTTCTGGGTGGCTCAGTTGGTTAAGTGGCTAACTATTGATTTCTGTTCAGGTAGTGTTCTCAGGGTCATGAGATGGAGCCCTGTGTTGGGCTCTGAGCTCAGTGGGGTGTCTGCTCCAGATTTTCTCTCCCTCCCCCTCTGATCTTCCCTTCCACCCTACCTCACATTCGGTCCCTCCCTCTCTCTCTTTCTCTTTAAAATAAATAAATAAACCTTTAAAAAAATAATAGTTACCCAATGCCTTTATGTTCTTCTCTTTGCCCTCTCTGAAAAACCCATTCTCCAGAAGGATGTGATAAATTCATTCACTCTCAAAAGAGAGAGAGAGAGAGAGATAACCACCTTAAATAGTTTGGAATTTATCCTTGAAGTGTTTTTATGCAGAGAAAGAGAGTAAAAGATACAAAACCAACCATTTAAATTTACATACAATTTAAAGTTAAATATAATGTTAAGAATATTGTTAATTTAACAATATATTAAAAGCAGAATTTTTTCCTGATTGCTGGATTATTTTTTTCCCATAATTTATTTAAGATTACTACATGTTCTTGTTAGTAGAAAACATACTTGAATCTATAATTTATCAATATTATAATTAAATTGCATCTATAAATCCCTGGCATGTACCACACAATCCAGCTTTATACCTGTTTCCCCTACATTATTTCTCAAGTCTGAAAACAAAGTGAAACCCAAAAGTGGCCACAGGGATAGCCCTATATGCTCTGTTTAATGGGCCTTATTTTCATGAGTAACAATAATTGTGAAGATTAATTATTATGTATCAGGCACCATGGTGAATGATTTACATGGACTGATGTATTTAATCCTCAGGACAATTCTGTGAAGTAGCTGTTACTTCTTACCCCATATGATACATAAAATGATTGAGAATTAATTAAACATTTTGCCCATTTTACTTACTCTACTAGTAAGTAAAAGATTCACACCCAGGGTGTCTTAATCTAAAATCTATGCAATTAACTATTCTATTCCATGTCATTTTCCTTACCTAATCTATAGGTTTCTTTTTCTCTATTCTTTTATATATATATATATATATATAAACATATAATGTATTTTTATCCCCAGGGATACAGGTCTATGAATCGCCAGGTTTACACACTTCACAGCACTCACCATAGCACATACCCTACCCATCTCTATTCTTAAGTTAAATGGCATTTTCTTCTATATTCCATTTATACACATATAATTTTACCTAATTCACATATATTTTGATAATTAATGAGGGAAAACTTTTCAAAAAGATGTCTTAATTTAGACTATCAACTAATCAGATCTATAAATGAAATCTGATGATGATTTGTCTTTACTAGTTAACAAACAACAGCAGCAACTGAACCCACCAATAATTGTGTTATTTGAATCAGACAATGTTTTAGGGGGTGGGATGCCTAAATCATTTCCATTAGGAAGCTGGAAAATGTCCTCCTTAAAGAGTGTGGCCCAGCAGCTCAAACTTCAATTCTGTGATTCAAAATTCACATAATGCATTTCTTCTCCCAATGTATGAAAAAAATTTGATCAGGGACAGAGCCTAGATTCATACATCTAAAAACAGTGCAGGGACGCCTGGGTGGCTCAGTTGGTTAAGCAGCTGCCTTCGGCTCAGGTCATGATCCTGGTGTCCTGGGATCGAGTCCCACATCGGGCTCCTTGCTCATCAGGGAGCCTGCTTCTCCCTCTGTCTCTGCCTGCCATTCTGTCTGCCTGTGCTTGCTCTCTCTCCCTCTCTCTCTCTCTGACAAATAAATAAATAAAATCTTTAAAAAAAATAAAATAAAATAAAATAAATAAAATAAAATAAAATAAAAACAGTGCAATATCTTTAACAAAAGTTATACAAGCAACTAATACCTTTAAATAGTGATAGTCAAAATTAGTCACACATGAAAATTGAATTTCATGTGGTTGTTTTACTTATGGCATTCTTAACTGTTATCAAATTTATTCTGACACAGAACTGCAATATTTTCATCAGTATGAGATGGGATGTCACAAAAATGTTAACACTCTGACTATATCATTAGTTAAATGTCAGAAAACATGTTTTCCCAAAAAAAAAATTTCTGTAATGTCTGATAAACCAAAAATTAAAGAGTACTAGGAAAGGAGATAAAGTCATTAACTGTTCCTTAAAAATACGATTCTTAAATCCCAGCAGCACTTCATTTCTTGACATTGAAAAAAAATTTTTAAACTATGCTTATTTATCTAGAAAAGCTCTCTTCTACTAATGTAAGACATCAGTAGATAATCCATTATTGTGTCTAGAAAATGTGATAGTTCATCATATTGTGGATAAACGTACATTATATGTTTATATATATGTTTATAACATTCTGGGTAAATTTTTTTAACACACTATATTTTGTTTTAAATATAGAATAAAAACAGAAAATGATCACAAAGTATGCTATAAAAAGCAATAATGAGTTTGGAACCATTAAGAGTACCTGTAAAATTTTCAAACTAGAGAGACCAAACAATTTTAAAAAGTATTAAAGAAACAAATGAGTGATAAAACATCCAAATAATCCAACATGAAAAACTGAAAATAAAAATGAAAAACTCAAAAGAGAATTTAACCTGTAAGATAGAAGTTTTTAATTTTTTATTATAATGTATATGAACTTAATCTCAAATAAATAGATGATAATGATACTCATCCAAAATATACTGACATTTTTAAAAAATCTTCAAAAGAAATTGTTGCAAAAATTTCAAAATACAGATAGATTTTTAAATTATCACTTATGTTTAACATTAAACATATGCTTTGAAATTCTAGAATTTATATTCTCTAAATACAAAAATAAACCCACGAGTTTCTATATATTTACGTTATAAATACTATTACCAAAAACTATTTGGCAGGTTAATATATAAATGTTACAGGTTACACTATCATACAATAGATTTTGCTTCCATCAGTAAAAATTCTATTCAAATAACCATGTAATTCAGTGAAGAGTTAAAATGTTAAATTTGAGGCATCAAAAATAGTTTTTAAAGAGAATTTGGCTTTCTATGTACAAAGCCTCTATTCTTTCTAATCTAAAACAAAATGTTTTGTTCACTTTTTCATTGTTTTCTGATTGAAAAATCAAGCCATTTGACTGATACTTCCTCTGATACTTCCATATGCCATATGTTTTGATATGCTTAAATTTTAGTTTGAGGCCTATTTAAATCAATAGTTACTTAGAAGAATATTTTTCATTTCCGAAATAATACTGTGGCCTTGTTTTCCACCAATGTTATTTACTTATAGTTTTGATTATTTTGTAATGATTTATGAACTACTACTTCTAATTTTTGGAATGTGCTATAACTATTTTTTAATATAATACACATCCTTGAAAAAATATATTGTCTATTTTTTAGCATGGAGAGTACTATACATATTTATTAAATATTGCTAATTATGCCCTTCATATTGTGTTTTTCAATTATTTGGCTTGTGATGTACCATAGTAGTTTGAAGAGTCTAATCTAGATTTCTCATTGTATTTTTTGATGTTTTTGCTTCTTGTAATTTTATGCTATATAATTTGAAAATAACCTTCTTGAGAATTATATGCTTTGGGTCTCAATTATTGCTTTAAGTCTTGAAGTCAATCTTGTTTGCTATAAATATTAATATGCTTACATTTTAATGGTAATATTTGCATCATGTTTCCCCAACATTTTATAGTAAATATCTCTAAATGTATGTCTTTTATTTTGTTCTTTTTAAGTAGAGTTATTTACTAAGATAATGATTGATTTCTATCCCAATTTCATTTATTATCTTACCATATAAGTGTGATTGTGAATGATTATTAGGTGTTATATTTTAAATGCTTTGTTATTATTTGCAATGTTTTATATAAAAGTATTTGTTGATTTAAATTTCTTCCCAAATTTTTCATGCTCCTTTCCCCAACTTTTTTATTTTGTGATAAGATTTTTATTTTATTCTATTTTTTAAAGATTTATTTGTTTATTTGAGAGAGAGAGAGAGTACGCATGAGCAGTGGGGAAGGGACAAAGAGAGAGAATCTTGACCAGACTCCACCCTGAGCATGGAGCCCAATGTAGGGCTCAATCTCACAACCCTGAGATCATGACCTGAGCTGAAGTCAAGAGTTCGATGCTTAACTGACTACACCACCCAGGCACCACAGATATTTATTTTAGATACGGTTGTCATCGTTTTTTATGTCACAGCAGTCTTTTTATGAATTATACATCACATAAGCATTTGATTTACAATGAGTTACTAGTCATCTAGATTCTATTATCCATTCAATTATTTCAGTGTGTGTGTGTGTGTGTGTGTGTGTGTGTGTGTGTGTGTATCACGTCATCTTTATCCATTCATCTGTTGATGAACATCTTGACTCTTGACTCTTTCCATAGTTTAGCTATTATAGACATTGCTGCTATAAACATTGACATGCATGTTCCCCTTTGGATCATTACATTGGTATCTTTGGGGTAAATGCTTAGTAGTGCAATTGCTGGGTCATATAGGGTAACTTTATTTTTAACTTTTTGAGGAACCTCCATACCGTTTTTGAGAGTGGCTGTACCAGCCTGCATTCCAACCAAAAGTGTAGGAGGATTCCCCTTTTTCCACATCCTTGCCAACATTGTTATTTCCTGACTTGTTAATTTTAGCTGTTCTGACTGGTGTGAGATGGTATCTCGTTGTGGTTTTGATTTGTATTTCCCTGATGTCAAGTTATATAAAGCATTTTATCATAAGTCAGTTGGTCATTTGTATGTCTTCTTTGGAGAACTGTCTGTTCATGTTTTCTGCCCATTTCTTGATTGGATTATTGGTTTTTTGGATGTTCAATTTGGTAAGTTCTTTACAGAGCTTGGATATCAGCCCTTTATCTTATATGCCATTTGCAAATATCTTCTCCAATCTCATAGGTTTTCTTTTAGTTTTGTTGACTGTTTTCTTTTCTGTGCTGAAGAATTTTATTTTGAGGAAGTCCCAATCGTTCATTTTTGCCTTTGTTTTCCTTGCCTTTGGAAACTTCTCTAGCAAGAAGTTGCTGTAGCTGATATCACAGAAGTTGCTGCCTATTTTCTCCTCTATAATTTTGATGGATTCCTGTCTCACATTTAGGTCTTTCATCCATTTTGAGTTTATTTTTGTGTGTTCTATAAGAAATGGTCCAATTTCATTCTTCATGTACCTGTCCAGTTTTCTCAACACCATTTGTTGAAGAGACTGTCCTTTTTCCATTGAATATTCTTTCCTGCTTTGTCAAAGATTAGTTGACCATAGAGTTGAAAGTCCATTTTTGGGTTCTCTATTAGGTCCCATTGATCTATGTGTTGTTTTTGTGCCAGTAACCATACTGTCTTGATGATTACAGCTTTGTATATAGCTTGGAGTCTGGCATTTGGGTTTCTTTTTCAACATTCCTCCAGCTATTCAGGATCTTTTCTGGTTCCATACAAATTTTAGGATTATTCTTCCAGGTCTGTGAAAAAAGTTGATGGTATCAAACCTATCAAAATAGGGGTTGCATTGAATGTGTAGATTGCTCTGGGTAGCACAGACATTTTAACAATATTTATTCTTCCAATCCATGAGAATGGAATGTTTTTCCATCTCTTTGTGTCTTCCTCAATTTCTTTCATAAATGTTTTGTAGTTTTTTAGAGTACAGATCCTTTACCTTTTTGGTTAGGTTTATTCCTAGGTGTCTTGTGATTTTTAGTACTATTGTAAGTGGGATTGATTCCTTAGTTTCTTTCTTTTGTCTCATTGTTAGTGTGTAGAAATGCATCTAATTTCTATGCATAAAAATGCAACTGACTTCTGTACATTGATTTTATATCCTGCCACATTGCTGAATACCTATATGAGTTCTGGCAATTTTGGGGTGGAGTTTTTTCAGTTTTCCACATAAAATATCATGTCATCTGTGAAGAGAAAGAGTTTGACTTCTTCTTTGCCAATTTGAATGTGTTTCATTTCTTTTTGTCTGATTGCTGAGGCTAGGAGTTCTACTACTATATTGCTCAACAGTGGTGAGAGTGGGCATCCCTGTCATGTTCCTGACTTTAGGGGCAAAACTCTCAGTCTTCCTCCATTGAGAATAATATTCACTGTGGGCTTTTCATAGATGGCTTTTATGATATTGAGGTATGTTTCCTCTATCACTACACTGTGGAAAGTTTTAATCAAGAAAGGATGCTGTATTTTGTCAAATGCTTTTTCTGCATCAAATGAGGGGGTCATATGGTTCTTGTCCTTTCTTTTATTAATGTGATGTATCACAGTGATTGATTTGTGAATGTTGAACCATCCTTACTGCCCAGGAATAAATCCCACTTGGTCATGTGAATGATCCTTTTGATATTGGATCCTATTGGCTAGTATCTTTGTGAGAATTTTGGCATCCATGTTCATTAGGGATACTGGTCTGTAATCTCTTTTTTGGTCAGATATTAGTATGGTTTTGGGATTAAGGTAATGCTGACCTCACAGAATGAGTTTGGAAGTTTTCCTTCCATTGCTTTTTTTTGAAACAGCTTCAGAAGAAGTATTAGTTCTTCTTCCAATGTTTAGTAGAAGTCCCCTGTGAAGCTCTCTGGCCCTGGACCCTGTTTGGGAGATTTTTGACTACAGCTTCAAGTTTCTAGGAATGCATCCATTTCTTCCAGATTGACTAACTTGTTGGCATATAGTTGCTCATAATATATTCTTAAAATTTTTTGTATTTGTTTGGTGTTGTTCATTATGTCTCCTCCTTCATTCATGATTTTATTAATTTGGGTATTAAGGAGGGCATGTGTGGTAATGAGCACTGGGTGCTATACCCAAGTAATGAATCATTGCACACCACATCAAAAACTAATGATGTACTAAATGCTGGCTAATCTAACATGATAAATGTTAAATTATAATAATTCAATAATAAAAAAAAGATCATATAACAAACCTTAGAAACTATAAAGATAAAAAATTGGGGTCCTTTCTCTTTCTTTTTTGATAAGTCTGGCTAGGAGTTTATCAGTCTTATTAATTCTTTCAGAGAATCAGCTTCTAGTTTCATTGATCTCTTTTACTGCTCTTTTGATTTCTATTTCATTGATTTCTGCTCTAATTTTATTATTTCTCTCCTCCTGCTTAGTTTAGGTTTTGTTTTTATTTTTCTTTTCTTTTCTTTCTTTCTTTCTTTCTTTTTTTTTTTTTTTTAATGCTCTTTCACCAGCTCCATTAGATGTAAGGGTAGCTTATGTGCTTAAGACTTTCCTAGTCTCTTGAATAAGGCTTGCATTGCTATGTAATTCCCTCTTAGGACTGCCTTTGCTGCATCCCAAAGATTTTGAACAGTTGTGTTTTCCATTTTCATTTGTTTCTATGCATTTTTAAATTCTTCAATTTTCTGTTTGTCCCATTTATTCCTTAGTAGGATGTTCTTTAACTTCCAAGTATTTTTAAGTTCCTTCCAAATTTCCTCTTGTGATTGAGTTCAAGTTTCAAAGCACTGTGGTCTGAAAATATGCTGGGAATAATCCCAATCTTTTGGTACTAGTTGAAACCTGATTTGTGACCCAGTATGCGATCTATTCTGGAGAATGTTCCATGTGCCCTCAGAAGAATATGTATACTGTTGCTTTAGAATGGAATGCTCTGTATATATCTGTGAAGTCCATCTGGTCAAGTGTGTCTTCAAAACTCTTGTTTCCTTGTTGATCTTCTGTTCAGATATGTTCATCACTGTGGGTAGGGTGTTGAAGTCCCCTACTATTAGAATATTATTATCAATGTGTTTCTTCAATTTTGTTATTAATTGTTTTATTTAATTGGCTGCTCGCATTAGGAATATAAATATTTATAATTATTAGATCTTCTTGATGGATAAACCCCTTAAGTGTGATATAGTGTCCCTTTTCATCCCTTTCTATGGTCTTTGACTTAAAATCTAATCTGTCTGATATAAGGATTGCTACCCCAGATTTTCTTTGATGTCCATTAATATGATAAATTTTTCTCCACCCCCTCATTTTCATTCTGGAGGTGTCATAAGTCTCTTGTAGACATAATATGGATGGGTCTTGCTTTTTTATCAAATCTGATACCCTGTGTATTTTGACTGGACCTTTTAGCCCATTTAAATTCAGACTAACTATTGAAAGATGTGAATTTAGTGCCATTGTATTACCTGTAAAGTCACTATTTATCTTATCACTGTTTATTATCTTTGTTCCTTTCTGGTCTATATTAATTTTGGGCTCTCTTCACTTAAAGGATCTTCTTTAATATATCTTACAGGGCTGGTTTAGTGATCATAAATTCTTTTAGTTTCTGTTTATCCAGGAAGTTTTGTTTGTTTGTTTGTTTTAAGATTTTTTTTATTTGAGGGATAGAGTGAGTGAGAGAGAGAGAGCACAGGAGCAGAGGCAGAGGGAGAAGCAGACTCCCTGCTGAGTAGGGAGCCCAATGTGGAACTCAATTCTATGACCCTGAGATGATGACCTGAGCCAAAGGCAGACACTTAACTAACTGAGCCACCCAAGGGTCACCCAGGAAATTCTTTATCTCTCCTCCCATTGTGAATGACAGCCTTGCTGGATAAAGTATTCTTGGCTGCATGTTTTTCTCATTTAGTACCCTCACTATATTATACCAGCCCTTTCTGACCTGTCAGGTCTCTGTGGATAGGTCTTCTGCCAGGCTAATATTTCTACTCTTATAAGTTAAGGACTCTTGTCTCAAGCTGCTTTCATGATTTTCTCTATCTACAAGATTCACAAGCCTCACTCTTATGTGTTGGGGTGTTGATCTAATTTTAATGATTTTGAGGGAGGTTCTTTGTGTTTCCTGGATTTGAATGCCTGTTTCCTTCCCTGGATTAGAGAAGTTCTCAGCTGGATTTACTCAAATATACCTTCTCTCTCTCTTTCTTTTTCTTCTTCCTCTGGAACCCAAATAGTTCTAATATGGTTTTGCTCTATGTTATCACTGATTTCTCAAAGCCTCCCCTCATAATCCCTTACTTGTTTTTCTCTCTTTTCCTCAGCTTCCTTAATTTTCATCATTTTGTATTCTATGTCACTGACTCTTCTGCCTAATTGACCCTAGCCATTAGGCAGAGTGTCCATTTTAAGACTGCATCTCAATTAAAGCATTTTAAATTTTGACCTGATTAGATTTTAGTTATTTTATTTCTGCAGTAAGGGACTCTCTAATGTCTTTTACAAGCTCAGCTAGTATCTTTATAATCATTTTTTTAAATTCTATGTCCAACATTTTACTTATATCCATATCATTTATATCTATGGCAGAGAGTGTTATCTCTGGTTCTTCCTTTTATTGTGAATTTCTCCTTTTTGTCAGTTTGTCCAGAGAAGAATAGATGAATGAGAGAATTAAATCAAAATTATCAACCATTATGCCAGGGAAATACACACTAGACAAATCTGAAGGGATCTGAAACCAATAAAGAAAAGGATTTAAAAAAGAGGAGTGGGGAGAAAATATAATTTCACAGGTGGACAAAACTAGGTCATTTACTTGTTCCTGGGTGTATTTTGGTCTGTTTGTTAGAAGACACTAAATCCCAACTTTGTAAAGAAAGAAAAACTTATCTATATACAAAAATAAAGTAGAATACAGTGAAAGGATGCCAAAAATGAAGAATACATCTATAAAATATAAGCATAAAAATGAAAATAAAAAGAGACTTAAAAACAAAGAGTTTATAAAAAAAAAAAACTAGTTGAAAAGGAAAAAAGAAAAAAGAAAAAGAAATCTTAAACTGGAAGACTAAAGACTCATGAGGAAAAAAAAAACCCTTGAATTCTATATACTATTTTCCCCTAGCACAGGATTTTTTCAGTTCTGTGTGATCCATAAACTTGGTATTAGCTGGATGTTTCTGCTGGTCTTCTGGGGAGTGGCCTGTTGCACTGAGTCTCAGGTGTCTTTGTCTGGGCAGAGTTGTACCATCCCTTGCCAGGGGGACAGCCTCACTGTAATCTGTTTTGGGTTGTTCTGTGTGGCTTTTGTTCCCTAATGGCTTTCTGCACTGCTTGCAAAAAGTGGTTGTTTTTCTATTTGTAGAATTGCAGCAATTGTTTTCTTAAATCTCAGGTTGAATTCACAGATGTTCAGAATGATATGATAGATATCTAGATGAATTGAAGGGACAAGATGAAACAAGGGGCCCTACTTTTCTGTCATCTTCCCTCCCTTGCTCAGTAGTTCTATTTTTAATCTCTTGAGGAACCTCTATATTGTTTTCCATAATGGCTAACCCAGTTTGCATTGCCACCAACAGGGTACAAGTGTCCATAACCTCACCAGCATTTGTTATTCATGTCTTTTTGATAATAGCCATCCTAGCAGGTGTAAGGTGATTGCTCATTGTGGTTTTGATTTGCATTTTCCCAATGATTAGGAACATTGAGCATCTTTCATGTACCTTTGGCCATTTTTATGTCTTCTTTGAAAATTGTCCACTCAGCTCCTTCTCCATTTTTTAATTGGGTTGTTTAAGTTTTTTGCTATTGAGATATATATGTCCCTTGTATATTTTGAGCACTAAATAGGTGGTATGCAAATATTTTCTCCCATTCCATTGTTTTTTCACTTTATTGATGGTTTGGTTGGCTGTGCACAGCTTTTTAGTTTGATCTAGTCCCATTTGTCTATTTCTGCTTCTGTTGCCTTTGCTTTGGGACCAAATCTAAAAAAATCATTTGCCAAGCACAAGTCAAGGTTTTCCTTATATTTTCTTCTAAGACTTTAACAGTTTCAGATTTTGTGTTCAAGATTTTTTCCATTTTTAGTTGATTTTTTTGTATAATGTAAGATTGGGACCTAGTTTCATTATTTTCCATGTGGATATCCAGTTTCCCCAATATTATTGAAGAGACTAATCTTTCCCCATTGAGTATTCTTAGCTTTTTTGTCAAGAATTAATTGGCCATATATGAATGGGTTTATTTCTGGTCTGACTGTTTTGTTCCATTCATCTATGTGACTGTTTTTATGCCAATACCACATTGCTTTGATTACTATAGTTTATAATACAGTTTGAAATGATTAACTATGATGCCTGTAGATTTGTTCTCCTTTCTCAAGACTGTTGTGGTTATTTGGGGTCTTTTGTGGTTATATACAAATTTTAAGATAGCTTTTCTATTTCTGTAAAAATGCCATTGAAGTTTTGATAGGGACTACATTGAATCTATAGATCACTTTGGAAAGTATTGACATTTTAACACCTTTATCCTTTCAATCTATGAACATGAAAACTTCTCCATGTATTTCTGTCTTCTTCAATTTATTTTATCACTGTCTTATAGTTTTTAGTGTAAAGATCTTTTGCTTACTTTGTTAAGTGTATTCCTAAGTATTTAATTATTTTTGATTCTATTGTAAATAGAATATTTCTTTTTCAGATAATTTATTGCTAGTGTATAGAAATACAACCGATTTTATACATTAATTATGTATACTACAACTTTACTGAGTTCATTTATTAGTTTTACTAGTTTGGGGTGAAGTCTTTAGGGTTTCCTACATATAATAACATGTCATCTGAAAATAGAGACAATTTTACTTCTTCCTCTTCAATTATGATGCCTTTTATTTATTTTTCTTGCTTAATTGCTCTGGCTAGGAATTTCACTACTATGATGAATAAAAGTGACAGGAATGGATATCCTTGTCTTGTTCCTGATTTTAAAGGAAATGTTTTCAACTTTTCACCATTGAGTATGATGTTTGCTATAATCTTGTCTTATGTGACTTTTATTATGTTGAGTTACCTTCCTTTATAACCAATTTGTTAAGAGTTTTTATCATGAGGGTATGTTGAATTTTGCCAAGTGCTTTTTCTGCATTTATTGAGATAATCATAATTTTTATACTTTGCTGTGTTAATGTGTTGTGCCATATTTACTGATTTGCATACACTGAACCAATCTTATACCCCAGGAATATATCTCATTTGATTATGGTGTATGATCTTTTAAATGTACTACTGAATTTGGTTTGCTAATATCTTTTGAGGATTCAAATATTACACTTTAAGCAGTTTTGTTTATTGTATATCAATTATACTTTGATAAAGCTGTTTAAGGGGAAAAGATTTACCTTCTTACTAGTTTCAGCTTGTTTCTGTTTAAACTAGGCACAGTCACCTAGCTTGTAGTTGGACAAATATGGTTAAAGGAAAAATATGTGAAAAGTGTGTTGAGCAGTAAATAAGTATTTGTCTTATTTTGTAAGTATTTTGGAGTTTCTGTTATATAGATTTCTCTGCTTATGTACACACCATCACTCCAAAATCTTTTATATGTATTATAATTTTATACATTTTAAATATATTTGTTAGATTTTCTTTTCTATTATTATTGATTTCAAAATGCATTTTCTATTCTTGCTTGGAAAGATTCTCTTCATTATCACAGAAAAGATAATTTTGATATTTGCATCTATAGCTATTTTCATTGAAATTGCACTAAACTTTAAATGATTTTTAAGACTTACTATTATTATAAATTTATTTTTAGAATTTCAATTATTTTTAACCAAAAAAAAACCATTAACTTTAATTAAATCATAAACAAATTATTTGTTGGTATGTTACCAAAAAGCTGGTTTAACTTAATGTTTATTTAAATTTGTTACCCAAAATTACTACACTAGTTGGGATTTAATATACTGTTTAAATATGTGCAGTAGAATCACCTGTTTTGAATTTAAAATTGCTTCTGTTATTGTTTGCCATTTTATAAATCCTGCATTTTAGCCTGCTTTGGAAAGATTCTGTGTATAGATGACAAGCATCACTGCATTTAATTATTAGAAAATAAGTTTTTCCTTGATTCCTACGGAAGTCAAACAGAAGACCTGATCTTTATATCACAGTCTATAGCTATGAGTTAACACAACAGAAAGAGATTTTAATGAAGGTCAACTAGTATCTCACTAGAAAATTACAATAAAACTGAGATGTTAAATATGTTCATATAACAAAGTAATCAGAATACAGAGACTTAGCTTATTATGGTACCTGCTGTGGCTCTGACTGAAGTCAAGAGGCTGATAGATGAGCTTTGCCTATTCGGGTCTTAAGGGCCTTGAAGTCACTTAGATGGATGACTGCTTAACGAGAACAACATAACATTTTTGTACAGGACAAGAAATCTAACTTGGCGCCAATAGACTGTGATGCTTGCCTAAACTCAATATTCAGATCATGACTATTTAATTCATCTGTCAATGACTTGCTCCCGATTTGCATTACACCTATTTGGCATCTCTATGCAGACAGTACAGCATTGCAGTTTTGTATTCCAGGTGATGCAGAAGGATTGTTTGGAGCATTTAAAAAACGTTGTTTTTCTAATCCTATTTTTACTTCATTGAGATTTATATATTTTAATTGATACGGTTGGAAATCAGATATAGTGACATATAAAATGAAACTTATAAATATTCCAATAACTCGGCAGTCTCAAGGTAGTTTAAGTTAAAATATGGGATTCAAGTATTAAAGTACATCAAACAAAAGAGCGTGAGAAAGAGAGATTATCACAAAACAGGTTTAATATAATACAGAGCAAATGTTAAATTTTTATTTAATAGAATCCCATATATAATTAAATAGAATATAAAGCCACATTCCAACAAACTTTGGGGGAAAAATATGTTCCTGAGTTAGTGTAGAACTAAGATAAATCATGCATTCATTATGTCAAATAATGTTCATCAATGACCTGGAGATATAAGAGTATATTTGATTAAAATTCATTTAATAATCTGTTTAAGACAAATTATTGTTAACTTGCTTCCTAGTAAAACCACAGATATATTTTAAGCTTTGAGAAAACTGATAACTGGCATATAAAATGATGGTTAAAAACAATGCATTCTGATAAATGAATTAGTCTACTGTAGGTGCCATAACAAAATAGTATAGAATGGATGATTTAAACGTGTGTTTGTGGAGAAAAAATAGTCTCTTCAAGAAATGCTTGGAAAACTGGACAGCTACATGCGAAAGAATGAAATTGGATCACTTTCTTAGACCATACACAAAAATAAACTCAAAATTGATTAAAGACCTACATGCAAGACCTGAAGCCATAAAACTCCTAAATGAAAACATAAATAGTAAACTCTTGGATATCAGTCTTAACAGTACTTTTTTGGAACTGTCTCCTCAGGTAAGGGGGACAAAATTAAAAATAAACAAGTGGCGCTACATCAAACTAAAAACCTTTGTCTAGCAAAGAAAACCATCAACAAAACAAAAAACAATCTACTGAATGGGAGATACTAAATACAAATACCAAAATACACTAAAAATTCATACAACCCA
>NW_019154133.1:7376892-7396971 GCF_002288905.1 Enhydra lutris kenyoni | reverse complement strand
ACACACACACACACACACACACACACACACACACACACACACACACACAAAATCTACTTAAAAATTGTCAGATGACCTGAATAAACGTTTTTCCAGAAAACACATGTAGATGGCCAACAAACATGTGAAAAACTGCTCTACATCACTCATCATCCAGGAAATGCAAATCAAAACCATAAGGAGATATCAGCTCACATCTGTCAGAATAAGAACAAGAAATAATAAGTGATGATGAGGATGCAGAAAAAAGGAAACCCCTGTGCATTGTGGGTAAAAATGTAAATTGGTACAGCCACTATGGAAAACAGTATAAAATTTTCTCTAAAAATTAGAATTATTATCTAGTTTCAGTTATATATAGTTCCAATATACTACTTATAACTATTTATCTGAGAAAAATGAAAACTCTAATTCAAAAAGATATATGCATTCCTGTATTTATTGTAGCATTACTCACAATAGTTAAGATAAAGTAACAACCTAAGTGTCCACTGATGGATGAGTGGATAAAGAAGATGTGGTATATAGACACAATGGAATATTACTCAGCCATAAAAAAGAATGTAATCTTGCCATTTGTGACAACATGGTTGGACTTTAAGGCTACTGTGCTAAGTGAAATAAATCAGAGAAAGAAAGATAAATACCATATGAGTTCACTTATATATGAAATCCAAAAAAACAAAACAAATGAACAAACAAAACAAAGCAGAAACAGATTCATAAGTACAGAGAACAAATTGGAGGTTGCCAGAGGGGAGTAGGGTGAGTAGATAGGCAAATATAGATGAAGGAGATTAAGAAGTACAAACTTCCAGGTACAAAATAGATAAGTCACAAGGATGCAAAATTCAGCATTTGGAATAGAGTCAATAATATGATAACTGTATGGTAACAGGTGATAACTAAAATTATTGTCGTGATCATTTCTTAATGTATATAAATGTTGTACATCTGATGCTAATATAATGTTGTATGTGAATTACACTTCAATAAAAATAATAAATAAATAAATAAATAAACCAAAAGGCACTGCATTTTAACTCCATTTTCAATATGACTACTTCGCTCTTCTGCAAGTTAATGAATATACATACAAGTAGACAGCCACAAGTCATTTGTGGTCAATTAGGGGAAAAAAAAGTCATTTTATTACTATTTGTGCTTTTATTCTCAATACATATTTAGTAGGATTTTTTTTAAATCTTTCTTACTGAGGCATGTGTTAATATACTGATAAATAAAGTAAAGTTGGTTGTATGTGAGTTATCTAATGTGCAGCCACGTACCTATTGTGCACAAACTGCACACTTGAGTGGTCTTGACAAAAACTATTGAGAAGACCTTGTGCTGTGACTATGAGCCTATTGCTCCAAAATGTTAAATGCCTAAATTTAAAATTCTAAAATTAGTGTTATCATGGCATGAGAAAAACAATGTGTTCTTAAAATTTCCACATATCTTCTCAGTTTGTGTATCTGTCAAAGAGGAAAATTTAGGGACAAATAGAGTTATCTCTCCAGACTATCCAGTCCATGATATGTGCTCTGCATTTTAACTTTACCTTCTGTACAAAATAAGTGTGTCACCATCACAAAACTATATTTAAAAATAAAATGAAGCAAAACTAAGATGTAATTGTTCCTAATCTCACTCAGAGTTGTCATTGTGTATTCTCCAGTTACTTTCTGTGAATATATATAATGTTGAACACACCAGATATACAGTTTTGTTGCCAGATCTTAAACACCTTTTCCTGTCAATATTCTATAGCACAGTCACATAATTTTGTTGTTCCTATGTACCCCGATTTATTTGAGTAACTGTGTAACAGTTGAACATTTAAATTATTTCTTTTTTTCTCTATTAAAACAACAGTGTGATGAACATTCTTATAACGAAATCCTTCACACACTCTTGTTTAACTCCATAAAATTGATTTCTGCAAGTGAAATTGCTGGAAAAATATTAAACACTTTTAGAGACTTTAATATAGTTCACAACTGGCCTCCAAAAAGATTGTTAGTATATCCTGCAAGCACAGCATCTAAGTTCATATTTCTCTGAACTTTCACTTGGTTATAGCACACTTCAGGTGGTGTCTATCTGCTGAAAGAACCATACGCCAGTATTTTTTAAAAATTTTTTAGGATTTTATTTATTTGAAAGAGAGTAACAGAGAGAGCATGCACACAAACTGGGGAAGAGGCAGAGGGAGGGAGAGAGAAGCTGACTCCCCTGAGCAGGGAGCCCAATGTGAGGGCTCGATCCCAGGATCCTGGGATCATGACCTGAGCTGAAAGGAGATACTTAACTGAGTCATCCAGGTGCCCCATGATGACAGTCTTGAAAACAAATCTGATGAGTCAGGTATTTGTTGAGCCCAGTTTGGTTTGGTTTGCTCTCCCCGAATCTGTCTCTAACTTTCCAACACCAGAACATTTAGTCAGTCTATGAAAATCAATAAACATATAAAATCTATTATTTATTTGCTGTATGGAAACAGATGTGATTGATATGATTACAAAGAAATATCTGCAAAATTACAAGGTTCAAACATGAATTGTATAAGCCATGGCAAATATCTTTCCATTTTATGATGAAATATCACTCCTTTCCTAATAAAAAGTTCTGCCCTTCATAATCTTAGTCCTGGCAAAGTAAATTACCACCATGGCTAGAAACTGTGAATCATGTCTGTGATTCATTTCAGTAGAGCCACTTATGCTAACAAAGAACATGGTGATATTATTAAGCCCTAATCTGAATCCTGCTTGATTTCCATACCATCAATAGGAATTACTAGGTCTGTTGAAATTAATAAAATAAAAATGATAGGGGTAAGTGAAAAATGTCCAGTTGCCTCTTATATAAAAGTCAGAGATTAACCAGCTATTAATTTAATCAGCCTTTAAATTTATTTTTTTTTAAATAAAAAATAAAACCTCTTTGAAAAAGAGGTTTAGTATCCTATAGGAAGTATGACAGTTTCTACACCATTTGAACCTTGGTGGTGATTCTTCCAGGATTGGTTTAATATGATTTGAGGTGGCCAATTAAATAATCCCTTCCATTGTTCTGGCTGAATAATGATTTGATTTTCCAAGCCTACTAATCCATTATTTTAATTAGCATTAAATTCATAAAAAAAGAAAATCTAAATAGACTTTAAAGGGTCTTAAAAACCCTGAAATAAATACCACAAGTGCAATAATCAAAAGGAAAGACAATAATAACTCTCATTTGGGTAATAAAGTAAAACTGCATTCACAGAAAATAATTAGACCAATAAACCCGCACTTTAGATGTACCGAGAAGTATTTGAATTCCACTTTGAGTACTGCCACCTTTAGGAAGATACTTGGAAATGTAGTTGACAAGGAAGGTATTTATTGATTTATTCAGTCTATTTCTACAAACATTCACATAGAAGTAGCAATCTAGCATGAATTAGAAAACACCAAAAGGCTCTAATATACTAAAGGAAAAAACCCACAAAAAACAAAAAACTAAATGTTCATTTATATTCGCGGAAAGGCATTCAGAAGAAATCTCTTAATCCAAAGAAATTATTTCAATGTTGGAGGAATACACGGCAGCCAGTAGAGTGATGGGATGGTTTATCTACACATTTAACTATATATTATTGCAGCTATTCCTTTCTAGAGGAAAGCATAAAATATGGAGAATATGGGGAAGGAGACAAATACAGCCTAGAGCAATGATAAGTAAATAATAACACTATCACTACTTTTGAATGTGTTGCCCACATTTATTATTTCCATCTTCTCATTACCTATTGATTTTTGGCTTCATCAAATCTTTATTTTAAAGTATTCATTACTTCATCCTTATTTTTCCTATTATAAATAATACTATAATAAACATTATTTTAGCTAAATATCTATGCACATTTTAAATGTATCTTTCATAATAAGATAAATTCCTGAGGTATGTGGATGGCTCAGTTGGCTAAGCCTCAGTTTCTTGGTGTCTGCTCAGGTCATGATCTCGTGGACCGTTGGGAATGGAGTCCTGAGGCAGGCTCAAACTCAGTGGAGAGTCTGCTTGAAAGATTCTCTCACTCTGCCCTCCCCCCATTCATTCTCATGTACTCTTTCTCTAAAATAAATAAATACATCTTTTTTTTTTTTTAAAGATAAATTCTTAGAATGGTTGGGATGACCTAAGTGCATCAATGCAGACACAGAAAAGACAGGTGAACTTATAAAAAGCAACAGACCTCAATTTCACCTTGAATATTTAATAGGGATTCCATGAATCAAGAAATTGCTGTAGGAAGGGACCCAAATGTGAAAACTGCCTGAATCAGATTGCCCCATAGTCACGTGGAAAGAACCTTGATTAAGTCAGTTTCCCCACCAAACAGATGCTGAGCTGACCCCATGTACAAGAGGTCAACTAGGGAATGTTCTCAGCAGTAAAACCTGTGAGGGAGTGAGGACAAAAGGATTAGGCGTGGAGAGAAGACCAAATTTCATACATTGAAGAGAGGCTACAGCTTATTTCATAGGGAGATCTGCAGTAGGTATGTCTCTTCGGAGTTGTTCTGAATGGAGGTGAGGCAGCTGATCCTTTGTATCTCTGCATGGATCAATTATGGAAACAAGACATCGTCTTGGTCTAGGTATCTCCTGCCTTTGGTCTGAAAGGGGGCAACAGCCAAACTGCTAGGCAGTTGGAGGAATGAGCACTTCCACTTTTAAGGGGAGATCTGAGTGGTCCCACAGCATCCATCATAAATACCAAGCCTCAACTTTCTCTTAGCCAATACACCATTGAATGCTGATGTTTAGTGTCCAAGCATAATTTTTGTATAAGGTACATTTTTCATTCAACATTTCTAAATGATAAATGTGTATTATGTTCTTTCTTTCCCATGATCTCCTTTCCTTCTTCCATCTTCTCTTCTGATCTCTGTTTTGTTGAGAATTCCATTATCTAAAGAGCCTTTGTTTCTAAATTCAGAGTTCTCCAACATAAAGAATGTTAAATTAATTCCAAAGCATTATTATTACATGTGTTCCCCTTTTAAGCACTACCTTGACTCCTATATCACATCTAGTTACCTCCAAATAGGGGAAAAAGAAATGTATTATAAATTTTTGTGTTAGTTGTTACTTTATCTTTTTTCTAAGAATCTTACTGCTATAGTCCATTTGTTTGTTGCATTTTTTTTATTTTCATGTATTTTTTTAATCACTTTTTAAATTTATTTTCAGCATAACAGTATTCATTGTTTTTGTACCACACCCAGTGCTCCATGCAGTCCGTGCCCTCTCTAATACCCACCACCTGCTTCCCCCAACCTCCCACCCCCCCCACCTCTTCAAACCCTTCAGATTGTTTTTCAGAGTCCATAGTCTCTCATGGTTCACCTCCCCTTCCACTTTCCCCCAACTGCCTTCTCCTAACTCCCCATGTCCTCCATGCTATTTGTTATGCTCCACAAATAAGTGAAACCATATGATAATTGACTCTCTCTGCTTGACTTATTTCACTCAGCATAATCTCTTCCAGTCCCGTCCATGTTGCTACAAAAGTTGGGTATTCATCCTTTCTGATGAAGGCATAATAATCCATAGTGTATATGGACCACATCTTCCTTATCCATTCGTCCGTTGAAGGACATCTTGGTTCTTTCCACAGTTTGGCGACTGTGGCCATTGCCGCTATAAACATTGAGGTACAGATGGCCCTTCTTTTCACTACATCAGTATCTTTGGGGTAAATACCCAGTAGTGCAATTGCAGGGTCGTAGGGAAGTTCTATTTTTAATTTCTTGAGGAATCTCCACACTGTTCTCCAAAGAGGCTGCACCAACTTGCATTCCCACCAACAGTGCTTAAGAGGGTTCCCCTTTCTCCACATCCCCTCCAACACATGTTGTTTCCTGTCTTGCTAATTTTGGCCATTCTAACTGGTGTAAGGTGATATCTCAATGTGGTTTTAATTTGAATCTCCCTGATGGCTAGTGATGATGAACATCTTTTCATGTGTCTGATAGCCATTTGTATGTCTTCATTGGAGAAGTGTCTGTTCATATCTTCTGCCCATTTTTTGATATGATTATCTGTTTTGTGTGTGTTGAGTTTGAGGAGTTCTTTGTAAATCCTGGATATCAATCTTTTGTCTGTACTGTCATTTGCAAATATCTTCTCCCATTCCGTGGGTTGCCTCTTTGTTTTCTTGACTGTTTCCTTTGCTATGCAGAAGCTTTTGATTTTGATGAAGTCCCAAAAGTTTATTTTCGCTTTTGTTTCCTTTGCCTTTGGAGACATATCTTGAAAGAAGTTGCTGTGGCTGATATCGAAGAGATTACTGCCTATGTTCTCCTCTAGGATTCTGATGGATTCCTGTCTCAGGTTGAGGTCTTTTATCCATTTTGAGTTTATCTTTGTGTATGGTGTAAGAGAATGGTCTAGTTTCATTCTTCTACATATAGCTGCCCAGTTTTCCCAGCACCATTTATTGAAGAGACTGTCTTTTTTTTTAACCTAGCTTTGAGTTTTGGAAATGGCCATGATGAAAATTAGACATGGTTTGAAAGTTTAGCCTTTTCAAATAAGTTTAGCATTTAAAAACAAAACATTTGTGAATAGTGCTATTTGCTAGGTAGCCCTAAAATTAACAAACAAACAGACAAATAAAACTCAGCAGTACCTCAATAGGAAAGCAAAAAGAAATTAAAGGAGTAGTTAAATATAAATGTCAATTCTTATTAGTATTCTGTTACATTTAAATAATTATTTCACAAATCTTTTCAAACATTTACTAAAAGGATTTCCAAATTATGAGGTCATTAGTATATAATGCAATGTTATAAATATCAGCATTCTTTCTAGAGTCATGTCATATTATGGCATACTAATTTGTATAACAGCAGAAAAAATATCATATTACATTCATGACTTTGAACCTTACACATAAATATTAATGAAGAGTCTCTCTGTTTCCATCCATTCAGAGAAAACCAATATTTACTCTAATGCTACTTACTTAGAAAATAGGACACCATCATGTCACCCTCACCAACCAAAGCATTTATTAAACACTCATATAATGCTTTTTGGGGGGGGAATCATCTGAGTTCAACTTCTTTCGCCATGGTACGTTTGATGCAGGAAAAATAGCAATACCAGAGCCTACCATGCCCGTGACAGACACATGCATCCTTATGTAATGGGACTATCTACAATTCAGAGCTTACACCAAACCCTTCACCATCATTATATTAATAATCAGTGACTGTGATTTTTACAAATCTTAAATAGGTCTTTGAAAAGCATTAGCTAAGGAAATATCAGTCCCTAGAATAAAATAGCTAGAAGGGAATCAACCAGAATTTGATGAAGTCATCTTAACTCTATGCCCACTAATTCAGTCTTTTTTCTTTTGAGATATAATTAACATGTAGCATTATAATAGTTCCGATGTGCTGCATAATGATTCAATATTTGCATATATTGCAAAATGATCACCACACTATGTCTAGTTAACATATCTCACCTCACATAGTTATATTGTTTTCTTATGATGAGAACTTTTAAGATCTACTTTGCTAGCAACTTTCAAATACACAATTCAGTATTGTTAACGGTAGTCACCATGCTGCACATTTTATTCCCAGAGCTTATTTATTTTATAACTGGATGTTTGTACCTTTTGATTACCTTATCCCCCTCCTGTACTTCCCCCACCTCCATCCACTGACTCAGTCTTTGACTTTGTTGAAACCTCTTATTCATTGGCCATATTACCTCTCATTATCTTTCAACTCTTTCAGGTAACACCATCCTTCTTAACACAGATTTCACAGTCTGTCATCATCTTTAATTTTTTTTCAAATGTTTTCAATTTCCTTACCCATTTCTACTATTATTTTCTATGGAGAAAGCTCCAACTTGAAATGATCCCTAATAGCCATCTTTTTGCCAGCTTTGTAGACTTGTTCAAGAAAAACCACATAATGGGCTCTTCCTCACCTGTGATTTAAAGATCACACCCACCAATAGGCATTCAAGACTGTCCTTCCTATTTCTAAATTTCCTAAAGCCAAATAGTCCTAAGGTCCTTTTCTACTTTTCTTAAATCATCCACCTATTCTTCAGTCTCACTTCCAAATAATGATCAGTTCTTACCTTATACTTCTTTGAGAAAATAATAATAATCAAAGGTGAGTTCCTTCATCTTCTAGTCACCAAATTTAGAAATCTACTTGCATCTCTAAACATGTGGTGTTCATCTTTTTTGTGCCAAATGTCAATCCTTTCTGCAGTACTCTGAGCCCTCCCTTCCCACCCTGACCAGGAACTTTAATACACTATTCTATACAAAGATTTCTTTTTCTTAAAGCTTATCCTCTTTTTTTTAAGATTTTATTTATTAATTTGACAGAGAGAGAGATCACAAGTAAGCAGGGAGGCAGGGAGAGGGAGAGAGGAGGAAGCAGGATCTCCACGGAGCAGAGAGCCCGATGTGGGGCTCCATGCCAGGACCCTGGGATCATGACCTGAGCTGAAGGCAGAGGCTTTAACCCACTGAGCCACCCCAGGAGCCCTGAAAAGCTTATCCTCTTTTGATTATCAATCTCTTACTCTCTTTTGGTTCATTGCCATCATTCTTACATGCATGTACCATGCCTTCATAAACTATGTTCATTAATACAATAACAAAATAACCATCCCTTCATCCCTAGTCTCCTTTCAAATACCATTTTATTTTCCAGCTCTGTATCCAGATAAATCTTCTTAAATGTGTTGTCTTGATTCACTGACATCATTTCCTCACCTCCCATTGACTTTTTGGCTTAATCAAACCCAGCTTCCATCCTTATCCTATTGTCAAACTGTGGTTTTCAAAACAACAATCACCTCTGTGTTGGTAAATTAAAAGGGTCCTTTTCTATCTTTAACTAAATCTCAGATCAAAAATTAAATGTTGCCTATTTCTTTTGCTTGAAAGGTTCCTTCCTCTTTGCTTTTATGACACTGCATTTTTCTGTTTTTCCTCTTTCTTATTCCTTTGTATCCTTCCCCAGTTTCTATTTCTCTAACAGTTCATAAATAAATGTATTTCCATGGCCATAGAACTGGGTCCTCTTTTTTTTCCTTCTATACTCTGTATGATTATCTGATATTATTCCATAGTTTTAAATACTATTATATTATGACAATTTATAAATTTATATTTTCTCAAAATATTTCTTCTGAGTTCTATATTAATTTATTCAACCTACTATTTAACATTTCTAATTATATGTCTCACAGATATCTTATCACCTCGCCTGTTCAAAATGGAACCCATTTTTTGCAGCACTGTACCATAATCAATCCACTTAGAGATCTTCTTCCATCTAAGGAAATGATGAGCACTATAATTTTTCCAGTTGTTGAAGTCAGAAACCTAGCAGTCACACATTCTCACAATTTATACATTGAATTAACCAAAATATCTTCCATTCTCCCTTCTCAATATGCCTGAAATTCATCCATTTCTTTGCATCTAGTCTGCTTCCATCCAAGTATAGTCAACATCAGTACTTTCCTCTCTTCCCAAAAGTAAACTTTTTGCCACATAAATTAGATCATGATTATTTCCCAGCATAAAGCCCTTCAACAATGTCCCATAGTATTTATAATAAAATTCTGAATTTCTTCTGGTTTTTCATAAATATATACTAATGCCTTGAAGACATTTTAGAGTCCCCACACCCTGTGAATAGCCTTCATGATCTACCTCCATTTTAATTTTTAGCATCCCCTCTGGGCCCACCCTGATTCAACCACACCAACTTCCATTCATTTCCTCAATTCTCTTTCTCACCTCATGGTCTTTTCAAACTATTAGAAACATGCCCACACTGTCTGCCTGAATTTTGTATAGTTTGCGCCATCTTACACATCCTATCTCAGTTTAAAAGTCATTACTCCATCCAAATATAAATTATCTAACTAAAATATATTCCTTCAGTTTATGATCTGGCTCAAAAACTTATTCATTAAAAATCTCATTGAATTTTTAAATTTATTTTGTTTCCTTGTATTTATTTTATTCCATTTTTATCATTTTTCCACTGACATGACCATAAAAAGATTCAGGTTTCCTAACCTAGAGAAAGACATTATCTTTATTGTACTGGACAATATGTCATCATCTGTCATCTTCTTTGGACAGATACATATCTCAGTCTTTCAAGATTGTTGAAAAGATCTGTAAGAACAAAAGCAGTCAGTGCCTATGGCCGGACTTCCAAAAATGCAAGAGGCCTATCAGTAATTGTCACTTAGCCTAGTCACATGATAATGGACATGTAGCATGAATGAGAATTAAATCCCTATTATTGTTGGTCCCTGAGATTTGGGGATCATTTCTAATCATTGCATAATCTAGACTACTCTGATGAGTATACCTAGATGTGTTGATTTTATACGGGTCTATCTATGAAATTTAGGAATTCCATAAACCTCCAAAAATTATAAGAGAATTTTTGTGTATGTCTGTACGGAAAAACTGATTTTTCTTTATGCAAAATGTTTGTAGCATTTATCAGATTTTCAAGAGTTATGACCACCCTTCAAAAAACTTCTGAAACAGTCCAAAAAATATATTTAAGTATCCCCAAGTATAGACATTTTGACTTTTCATTTATGTTTAATCAGAAAGAAGGTACATTTTTTTTAAATGCAAAATGAAATATATATATGTGTGTGCTGAGAAGATGGAGAGTCCAATCGGAAACTAGCAATTTTCCTATTAATAAAAGTATTTTTGATTCGTTATATCAATATAAGAATATTTTCTTACACCCAACAGTCCATAAATCTTTACATGTTATGTACAGAATATGAATGTTTCTTCAACCTCTCCCATAGTATTCATTTGGGTTGTATTTTTCTCTTTCTAAAAATATTTGTGGGGGCACCTGGGTGGCTCAGTCATTATGCGTCTGCCCTTAGCTCAGGTCACGATCCCCGAGTCCTGGGATCCAGCCCTCCATCGGCTCCCTATTCAGTGGGAAGTCTACTTCTCCCTCTCCTCTACACTCATGCTGTCTCTCACTAGCTCTGTCTCTCTCTCTCTCATTCACAAATAAATAAATAAAATCTTTAAATAAATAAAATCTTTAAATAAATAAATAAAAATAAATATCTGTGATTATACTCACTTCTTATAAAATAAAATGTTGAATTACGGTAAGCATTCTTTGTATGTATGTTAGACAACCAATTCTCTCTTCAATTTATTTGGATAGCAGGTTTTTTTTGGTGAATTGTCTTTAAGTTGAAGGATTTCTCTTTAAATCTGGAAGTATTTTAATAAAATGAAAGAGCCATATAGAATCTATAGGTAAATATATAGAGATGATATACTTTCTTACTTACTGACCTTTGATTAAGAAGACAGATGAGTTTGTGTTTGTATGTATCTCTATGTCCACACATATGAGAGGGGTGCAGTGAGGAGAGGGAGAGAGAAAAAAGAATCAGGACAGAGAGCAGAGTGAATCTCGAGTTAGAAGTGCAAGCCAAGTGAAGGTCAGTTAGGAAAAGTAGAGATTGAAATTCCATAGTTACATGTACTACCATCTGGGTGATGAAGCCAAGCAGGAGCTCTCAAGTAGTGGGTTTGAACGGGCGGCAGCCAGGACCTCTGTGAGAAGACACAGCGGTTTTCTGCAACAGCCCTGTGCTATCAACCCTCCATGTTGGGTGGGTTTGACCTTGGTTTTGAAACATCAAAAATAGGGAAAATAGTGTGACTCATGGGATTTTCAGATGGAGTCCTGAAATTTGGGGAAAAAAATAGTATGTTTATATTTATGAACTTCTAACTGAAAGTGAGCATTTTATTCAAAATGAGTATGGGAAAGAACTACAAAAGTAGTAATATTAACAGTACCTGTGTCTTTGTCACCAATACAAATCAGATATATAGCTTTCGTGTTGCAATATAATTGTTGATTATAGCTTGAAATATCTTGTATATTCATGACCACTTTGAAATTATGGCAGCTGTTAAACTCACTAGATATTATTTAATGTTAATAAGTAAATAAATAAAAAATATTATTTTATGGAATTTGGTTTCTTAAATAACAATAACATTTATATAATTGGCTTCCTCTGTAACTCTGCAAGGTTTTATATCATGAATTTAAAAATTTTATTCTGGGAATTGATCTATGGCTTACTAAGTTATCAAAGGGATGGATGACACACAAAAAGACTAAGAACCTCTGATATAGATGTATAAAATTTCAGACTATTCAAAAATCAAAAGTACTTCTAGTCTTAAGAACTTGATTGTTTGGGGTGCCTGGGTGGCTCGGTGGGTTAAAGCCTCTGCCTTCGGCTCGGGTCATGATCCCAGCGTCCTGGGATCGAGCCCCGCATCGGGCTCTCTACTCAGCAGAGAGCCTGCTTCTTCCTCTCTCTCTGCCTGCCTCTCTGCCTACTTCTGATCTCTCTCTGTGTCAAATAAATATATAAAATCTTTAAAAAAAAAAAAAAGGAACTTGATTGTTTTTGCTTTCTGAATTCATAAGAGATAGCTTCTGAATTCACTTAAAGTTTAAAATTGAAAAATGGTTTCTGATAAATGCTGAAAATTCTGAATTTATTTTTGTCAAAAGAACATGCCCTTCTTGCATATGCACAAATATATTAGCAATGAAAATTTTCAAAAATACTGAGAATCTGAATAGTGCTCAGAATTGCATCAGTACAGTCTGAAAAGAATCTTGGATTAGCAATTCAGTATTCCACAGCCCTATTTCTACTTCTAATAAATTTATTCTCTGGGCCTCAGGTTTTTCACCTGAGGAGACTGGGCTGGGTGATCTTAAAGACATCTTCCAATTCTATGATTTAGTAGTTTTAGTATTCACCTAAAAAAAAAAAAGAAAAAATAGCCAATATAAGCTTAATAGCACAATGGGTAAAATATAAGTATTAAAAACTTTCAACTTGACATAAAATAACCAGATTGATTCAAATAAGGAAATACATATGTACATACATTTTTTGGTTGACACCAATTTATAGCTACAAAGACTGATCTTTCTTAATTATATAATCAACCTACAGGTTGATTTGGTGTCATATCATGTTACTTCCTAGAGACCAGCAGCTTTACAAGCTGTTGTCTTTGTTCTTCAAAGATAGACAATCCCTTTAAGAAAGATCTTTTCTGAGGTCAATGTTTCACGGAATAAGTATTCTGGTTCACGTATGTCAAATAGACATTTCTTACAGTTGCAAGATCAATTTGACATTCTAATTAAATAACCCCTTAAAAACAAAAACAAAAACAAAAACTTAAGCTCCATGGGCCGAGATTGATTTAAGAATAGCACTAAACTTTACCTATTACTTGAGCTTCAAGAAATACATGTTGATGAAAACTGCAGTTCAAATGCTAAGTCAAGTCTCTGTCATGCTTAATTTTCTGTGTTGTTAAATTAAAACTTTCTCCTCTGAAATTCCATGATACAGAACACTTGCAGACTGACCTAAATGAGCAATCTAAAACCATCAAAGAAAGGATGGAAAAAGAATTTTAAGAAAGCGTTTGAAACATTTTCCTTCTAAAATTGACAAGAATCAGAGTTATCCAAATGAAAGACCTCAAACCCAGCTGGCAAAGCAAGATGGAGAGAAATGCAGTTAATGTATCTAAAATTGCAAAATTGTTTCCAAAAATGCCTTTCTTATTCCATTCAAATGCAATTTTCAAGACAGAGGCATTGTAACATGACTCTGTGTGCTTTGTTGTGTGTACAATAAAGCAGCAAAATTAATCCCTTCCCCTGACGACCTCTGGAAATGAAAACCCATTATAGTAATAATAGTTGTACTTAGGTCTTGATGTTTCTGTGCTGAATTTGAATGCCATGAAATAATTATATATAGTGGTTGAGGGGGACTTATGTGCAGATAATTATATAAATAATCCTCTTTACATAGGTGCAAGGTGACTTTTTAGATCAGGTAGAAACTAGTTGCAACCTAATAAAACTCATAATACATTTCTTTACTGCTAAAGGGTGATTCTTTCCCAAAGGTTGATTAGAGGTGTTTACTTTTCATAGGGACCCAATGACAGAATTTGACTAGAAGCCCTGCAACTCTGAGGCCATTGGCTAGAGTTACATGCCAGACTCTATCCTCAAGATAGAAGCATCCACTTGACTCATAAACACCCTCGATAGGGTCAAGGATCTTACAGTGTTGCTTTGCTTTGGAAAGGAAAGTAACCTACAATATTATAAAGACAGTCTTAGAATAATGAATAATATAGAATTAATGTTTGAGAGTAGGGTACATTTCTCACAATTAAGAGATACCCCCAAACCCCTCAACTCTAAAGTGCCCTTATTGACCCATTCAAGCTATATTCTATCTTCCCTTAGCCATAATAACTTTTTTTTTTTTTTTTTGTCTGTTAAATGGAAGCTTGTTGGATTCTTCACAGAATTAGTGGGGGGAAAATGTATTGTACTCGGTTGTCTTAATTTTCTTTATTTTCCTTTTTAAAAAAATCTCATTATGAATTCTTTTTTTCTCCTTCTGTTGACCAGAATACCTACTTTACACATAGCCCATTATTTTCTAGTACAACACATTGTCTTTCCGAAGCTTTAGTCCCCTTGGCAGCATTTGCTGTGTAAACCTCCTGCTTTCTTTAAATTCTCTCCTCCTCCATTTTTCGTAAGCATTCGGGACTTACTTGTTGAATGGATGGTTACAGTCTCCTCTTTTGCCTTCTCTGTAAGTGGGCCCTCCCTATTTTCTGATACACACCCATGATTTTTAATGTTTGCCTTTATGTATGATGCTTGAATATCTTACTCTTTCCTCTCCAGGCCTCTTTACTGAATTCCAGATCCTTAGTTCTAATGCCTGCTAAAATTTCTTTATATAATTTTCACACTTGTAAATTAAGTTCTATATGTTTCTTGATCATTCCAATCCCAAATGTCTATATTTTCTTTTTTTCTTAATGAAATTAATATCATCTCAGTCATTCAAGCTCAACATTTCATTTCTATTCTGAACTTCACACTTCCCATTCAGAAATGCAATATTGAAGATTCTGCTTTTGCTTTTTTTCTCCAGTATTTATTTTCCTTATCAACATGCTAGTGCAGGTCAACTGTAAATTTCCTGTGAGCCTTCATCTAATTGCAAAATTAGCTACTTCTCTGAAACCCCAGTGTAAAACACTACATATAGCATGAAGTAATTGTTCAAAAGGAAATGTATGAAATTAATGAATTTTCCTATATTGGCCTCAGCTTTTTCCAAGTCACCTCTAACAGATTATTTTTCCTAAAAATACAGCTTTGGTCATGTCATTTCCCAGCTAAGAACAAAACCAAATATTACAATAATTCTACATTTCTTAAAGAACAAAATCCTAAACTATTTTATCTAGTATTTCACAATCTTTCCCAATACTAACCTAATTTTCTGAATTCTAATCCCATTTACCTTGCTCTCCATTTCTGAACAACTGCTATTAACTTTTGAATATTCCAATCCCCACCAAGTCTGGAACGTTTAACTAAATCTTGCCAATCCCTTTCCAGAGATTAGAACTTTGATTCTGATTCTAAGGCTCTGAGTTTGAGTTTATGCAATTCCTAAAGAAAATGTATTACTAGCCTGCACTTCCTAAATCACAATTGGTATTCCTGACACCTCACTCTATAAATTTCCTTCCATTTATATGCACCACAACTGGAAATTGCCATAAAATTTGAACACAAGTGTTCTTGCCTACCAAATTGAACTTTTCCTTCAGCACATAAAATAAGTTAGCCTCCCCCAAGAGGGTGAATATAAGTCTGAATCCCAGGTCTCAGCTCTATGCTAGTTGCCAATCCTACTATCAAACTGTCCACAGGTATCTTTCTTCTGCTAAAATATCCTAGAACGTGTTTCATTTGGTTATTAGAATAAATATCACAAGCCCCTATGAGTCTAAGGGACTATAAACATATTAAGCATGAAGAGTGTGATTTGGTCTTTATTATGTCCTTCAATATAATTTATATGTTATCTCATATAAAGAGGATATTCAAATATTTATCAAATGAGTCTTGTGCCCCTCTCATCACCTCTTTTTACCCCTACCTGCCATAACCAGGTTGGAAGGGCCTTTTTGCTCTTGACTTAGAGAGGAATTTAGTACAACTACTCTTGTTATGATAGGTCCTTTACAAAAAGTATGTCCTAGGGTCAAGCCCTGTATTGGGCTCCTTACTCAGTAGGGAGCCTGCTTCTCCCTCTCCCTCTGTGTGCTGCTCCCTCTGCTTGTACCCTCTCTCTCTCTCTCTCTGCCAAATAGATAAATAAAATCTTAAAAAAAAAAAAAAGAAAAGATTTATTGAGAGACTGTTGATGAATTTTGAGAATAAATGTGCCCATCATAAGACATTGTAAAGTTGCTCAATACTATATTTTTAATTGGGGGACATTTTTATGCTTCTGTAAAATTATTTTGGGGTCTGTATAGTTAACAAATTTTTTTTTCATTTCTCTTACTTGAAAAACAAAAACAAATCACAGGATTTTAGAGACAATAAAATTTTATAGTAGCTAAATTCAAACTTTTTCTTTTTTTTTTTCCAAAGAGAAAACTAATATACAGAAGTAGAGTGAATTCTAAGGCCAAATAGAGCTGGAATTTAAACAGTTTAAGGAGAAACTAGTGGGAGTCAGAGGTCAAAAAAGAGAAGGCACTTTGAGAGAAGTCCTTGAAATATTGTTAATTTCCCTCCTGGTCTTCATTCTCTCTTTCTTCTTAGTAGCTACATGGGCACACCCACCTGAAGGCTACATTTGGAGGTGTCCCTTATAATAGCTGTGACCATGTGATTAAAAATCTTGTGGTTTTTGAGAATATCTTCTCCAGACAAAGGGCTAATATCCAAGATCTATAAAGAACTCCTCAAATTCAACACACACAAAGCAGATAATCACGTCAAAAAATGGGCAGAATACATGAACAAACACTTCTCCAAAGAAGACATACAAATGGCTAACAGACACATGAAAAAATGTCCATCATCATTAGCCATCAAGGAGATTCAAATCAAAACCACATTGAGATACCACCTTTCACCAGTTAGAATGGCCAAAATTAATAAGACAGTAAACAACATGTGTTGGAGAGGATGTGGAGAAAGGGGAACCCTCTTACACTGTTGGTGGGAATGCGAGTTGGTGTAGCCACTTTGGAGAACAGTATGGAGATTCCTTAAGAAATTAAAAATAGAACTACCCTACGATCCTGCAATTGCACTACTGGGTATTTACTCCAAAGATACTGATGTAGTGAAAAGAAGGGCCATCTGTACCTCAATGTTTATAGCGGCAATGGCCACAGTCGCCAAACTGTGGAAAGAACCAAGATGTCCTTCAACGGACAAATGGATAAGGAAGATGTGGTCCATATACACTATGGATTATTATGCCTCCATCAGAAAGGATGAATACCTAACTTTTGTAGCAACATGGACGGGACTGGAAGAGATTATGCTGAGTGAAATAAGTCAAGCAGAGAGAGTCAAGTATCATAAGGTTTCACTTACTTGTGGATCATAAAGAATAACACGGAGGGCATTGGGAGATGGAGTGGAGAAGTGAGTTGGGGGAAATCGGAGAGGGAGAGGAACCATGAGAGACTGTGGACTCTGAGAAACAAACTGAGGGTTTTGGAGAGGAGGGAGGTGGGGGGCTGGGTGAGCCTGGTGGTGGGTATTATGGAGGAAACATATTGCATGGGAGCACTGGGAGTGGTGCATAAACAATGAATGCTGGAACACTGAAAATAAATAAAATGAGGGAAAAAAACAAAAACAAAAACAAAAAACCTTGTCTCTCCTTCCTTTCTTTACACCTTCCTATCATTTGGAATACAGACCTGCTTTAAATCGAAAATGTGAGAGCAAGGTGATAGAAAGAAACAGGAAGGCTTTTTGGACTTATTCAGAGCTGCCTGCATACCCTGGATTGCCTCCCCTTACCTTGGACTGCTCCATGAGGAATGATCTTGTGAATGTTGGAACCATGATATTCGGATCCCTTTGTTAGTGCAGTTTAGCCTACCCCCTCATATAGTCTTCAGGCCAGTTGTGTGGACAAGTAGAACATAGCTTTTTTGTGGTAAATGGGGACTTAAGGAATTCCTGATCCAACCACTTATCTGCTAGCTGATGGATGTGCAGTTAGGTAGAGTGTTTCCTTGAGCATTTACACACTACAATTTGAGGGAAACATCTTAGCAACTGATTATATCAAAGTTGTGTTGTCATGTTTTTCTCCACTGAAACATCATGTTAAAATTTTACATCAATGAGAACAGCAAACTAAGATGTCAGAGAAATTTATGCTATTCCTCTGAAGCACATGTAACTTTTCTTCCAAAATTAAGTTATTAATTCTGTCCTCAGAACTATTCATTCATTCATAAATAGTTAATGGATAAATCGCTACACATCAGGTATGTATTTAGTGAGTGAGATAGACAATGCTCCTCTCATGTCTGATAAAAAACACAATCATTAAAAATAATTAAAGTAGCAAGCCCAGGTGCCATTATTAAGGGGAAGCACAGGATGGTATTAGAGCAAGAAACAAGAGGACCTAATGTAGTTGGTGTTGAGAATGCTAAACATTTTGTTTTAAATTTGTTTTAGCACAGGTCTGTTGTGGCAGTAATGTTCTCTCTCTCTCTCTCTCTCTTTTTCTTTTTTCTCTATCTTGGAAAACCAATGAAGCATTTTGAGAACATAGAGAAGAATGTAAAGACAAGATGTCATCTTTCATGGTGTGGTGAAAAAAATTGTAGCTATGGAGAACAACAGCAACTAGAGTACATGCACCTCTTTATTTATAGGGGAGGATGGGAAGTGGAGAGAGTAATTGAAGCCAAAGCCAGAAGTTGGGGAGAAGAACCACATTAAAGGTGTTTTGAGGGGGACCTGGGGGACTCAGTCAGTTAGATGTCCAACTTTTGATTTTGGCTCAGAGCATGATCTCAGGGTCATGAGATAGAGGATTGGATTGGGCTCCGTGCTGGGCTTAACGCCTGCTTAAGATTTTCTCTCCCTCTCCTTGTGCCCCTCCCCATCTCTCTCTCTCTCTCTCTCTCTCTCTCTCTCTCTCTGAATAAATAAATCTTAAGTTGGACCAAAAGAAAAAAAAAAGAGAGAGAGAGAGAGAGAGAGAAGTCGTTTTGGTTTTGGGCTGTCTACCCAGAGAATAATACTTCAACTGGCCCATTCCTAGGTTAAATAAGCATAATTATGTAATGCTTTGAGTGTGTCACTGTTGTTAACTTTGGGTTTTAATGTTATTGTAAAATGAAATAATTTGTGTGTGTGTGTGTGTGTGTGTGTGTGTGCGCGCGTGTGTGCACATGCATCAGTATGAATGAATCTTATGTAGAAGAACCATTATTATGTAGTAAGCTGACTAATTTTATAGATAACAACTTGATTTCAATAATTTAAAATAACTTATGATAATGAGTTTTATATTCTTCGACATAAAAATTCAGTAAAACACTGAGTTCAGTTGTAACTAAAGGCATCAATTGCCTAAATGTCAGCTTTGACTTTTAAACTCTACTTATTTCTAAAATAATAATAATAATAACAATGAGGGAGAGAAGAGAGGAGAAGCCAGTAGTCCTTCATGCTCATTCTTTTAAATTCATCGCTCTGTCTGTACTGTAGAATGGTCTGTAAAAATGAAAGAAAGAAAAAAAAAAAGACAGATGGTAAAGCAGAACCCAACATAAGCTTGGAGAGTATCCACTGAGAGGGAAATGCTTTATAATTGGTAAATATTATAACAAAATATGTTAATTCATATCACAAGGATTTAGGAGTCAAGGCTCATCTGTGTGAAACAAATATCACCAATAAAGATATTTTCCTGCCTGGATTATCAAAGGATCAAATAGTGATTTTTTTTTTTTTTTTTTACCACATTTGAGAAACAAACCATATGTTGAAAAGTCTCTCACTTTTCAACGGTAGTCGCA
>NW_019154133.1:7149392-7371892 GCF_002288905.1 Enhydra lutris kenyoni | reverse complement strand
TTAAAATGCCTTATTTTAACGAGTCACTATGGATTGACTGACTCAATCCTTAGCTTTGCTTGATTCTGAAGTGATCATGTAGGAATAGTGACAGTTACTCCTGCATAAGTTCAGAAATATGACCTATAAGGTCAAATCTCCAATACAGTAAACAATGGGGTGAAAAATGTAGACTTTAATTTCCATGTTTGGTTCAATCGGTGCAAGGCCAAATAAGTGAGTAATTGGAAACATTTGTGCATGACTTGATTTTTCATGCATTATCCCATTGTTTCAGGATCTTGTAAACAGAGCCCAAACCTATGACCTATTAACAAACTCTCACTTCTTGCCATTTTCTTTTTCTCTTAAGGACCCTTCACTAGTAGGAAGCAGTAAAATGTATTAGAAGATCAGTCTTGCAACAAACTTGTGACAGTCATCTTAATAATGGCTTTCCTTTTTAAACCTATTTGTTTAAACTTAAACAGTGTAAATGATGAAATGTAGACTAGGTCTACTCTAAAGACTTCCTTTATGGTATATCATAAAGAATTGTGAAATTTTAGTAACTACTATAAGTAACTGACTTAACTCTTGCTTGAAGTTGAGGTAAGCTTTAATTGTGTGTGGTGAGATGGGAGAATGTTTCATGAAAGGTGCTGGATTTTTCTTGGAAAACATGCACTGGTAAATATTTAGACTGAAGGATAACATTTCATAAGCTTTCACAAGTTTGTAAAAATATTTATAAGAACCTTGCAAAAAAAAACATGTATATTAGTATGATTTATATTAATATACTACAATGTAGTATATTCTAAAGTAGGTATTAGATATTCTTAATAGTAGCTGGATTTTAGAATCTGAGTAAAATGCAAGTCATGACTTTTTGAGAATTACAAGCTTGCATTTCACAACCTCATCATTTTTAAGGGAAATAAAGTATTAGATAATTTAATACTAAACACAACAATACTGAAAAACAAAAATATACCACTAAGTGGCAAAATTTTACTTTTATATTTATTTAATACGAAAAAGATGGAAGCATGGTAACTACCATAAAGTTGCCTTGACCCAAAGCAATCAAGGATAAATGACATTTAAATAGAATTCTTTTCCTGAGGGGCCTTAAGGATACCACATTATGATGAAGCATAACTATCAAACTATCAACTTTATATCAAAATCCAAGCAAAGGTTAGAGTCTGATATATTACTTTAAAACAATGTCAAGCTAAGACATCAATGCATCTTTTTTTTTAACACACTTGTTATTTCATATAAATCTGAAACTCAATTTAATAGCCTCAAAAAATGGTATTTTTACCATAGGGGGCATATGTATTGACCCCTCTTTTATAGAAAGAGCAAAAATACATTTAATTGTACTGCAAAACACATTTTGTGTATATGTTCCAAGAGGGTTTAGAGAGGAAGGGATTTATATCTTTCCACCATGCTGCCCATCAGTTTGAAACTGTCTTCTTTAATAAATGCTAATGATTTGGTTGATTACGTTTATGCATGTACTTACCATGCAGTTTTGGGAATCAACCACTGATGAATCTTATCAAGAAGAGAAATTATAGCATTAGCTCATTTGCTTTCCAAACAGTGGGAGTGAGAGTTCTATCCAAAATGATATTAGTGATATTGTTTTAACATCCATGCAGAAAAGTACATACTATTTCTTGCCTGCCTTCTCGGTGTTTCTTAGACAAGGCTCACATTTAATAGACAAGGTCTCTTCTTTCTGGGTAGGAATACAACTGAATGTATATTCCAAATCAGGAAATCAAAACTAAAGCCACAAACAAATGGAAACACTTATTTAAATTGAAGTAGTTTATCCAAATTTGAGAAGGGAGCAAGCGGAGTTGTAAAATCTTTTTTTTTCCTCCTACAATAGGAAAAATAGCAATATGACATGTCTCATGTCAATTTCATTATGTTCTGTTTCTATTAAAGGATTTCTTACTAACTGGTAAAAATGCATGTTACCATAGGGTTTTTCCCACCATAACTTATATAAGCCACGGTTATATTAACTAGCAAGGTTGTTAGCCACAGACACAATGCCCAAAGGATGGGCTGGGCTACCCACTTCAGGCTAATTCTTGTCCTGTATAGATTAGAGAAGCAGAGCCCTGTGTGTGTCATCCTGAGAAATTGGGCTTCACTGAATCTAAAATCAGCACGTCTCATTGGTCTCTTTTAGTAGTATAGCTTAGGACTTTGCCATATTCATGAGGCACACTGAATTAAGATTTAGGGCACACCATAGAATATGTGTGTTCATGACTTGATCTTTAAAGTCAGTTCAAGGTTTTAACTTCCGCCTAAGAGAGAAACAACCAAAAGCCCAATCTTGATTATATTTTCTTCGTCTTCTTCTAGCCCAATGATGAAGGGCAAATTTTTAGAACTATAGATACAGACATAGATATAGATTTATCTCCTTGTATTTGAGAGGAAAGATGTAGATCTATGTCTAGATATGTCTAGATATATGTAAGATAGATATATATGTATATATATACACATATATACATATATTGCTTTCCTCTCTGATTTTAAAGTGTGTGCATCATTGCTGCTTAGTTCATAACCACAAACTCTTTCCATCAAAAATAGAAAATGTGTGTTATGCATGTATTGCATAAATATTTGTGCACGTATACACAACAAAAATATGTTTCAATAGGAAGAATGGATGAAGGATGTATAGAAACATCATGAGATTCAGAGATAGGAGAAGATTGAAAGCAAACCAAATATATAGGATCAGTGAAATATGGTATGGTATTACTTGGTGGTTTCTATACCCAAGTAAAATCCAGGGTTTGATTTTTATACTTAACTAGTTAGTTAGCTCTACAGATCATTCATAGTAGAGGCCATTCTGAGAGTGAAGAGAAAGACTTACTAATATTTCAGTAATTTTGAGATTATTTGGATTTTTTTTAAATCATGAAATAATGCATGATGTTTTGTGATTTAAAAAATGACATAAGTGAATTGAATTAATGTACCTTTAATTCTTTGTCTTAAAATTTTCTTTGAATACTATAGTTACTTACCAATAAATTGGAGTGAGATTTTACACAAATGCTATCTGCTTTCTTACCAAAGGTTAATGTAAAAAATTTTGAACAATAACTCAAATAGTCTGTTTTATAATATCCCTGTTTGGCGTATACTAAAAATTGTTAAGCATAGTAACACTCATTTAGGGTTTCAACCATAAGGAAATAAATGGAAATTCCTTTTTCAAATTGGACTTGCAGTCATTCTCTCCCAACTACCTCAGGTGTAAGGTCATATACCTCTCCCCTTTTATTCCCTTAAAAAAACTCACCTAAATCCAGTTTGATAAAATAATCATGAAGTGACTTCCCTTTCACTTGGATAATCTGACACCAGTAGGCAAGCCTCTATTTCAGAACCTACTTTAAAACTGCTTCTCAAAAAACAAATTTCTTAAGTTTTTTCCATGTTTCGATTATCCTCCAAGATAGCAGGCTAGGTGAATTAGCTATCATTTGAGAGGCATGTGCCCTAAATTTTAACATACCATGCAACCGACTTCATAGTTTCCAACTTCACAAGATGCTATGGACTCTCCTCTTGCCTGCACAGATAATCTATTTTACATCTTCAACCATAGCTGTGCCTTTTATTCCTTAGTCCTCTCTCTAAGTGAGTTTATTGTCTTCCTTCTGCGCTAAACTAGTTACTGTTTAAATTTTATTTCATCGTGTGCCTTGGTCTTATTCTTCTTACTGCTCTTGATGCCTAAAAACACCCTTTTTGTGCTTTTAAAAATTCCCTTCCATGAAACTTTTACTGATCGAGTGGATATAGGATGACATTATGTCCTCCATTTTCAAACAACAAAATTCACAGCAGTTATGAGCTACATGTTCATGATACATTCATTCATTTGCATCTCTCCATATCATTATGGTGGCTGTGAGATTTTCATATATATCAAGCAGAATGCCCCCTGTGTGAATGTCTGCGTGTATTCAGTTATTTTTCCAAACAACTTAGATTTATTAAGACCCCATTTGTGTCATGCACTTTTGTGGAAGCAATATAACTATAAGGATGGATTAGACAGATGGGGTACACTAACAAAGTAGCAAGCAAAAGGAGCATCTGTCCAGGGAGATACTCAAAAACCTGCAGGTATTTTGTCCATTCTTATGAATCTATGAAGGGCCTTTGGGGAGTCAAATTACAATTTAAAATGTCTCCTAAATAGAATGTAAACTTTCCATTCCAGCTTGATTTGGTGGATTCAAACATCCTTAGCAATGACAGCTTAGAACAGACATTCTGAAACTTTTTGGTCTCAGAATTACTTTGCACTATTAAAAATTATCAAAGTGACAAGTGTTCTTATTTATGTATGTTATAATTATTGATATTTAGCACATTAAAGTAAAACAAATTTTATTTCTAAGTTATTTCGTAATTCATTAAAAATAACAACTACAAACTAATTAAATATTGACAAAAAGGATATACTACACTAAGATAATCATATTTTCCAAAATTAAAAAGAGCAAGGAAAATGATATTGTTATATGAATCTCTTTAATATGTAGCTAATAGAAGATACTGAATTCTTGTATCTGCTTTTACATTCAGTCTTGCAATATATTATTTGGGTTGAGGATCTAAGGAACATCCAGCCTCTCACAAATCTGTAGTTGGGAAGGAGACAAACACGTTCAGTAGACGTTTCATCTAATTGTGGATATTCTTCTCTGATATACATCAAATATCGACAAGTAGTAGTTTCTTAGAAGTTGCAATATGGAATTTGAGAGCATATCAATAAAGGTTCCATTCTTTTTATGTTAAATTTCATTCTTAATCTTGCATTCCTAATAGATCTTTGACTGATGCATGATTTTATAACATCATGAGATAATCTGTTGGAAAATATTGGTTCATTGGGTTGCAGATCTTCCGATTATTGACACATTTCATTTTACAGTATTGAAAAATAAGCACACTCACTAATATGACTATCATGATCCCATTAGAAATTTCAGTATTGGGAATCTTTCCCATTAGAAATTTCAGTATTGGGAATCTTTCCAGCTCATAATGGCAGATATAAATTTTCCAAAATTCTAATATTCCTTGAAAGCTAAAATTTTATTAGCAACAAACACTAGAAAGGATTTCCCTTGGTGTTATAGGCTAACATTGTTTATCAAGGATTGAGGTCTTTGTTTGTTTGTTTTTGGATTTGCTTTAGGTTCAAGGGCATAACCCTGAGGAATATCATGACTTCCATTATGGTTTGATGCTACTTGATTCCTGCTAAGAAACCAGGACTACTAAGGCCCTAATATTGTGTAAAAATTTCAACACACTAGAAAAAAGAAAATAGCAAACATATTATTATGATAATAGTTTTGATTTCAAGGACTTTCTGAAAGTAGCTCAGGGTTTCTAGAGGTCTGGGAGCATGCTTTAAAAAAAAAAAAAGAAAACACTGCTCAAGGGCATCTTGGTGGCCTTGGTTGGCCTTGATGGCTCAGTCAGTTAAGGGTCCAATTCTTGGTTTCTGCTCAGGTCATGCTCTCAGGCTGGTCAGATCAAGTGGGGCTCCCTGCTCAGTGGAGAGTCTGCTTGAGATTCTCTCCTTTTCCCTCTGCCCTGCCACCCCACTCATGCTCCGTCTCTCTCTCTCAAATAAATAAATAAATAAAATCTTAAAAAGTTTTTAAAAACACTGCTCAAAGAAGCTAAAATAGAGCTGCAGATGTTTAATAATCATTATTTGATAGTATCATCTAAGGATTGACTAGAATTTGTTACCAAAAACAATAGCAACACCTAACATATCCAAATGGCTGCGCAGGCAATTTCATGTATAGATTATCTTGTTTAATCCTTCCAATAAGCTATCATTACACTTTAAAAGAGAAAATCATAGCTTTATTTAATGACTTCTCCAAGGTCACAAGACCTGTAAATGACAAAATCCAGATTTGTATCCAGGTTTTATGAAGTCCACTGTTCTCATTATACCATAGTGGTTTAATATAACTCTTTCATAGCCTCCCCTCAGTAAGGGAAGAGTGAATAAATCCTGTGCCATCTGCTTGATGGCCAGTCTCTATTTAAGCGCTATTGCATTCCATGGATAGGTACAAATCTTATTCCCATTCCAAATCCTTCATGGAGTGGGAAGTCCAATTTCACATCTATTTAATCACAATCCAAAACTGCACTGCAGTTATATGATGCCCCTCGACATACCTAGTCAGTTTTCTTTAACTGCTATAATGACTGATTGCTGATTTGGTCGTCTTACTGGCTAAACTAATCACTGACCATTTCAGTGGATCACTGACCAGTTATCCCTTCCAATCTTCCAAATGAGCCTATCAGATCAGTCTTGTGGTCTAATCAACGACCCACAGATCACTGTTAACTGTGCTGACCAAAAAGAGCTTATCTAAAATCTTAGGAGACCACGAGAATACAGGGAACAGCAGTTGGAAAAGTAACTCCTGAAACTTACGAAGAGTTCTTACATAAGACTTTTTAAGTCAGACCAACAGAAGCCCTGGATCATAGCCTTGGTACTAACAAATTAGCTTTGTGAGTTAAGGAAATAATTCAACATCACCATGTCTTGGTTCTATTGTCCATTTAATGAGAGGAAATTACTATATGACCTCTTGTTTTGCTTACAAACTTAATGTTGTATGATTTTTATATAGAAACAAAAAGTATTTCCCTTTTGGACCATCATGATTTTTTTCATTTGTAAGTTCTCTTTTCGTGCCTGTCTTCAGACTCTATGCTGAAAGTTTTCAAAATCCAATTCATTGCTCAAACTTATACATAAAAGGTTTACAGAAACTATCTACCTACCTATCTATCTATCTATTTATCTGACCAGCCATTTAGAGCCCTTAAGTATGGTATTTAATAAAATCTACTCCAACTTTTTATGTTTTCTTCCACTAAATAAAAGTGAAATTGCTTTTATAGCATTTATGTTATGATAAATTCGGGGTGGGGTTTATAGAGATTGATCTCTTCCACTAACAATTAATTATAATCCATCCTGAAATATTAATAAGTATCCCGTATGAACTATGTTGAGGAAGGGAGGGGAGAGAAGGAAGCTGTAATGTTTGCTTGCAATTACTGAAATTACGGAAGCAAAGGTCTTCCAAAGACAGAAATACAATCAGAATTATCTGACCTGTAAAAAATAGTTTTTATTTCTGCAGCCAAGGAACAGCAAATTGTTGGCATTAGGAGCTCTTTCTATAAAGGCTTTTTATAAAATCCTTTGCATAACTATTTTTTTGTATTTACTTTACAGCATGTATCCCCTTCTATCTAATATTGAAGTCAGAGACGTTCTAGTATCACTGAGAGGGTGTTTTAAATAAACTGCTCTGGATCTTGGCTTTGGATTTGTAAGCCACCTGAGTGTGGTCGGCTGACTTGTCCTTTCTAAATTCCCACGGAAGAAAATGCATCAGGTGTGTCCTGGCTGCTGAGGTCCATGTGGAAAGTACATGTAGGCATGGCCAGGTCACTGCGATGCCTCCAAAACTCGCTTAACCCAGCCCTTGATGATGAGAAGTAACAGCGCAGGAAAGGGGCTGGTGTGCAGTAGGCATTCGATGCACCCGTGTGCATGTGCTCTACCTCTAAATCGCAAAGTCCTTAAACAGAGAAATAGCATTTTCATTTGCGGAGTACTGTGAAAACATGGTCATGGGAAACATTAAATAAAGACAGCAAATAATGGCTTTACAGCTATTATTTCAATTAGACACAGAAAGCAAAATAAACAGTGAGGGGAGGCCATTGAAGGGCCATCAACAGGAGACTGAATAAATAAAGGTGTACCACATAATAGAATACTATGTAGCAATTAAAAGTAATAATATAAAGCTATAATTTGCTCCTTGCAATAATTGCCAAGATATGTCTAATGAAAAAAGCCAGGTGCAGAAGAAGATATGTAATATGCTCCCCTGTGTGTAAAGATATGTGTACATTTAAGTATACAAATGACAGAAGGATTACAAACTGATTAAACAGTTGACTCTGGAGGGGGACAATATTTACTAAAAACACTTTTCTGTAGTTCGCCTTCTTTTCAGCATGAGTACACTAGTTACACTGGTTTTGAGATAAATAATAGTTAATATTTAATGTAAAATAGAGATGACATATATTTATAAGGCAAATCATTGTCATGCCCGCCATCAAACAAACAAAAATTGGGAAAGGACCAGTTTTATCATGAGTTTCTTAGCATCCTGTAAAACCAAATACAGGCTATTTTTAAATATTTCAACTAGTGAAGGCATTAATTCAGAAGAGACAGAGCCATTAACACAGAACAACAGAGCCAAAATACATTGTTGATAGGATTGCCAGATAATATACAATAGTTTTATTTGCTAAATCTGGCAATTTCAATTATTGAAAAGAGAAAAGTGTTCTGAATTCTTATAATACAATGTGTATTTGATGCCAAACACTGATAGTTTCCAGACAGTCAATTTTCTATTATTGTTTAGGTAAAATATGTTGACCTTTTAATTGAATTTTTAAATAATATTTTTGAAAATACACACACACACACAAATGATTCTCCCAAGTTTAAGGTATTAGCATCCATACAACATGTAATATGGCTCCAATCTATTCTTTCACATTCATGTTCCAATAATTTCTTATAATACCATTGTATTACAAGCAAAATAAGCCTTTCTACCATTCAGTAAACATGCCTTATTCCCGAATACTCACTCTAACACTTTCTTTTTTCCCTTCCTGTCATGATTCTGCAATGCCTCATGAGGTCTTCTAACTGCTTCAGTGAAAAGGTTCTTCTCATTTGCATAGAGCTTTTTTTTTTAAACAATGTCTTACATCATTGTAACGTGTATACTTATCAATGTCCCTAATAGATACGTAAAAGCACCATGAAAGTAGGAAGCAATCATTTCACCCACATCTTTCGTCTTCAGTCACTGTGTGTGCTTCAGCAGCCTGGTCTAGTGTTTTACACAAAAGGAATATCCAACAGAGTCCAATCGATGTGTAGGTGAATGGCAGCAGATAGTCCAGTCCCTCTGAAGATTAAACTCTAGTCAACTTGGAATCTCGTAAAAAAATAATAATAATAATAACTACCCTTATTTGGTATCATAATTCATCTCTATAGTAGAAAATAATTCCTAAAATGTTCCTTGGCTATATTTTTTCCTGGCTTTAAAGAAAAATAACAACAACAACAAAACCACATTTAAATTCCATCTCCTTTACTTCAGATTTTCATTTTATTTTCTTATCCCTTAAACATTCTTCCATTTCTTATATGATGCCTCAAGTTCTTGAATCATCCTTTAGGCTGGGGAGTGCAGAGTTGAGCATTATATTCTAGGAAATCAGACCAGTGCTGAATAGTTTCCTTCTTTGTATTAAATTCCTTTGGAGTCTTCTCAGTATAATTTTTAAACAAAATGGCATATTAATTATTCTTTAGACCTATACTTAATCAATTCCTATATTACGCCGGAACAATTTATTTCTAAGTGATTCTCCCTAATTAATGTCTGCACATTAATTTAGTTCTCTTTTTTAAGCAAGTGCATTTGATTGTTATCCCTAAACTACAAGGGGATATTTCTCTGTTACCTTGAACCTATCGTAGAACACCCTGGGCATGCAGTTTATCCTGCCTTCCAGTCAGTGATGTTTAAAACAATGATTCTCAAATCCCAGACTGGTGTTCCATGATGATGTTTCCACTGCCCCATGGTGAAGTAGGATAATGAATGCATTGTAATGAGCTTTTTTATAAAGCCACCTTTGTTCACTTTTTTTATGTCTTAAAATATTTATCTCACACACGTAGTAGTAGATGGTGGTAATTGTTTTTCTGCTGGCACTAAAATGCTGGATACCTTATGCAAGGCCCCTATTTTGGTTTATTTTTCTTTTTTATTCTACAGAATACCAACTTTGAGAACCATTAATAATAGCTATGGAAGTGGCAATAAGCATAGTCAGCAATTATAAGTTGTTTATATGCAAAAAAAATTTTTTTTCTAAGAACTTTAGATGTATTAACTCACTTAATGCAACAACTCTCTGAGGAACTTACTACTATTGTTCAAACATCAAATGTTAGGAAATTGAAAAAGAGAGAAGTTTAAAGATATGTCCAAAGTTACACAATGAGTTAACCCAACAAAGGCATTCAGAGGCCATGTCCCTAACCACTGCATGAAAGTGAAACCAGATTTTAAGTCAATTTTAGGGTCACCTGGGTAGCTGGTTGGTAGAACTTAAGACTCTTGATCTTGGGGTTGTAAGTTCAAAGCCCACGTTGGGTGTAGAGATTATTTAAAAAATAAAACCTTTATAAATAAATAGATAATAAAGTGAGTACAGAAAATGGGAGAAGAAATATGAAAGCATTAAAGATTAAAAATTCAGGGACGCCTGGGTGGCTCAGTGGGCTAAAGCCTCTGCCTTTGGCTCGGGTGATGATCCCAGAGTCCTGGGATCGAGCCCCGCATCGGGCTCTCTGCTCAGCGGGGAGCCTGCTTCCTCCTCTCTCTCTCTCTCTCTGCCTGCCTCTCTGCCTACTTGTGATCTCTGTCAAATAAATAAACAAAAATCTTTTAAAAAATAAAATTAAAAAAAAAGATTAAAAATTCACACAATTGAAGAAACATATTAATACCCAGATATAAGAATCAAAGATTATATAAATAAAAATAAGTCCACATTGAGATAAATCTAGTGAAACATAATTAATAAAGACAAAAATACTAAAATTAATGAGAATAAAAAGATTCAATAAAGAAGCAACAATTATGCAGATAGCAGATTCTAATCTGTAAAAGCAGAAGCAATAACAGAAATGACAATTTCAAACTGCCAAGAGCAAACAAATATCATATGAGAAATTTATGCCCAGATAAACTACCCCTCAAAATTAAGATTTTTAGTACAAAAGGATATAATTTTCTATACAGATCATCATTGAAAAATTACCAAAGTATAATGACTAATTTAAAAGGGAAAAATGAACACAGAAGAAAGTAGAATACATGAAGCAATTTTTAGAAAGAGATAAAAAGCTAAATCAACACTAAAAAGCAGTAAAACTAACAGTTTCTTAATTTAAAAATGGTTGAAACTATACAACCATGACAATGAAGGATGAGAATGAGAATACCAGGTATTAAATTTACAGTCCTCATGTTGCTCACTGTTCATTGCTATATCTTCCATGCAAGAGAAGTAGTAGTCACTCAATAAATATTTGTTGAATGAATTACAGAACCAATATTTTGTAACTGAAGGTAGTTCTAGACACAATCTCTAACTGTGTCCATCAGATTCTGAGAATCTGGCATACATCAAAGGTGTGCCAACAGGCCCCGTGTTTGAGGTTAGGCAGGTTGTTACTAAGAAGTGCTCCTAGGGGCGCCTGAGTGGCTCAGTGGGTTAAGCCTCTGCCTTCAGCTTAGAGCATGATCTCAGGGTCCTGGGATCGAGCCCTGCCTTGAGCTCTCTGCTCAGCAGGGAGACTGCATTCCCCTCTCTCTCTGCCTACCTCTCTGCCTACTTGTGATCCCTCTGTCAAATAAATAAGTAAAATCTGAAGGAAAAAAAAAGGCATTCTTCGAAGAGTGGTGGCCTTTGATGTACACATTCAGATCTGCCTTTGAAGGAACATGCTGCACCAGCAGATTCTGCTGACCACCTCAGGCTGTCACCCATCCTCTCATCTGCGGTATTAATGGCTGAGCTACGCTACACATAGCTTGCTCCCAAGCCTCACTGAGCACAGCAGATGGAGGTCTTAGAGCAGGCCAGGTCTGGTGAAGACAGGGCTACTCAAATGAGCAGCCTTTGTTCTGGGCCATCCCAGCAACCTGGCCAAAATTTTCTGAGTCTCACTGTAGACTGAGGCTCATTCTGCCCAGTCCTTCTTTTCCTCTCTCTTCTGTAAGGTGTCAGACATGCATTGAGGTCTGAGAATCTTCTCTGGCTTTTCCTGCCCCCTTCCCCTTTATTCTTCTCAGGAATTTCCAGTAATCTCTTTCCTGTGCAATTCTGTCTGCCTTTTGGAGGGACCAAACAGGCATATGAAAGCAAGAGAGTGGACAAAGTCAGGTCTACTGGATAAAAAGTGTGGTCTCATCATCTGAAAGAACAGTAGTCATGAATAATAATTGTGCACATTCAGGAAACAGACTTCTTAAGTAGGAAAACCTGTGGTATATCTCTTACACATGCCTCACTGCCTTAGCTTTAGGAGAGCTGAGATGCCCTTTTAGGAAACATGGTCTCCCTGGGCTAAGATTTGCTTATTTACTTACTCCTCAAAGTTGGGAAGATCATCCAGTTTCAAGAGGCTTAAGGCTTATTACCTTTTTATTTTTCTTGGGGGTCCGTGGTAATGGGCCACACCATCTAAAAACTCTTATATACTGACATCCTTCTTACTCATTAAGATCATGGACACTGGTCAAATCTTCTGGCCCATTCCAAATCTTACCAACCTCTGGGGAAATCATCGGATTTGTGAGTCATCCATACAACAAACCAGCATCCAAATTCCATGGCCCTTATCTCTGCTGTGATGTAGTCACTCAGTGCTGCCATTATGTCTGAACGCACATTATCTCTGATACTTTCAATCCAAATTTCCCATTTCTGAATCCAACCTCTCATGCCTCCAGCTTGCTAACATCATCATGCCACTGCACTTGTTCTGTCCTTTTAGTACTTCCAGTGGTGCACCCTTCTATATTCTTTCTATATGCTTATACCCTGCTGCCATCACTTCCTACTCCATCAAGTCTGTATTCTATAGAGAGTCATTTCAATCATTTTCATATCTTGGATTTTTTTGATGTCCTTAAAACATACAATAAGCAGCAAGTTGAGTCATGGTAGAATAAAAAAAATTAGTAAATACAAATAAAAAATATGGGATTAGTTTTGTTTTGTTTTGTTTTCTATCACAATGAGATAATAACATCTTGAGTGTTTAAGGGGAGGTAAGAATCACTGGCCTATGTCTCATCTGCTATGGAAAACATGTTCTTTTTTTTTTTTCTATTTCTCACTGTCCAAAACAATATTACTTTCTTGTGTGTCAGTTCCATGTACCTTTATTGAAAAGCTACTATAGTTTATACTATGTCACAATTTGGAATCTAGTGAAAAGTCCAATGGACAAGAAATTCTTCAAGATGTTTCTAAGTCATAATTTGTTTGAATATTTTTCCTTAGTTGTTTGTTTGTTTGTTTGTTTTTAACTCTTAGGTTTCTTTCTACTATGTCTAGAAGATGCCAGGTTTAGTTTTAAATTCTTAATCATTAGTAGAGATAGAATTAGTTAAAAATAAATCACTGAAGAGCTCTTTTTTTTGAATTGCCTTTTTCTCATGCACTTTGTCAAAGTACCAAAAGTTGATTTGACATTCTTATAGTTGTGTTTCTCTCTGGTGTATTGCTGGACCCACAAAACTAGAATACAGCAAGTAAAGATCTCTCTTGTACTATACTTATATGACTAAGATAAAAATATTGTCCAAAATAATTCAATCTCAATTTGTACACTTTTTCAAATTAGTTCAGAAAACATTGAAAAGCCACTGAAAATTTGTGGTCACTAAAGTGGCTCATATTCACTAACTTCTTAGAGGTTATTTCATCACATAGCTAAGCATATCACTGTTAGGGTTATTTATGAAAATTCTAGCTTCCTAAGATCAAAGTAATCAAACAATGGAATTTTTTAAAGCATAAATTATCCAAATTCCAGGAACTATTAAAACTTGTTATTTCTGTTCTGCCTTTTCTGACTCTAATTCATAACAAGTAGAGTGGCTATGCCCTGTCCCTTTACATCTACTGCCCAGAGTCAAATAGCTAGCCTGGGAATTAGAAATTTTACAGAACTTTTAATTTTTTTTTCTAAAAATTATAAAGTAAGTCTTACAACCTCTGTTAAGATAATTTGGTAACCCTAATATATACATGGAAGCTTTTATTTTCTTTAAAAAGAATACATAGTTAGCAGGAAGAATTAGTCAAACTCTTAAAAATATAAGTGCAATTAACAATAGTCATATTTGTTCTGGTTATAAAAGTGGGACTTTTCTGCATACCTTTCTTTAATAGAACATTACAGCTTTATTCAGTAAAGTAAAGCTAAGGCTCATAACCAAAGGCAAAATCTCTAGATATAGAAAATCACACAACAAACCTTAAAAGATGAAGTCTCTTTCCAGGCTCTTCAGCCACGAAACATGTGGACCCCAGATTCTTAATTAAAAATTATGTCAAATTAGCTTTTGACTCCTAAGATCACTCATTTTTAAGGTCAAATTATACATGCTGTTACTCTCAGCCATATAATAGATATCCAAAATAATATCTAAAGGTAGATATTACCTGAAAACTTTCACTTGAAATTCAGTTTTATCATGTATACAACTAAAGGCAAAAAAATTCCAATTAACTGCCTATTCAGCATACTTGACTGCAAATGTTTTTCCACTAAGAGAATACATAAAAACTATTTCCCCTTTTGCAATATTTTTATAACTCAAACATAGAGTGACTCCTCACTCAGAGAATCACCAATCCAGAGTACACAAAACCTGATGCACTTACCACAGTTTCCTTAACCCTGACCCCAGACCAATTCTTGTCAATTACAAAATAAACAAATAAATAAACTGAAACTTCCTCTATTGCAATAGCCTTACAGAATTATGTCAGAAGGTCTCAGAAACTAGTCAGTAGATTAAAGAAAGGAAAATGGTAGATCATGTGTTACATGGTTAATCTCATTCACGAATTTTATACTTTTTGTGGATAATCCTCGGACTTTTCAAATTAGAAAAAAAAAAGTTTTAAAAAGTCATCATGAGTACATGCATTTCTAGAATGTTTGTAGTTTCTATTTGTATGAAAGTCTAAACTTATTTGACCCAAGTTAATACATTTGGTAGGTATTTCTTTAAAAAGTGTATAGGGAGAAAATTGTGAAAAAATTCTTATACTTTCACAGAATAGCATTTTTCCTTTAACTGCATTTTGGGTCATTATTTTACCATCTGAAACATTGGATAAATTATACATTCGTTCCACCTTGCACATGAATAGTTTACCAAATATGTGTGTGTAAATAGCCAATACACCATACTTGCTATGAATTTATCTATTTCATAAAGAAATTAAGTTCATACCCTGTACAAAATTCTAATTGGAAAGTCAGACAGAGGTTTCAGTGACCCATAATTTCAAAAGAATAACACCTGGGGATACTGAGCAACTTTATCCCAAGAATAGTACTGTCTCTTGCTTCTGAATCTCTCAGCATCCCCCTGGCTATCATCAACTTTTTTAATCTTTACCTTATCATTTGTTTGCTGTATTTCCACTAAATGTGAACTTTGATTGGTGGATGAATAAACTGCCACATTTAGCAGTAAATGCAGACTTTGGTGGTGGGCTAGATGCATGGGTTGCTGGTTAGAATTGAGGAAAGACACAGGTATTAGATGAGTGAGCCTGGTCATAATTGAGGTTAAAGAGTGGTAAATAGTACTAGTATGTAGTTTGTAAGTATTTGCTTTGAATCCTGTACTGTCCTAAATGCTCTACATATATCAAGTAATTTAAAACTCAACCAGGAGGCAGGTATTACCCCATCTGCGGATGAGGGAATTGAAAGACGAAGTTACTTGAAGAAGAACACAGTAGTGGACTTTTGATGTGAACCTGGGTAGGTTGACTAAAAAGTCCGTGTTCTTAACTACATGAGACTGCCTCTCAAAACCAGACACTTGTGAGGGTTTCCAAAATGAAGTTTTTCAGAGAAAGTTCTTGGCACATTTCTTGTGCAAAAATAAACAAAACAAATGAATAAACAAATAAAAAAGCAGAACAGACCCATAAATACAGAAACTGATGGTTAGAGGGGTGGGGACTCTGGAGGAAGGGAGAAATGGGTGAAGGAGATTAGGAGGCACAAGCTTCCAATTACAGAATGAATAAGTCACGGGGATGAAAGCTACAGCCTAGAGAATATAGTCAATGGTACCGTAATAGTGTTGTATGGTGAAAAATGGTAGCTAGACTGTGGTAGCAGAGCATAATGTATGGAGCTGTCCAGTCACTATGCTGTACACCTGAAATTAATGTAACATTGTACATCAACTATACTTCAATTTAAAAAATTACAGTAAATTCAACCTTTGACATCTCTCCCTTAAATCCTCAAATCCTAGGCACCATTTTATTTATTTTTTTTTAAGATTTTATTTATTTATTTGACAGAGAGAGAGATCACAAGTAGGCAGAGAGACAGACAGAGAGAGATGAGGAGAAGCAGGCTCCCCGCTGAGCAGAGAGCCCGATGCGGGACTCGATCCCAGACCCCTGGGATCATGACCTGAGCCAAAGGCAGAGGCTTAACCCATTGAGCCACCCAGGTGCCCCCTAGGCACCATTTTAACCAGAAGCATGAATCCATGATAAGAAGCAAGAAAACCATTTCTTGTTTCAATGAGAAGCTATGTAACTAGAAGCTAAAAAGAATTTTAAAAAAAATAATTATTTCCAGAAATTAACATAAAACAAATTTATATATCACTTTTATTTATGATTTTAAAATCTTCTTAACAATGCCAAGTCACTATGGCACTTGATATAACATTGTCAACTAAAGAAAAGGAAGGTGCAACCCCTTCCTTAAGCCAGGCTGAGTGCAGTGGTCCAGGTGTACATGCTAAGTGCACCCATGTAAAGGCAGAGTATGGCCATCTAGGAAAGCCATGCTGTGTCTCACAAGCACAGCTCTAAAAAGATGACACTATCTGGAAATCTAGGCCCAGTGTTTTTGGTGTTTTTTGTTTTTTGTTTTTTTGGTTTTTGTTTTGTTTTTAAGCTGGAAATCCAGATTTTCATGTGAAACCTGATGATTTTGAAATTTTGGTTTCAAAATTTTGAAAACAACAAGAATGATAAACATAAGAAGTCTACCAAACTAAAAGAGATCTATCTATCTTTCGTATTTCCAACTATGGTACATTTTTTATGGATTCACTGACTCATAAATCTTTATCCTTATTTGGACTTTGAAAAACATTATAAGAAATTACTATTACAGAAGCATAGAAACAACCAGTACATATCTTCGAATAGACAAAACCCATTCTATCCATTTCTTATTGCTGCTGTAACAAATTACCACAAACTTAGTGGTTTTGAACAGCACATACTTATTACCTTATGGTTCTAGAAGTCAAAATCCAAAATCAGTATCAGTGGGCTAAAAAGAAAGTATTGCTAAGGCTGCATTCCTTCTAGAAGCTTGGTGCCAGAAGGCATTTCTTTGTCTTTTCCCACTTTCAGAGGCCACTTGCATTCATAGGCTTGTGGTCCCTTCCTCCAACTTCAAACTCATCAATATAAGCTTCTTCAAATACCTCTCTGATTCTAACCTTCCATGTCCCTCTTCCATTATTTAAGGATCCTTATGATTAACAGTGGACCCACTTGAATAATGCAGTAATCTCTCAGCTCAAAATACTAACCTTAATCACATCTGCATTCTCTTTTGCCAGGTAAGGGAGCATATCACAGGTTCTGGTTATGGAAATATGGATATCCTGGGGAACCTAGGGTGTCCAGTAGGTTAAGCAACTAAGTGTTGATTTCTGCTCAAGTCATGAAATGGATCCCTGCATTGGACTCTGAGCTGAGTGCAGAGGCTGCTTAAGATTCTCTCCCTCTCCCTCTGTTCCTCCTGCTTACTACATGTTTAAAAAAAAAAAAACAGACATCTCTGGAGAACCATCATTCTACCTACCATACTCTTCATGTACTAATGCATTTTCTGAAGGAGAAACACATCTCTGAAGGAGAAACACACTACAGCATAATCGAGGAGAAAGGAAAAGAAAGAAAAATATGTCTTAACCGAAGAGCACTGTAAATTCATATGTCTCCTGAAGGTAAGCTTTTCACCAAGCAGCTGATTTTACACACACATATATATATATATATATATATATATATATATAAATTATAACTTTATATAATTATATATTTATATAAATTATTATATAAATAATATATAAATATAATTTATTTATAAACAATATATAAACATTAATGTACTTATCAATTATTTATTGATAAAATATAAATTATATATTATATAAATATGAGAGAGAGAGAGAGATTCAGCTATTCATAATAGGAAAAATTCAAAGAAATAAGAAAATAATAAATCTAACTCAGGCTTTAAGGTCTTTACTATCTGCTATAGACTGAATGTTTGTGGCCCTCCCAAAATTCATATGTTAAAATCCACTCTTCAGTGCAATGGTATTTGGACGCAGTGCCTTTGGGAGGTGATTAAGTCATGGTAGTGGAACCTTAATGAATGGAATTAATGCCTTAATAAAAAAAAAAGGAATTCCCTTGCCCCTTCTGCCATCTGAGGACACAAGGAGTAGATGGCCATCTATGAACCAAGAAGCAGGCTCTCACAAGACACCGAATCTTCTAGAGACTTGATCTTGGACTTCCCAACCTCCAGAATTGTGAGAAATGAATGTGTGCAGTTTATAAGCTACCTAATCTATGCTATTTTGTTATAGCAGCCCAAATGGACCAAGAGACAATCTAAGGCAGAGGAAAGATAAACTGGATATTTCTAGAGTTGGAAAAATTAATAAAGATTACTCATAAATAGCCGATAGTGTTTACTGAGCACCACCCCCAGTCATTGCTTCAAGGATGACACTTCAGGGATGAACTTCATTGCAGATTGCAGTGGAATCTACGGGACATGAACCAGATGTCTCCTTTGAGGACCAAAGTGCTCATCTCCCCACATGCTGGGACATCGCCTGTCTGTGACATAATGGTTCGTCCCTCCCCAGGACCTGTTCTTGACCAAGGAGAGCTGCCTTAGTTATTTCACCTGGAGAAGGGGGAAGGCCTGTGGAGGGGAAGAAATCCATAACTGATGACTGGATGATGTAGTAGACAAAGTGATGTTTCCCCTTCCCCAGTGGGACATGTCTGAAGTGTCATCTCAAGTGCAGAGCTCTTTATGAGATCGAATCTGGCCTTTCTTACAAATGCATTACAATTCAAATCCCCTCTGCTCGTTCCTGCTTCCTTAACTCCCTCCAAAGACTTATTCCTCAAATCACTTGTCAATAAACATGCTGCATGCGTTTCTCAGAGTCTATTTCTCGAGGAACCTGAACTATGAGAGAGGTGCTCCTTGATAGAAAAATAAGCAAATACATAATTAAGATATTCAGTTTTTCCTGTTTGTTCACATGCGTTCCTTAAAGGATTTGAAGCAGTTGGGATAGGTTTAAACAACCAAATTAAAGGCATTGATTTTGAGGCTTGGAAACTGTTAGAGAGGCCCAGTTCAGAATTCTTTAATCACTGACCCCACCTCTGTACCGACATACACACACATACACACACACGCACACACACTCACACACACACACACACTCCTACCGGAAGTCACACCAGTTAAAAATCTGAAAGAATAAATTATGTCAAAGATACTCAAAGAAATGATTTTCCTTCTGACATAGCTTTCAATTTTGGTTCCAACTATTAATATCAAGCAGTTGACGATTCAAGAAGAAATCAAGCTGAAACAAATATTTGAATGTCTGGAAATCACTATCCAAATCCATTTAAATTCATTTTTCAAAATGACAAGTTAAAAATTTAACTCAGTGGAAGGGAACATTATGAATTATCATTCAATTTGGTTATATTATTGTAACTAATTTATCAATATTGTTCTTCTCTGTTCCACTTAATTATTTTACACCTGGTACATTCACATGGCAAGGCTTATTGGTAGTTAAGTAAGAGTGTTTTCCTAAAATTAATTTGGCCCTCTTTTTTTTTTTTTTTTAAATCATGCATATCCTTTGGAAATCTGCAAAGGTTTGGATTTTTTTAATCCTCCTCTTCCCATCTTTTCATGGAATTTCATTAAGAATTACTATGTATGGTATGAATACATAATAGTATAAAAAGCAAGATAATGTATTTATCTACAATTACATTTAATAATGAAGAGATGTGAAGAAGATGACCTTATTATGGAAGTCTAAATCAGCTTTTGAAAATTGTCCACCATACAATCAATTGGATTGCGGCCTGGTTGATGCAGCTGAGCAAGTAAGATGAACTTCAATAATCACTCTCATATTTTCATGATTTAATAATGAATGTGACCAAATATACCACATTGCAAACAATTGTTCAGAACTCAGAAATTTTGCTGTTTGTGAGTTTAAAAAGAAAAAAAGGAAGAAAAACCCTATGTATTTTTTTTAAGATTTATTTATATATTATGAGAGAGAGTGAGAAAGAGCGTATAAGCAGGGAGAGAGGGGGAGAGACAAACTTCAAGCAGACTTCCCTCTGACTGTGGAGCCTGATAGGGGGCCAGTCCAGGATCCTGAATCATGACTGAGCTGAAATCAAGAGTCAGATGCTCAACCGACTGAGCCACCCAGGCACCCCCTATGTCTTAAGTGAAATTTACTAGACAAAGTCTAAGTGACAAAATATCATCATTTGTACTGATATTGTTGTACTGATATACCTACAGCCATTTATCAAGTATTTGCTCTCTACCAGATTTTTTTAATAGGCAACAAGAGATACAAAGTCTCAGAAGACACTATTCTTAGCTTATAAGGAATAACACTAAAATAAATTTATAGTATGATACATGTATGTTGCCACATAAAGCTATCGGGAGAGGGACTCAAGGGATTCACAGAAGAGAGATCAACGCTTTCTAGGAGAATTGGGAGAAGAATGGGTGGAAAGATGAGTGGGAATTTGTCAGATGAGTGGGAGGGTAGGAATTTCAGCCTAAAAAGGGCTCAGAAAGTCGGTTTTGGAAGTCCATCCAGAGCAGAGAGAGCAAGGGAGAATATCTGAAATATATTTCGGAGTAAACATATGAAAGGTTTGACATACCTTACTAAGAAACTTGTGTTTTATCTGGCAAACAACAAAGTGGCCCACAGTAACTTAAATGAGTTAAGGGTATTCAGTGATTCCTGAGACTAGGGGAAAAAAAAAAAAAAAGCCAAAATATGTAGACAAAATCCTATAGGAGTTACACAGCAAGGACTTTTCATCATAAAGAAAGGAGAGAAATTTATTTATTACTTTTCATAATAAAAGACAGAGAGAGAGAATCAATCAATCCCTGGACCATGTAGTTATTCCATAAAAATTGTGGAATACATAGATATATTTTGGCAGATAATATCAATCCATCATGTGTATCATGTATAAAATATAGATCAGATGCATAATATTAATGCCTGGTATTTATATAGATCTTTGTAGTTTACAATCTGTATTCATAATTATAATCTCATTTATTTATTACAGTTTCTATAAAGGAAGACACTCTCTCCACGTACACATGGAAGTCAGAGAATTAACTTGGAGTCACCTAACAACTAAATGACAGAGCTGGATTCTCAGCTCAGCTCCTAGCCCCAAATTCCAGGTTCTTTCTATCAAAGCAACAATATATACACAAAAAGATCCATTCAGGAAAATTTTCAATGTGCATAAAACCAAATTTAATTATGTAAGCCAATGCCAGATACTGAGAGCACCAAAATGTGGGCAAAGGAAAGATCAAGAAGAGACCCACATACTTTAATAAATGGCTCAAACAACTCAGAGTTCTGTACATCAGTCATTAGAATTTGGTCTTTTTGTGGAAATAAAATTGAATCCTCTCTGTCTTTACTTCTCATCCTCACTTTCTTACACCAACTCTCTTTAGTCCACATGGATGAAATGTTATTCTATAAAGTCCTTGCCTCACAAACAGAACTTGAATCTTCTACACACATACATGAGGAAAAAGAGAGAACTCAAAATTCTCAAATTAACTTGACCAACCCTTTCATTTTTATAATAAGAAAAACAAAATCCCTGTTAATGGTTTGACAGATGCGGCCCCTCACTGGCGGCCCAACTGATTCTAAACCCTAACCCTGCTAACCTTCCACCCATGGAGGTTTCCACAGCCCGTAGCCAAAAATCATAGGACACATTCTGCCAAGAAGGAAATTGAAAGAAGGAGGGATTCAGAGCAGTGCCCATCTAGGACTGGGGAAGGAGAGGGAGGCAGCCTGCTGCTGTGCTTCCCAGACATTTAGATTTCATGGCGCAGTGAAATTTCAAATAAATACATAAGTTCCATCGCTGGGTCGCCAACATTTTAATTTTGCCAAGAAAAGACATTTAAAAACAAGCAAAGGCAAAGCAAGTATAAACTACTTTCACCACCATTTCACACAAGAACAGACAGTGCCACACCAAAGTTTAAGACACTTTTTTTTTTTTAATGAAACAAAGTCAGTTCCATGAAAAATTCACTGTTTTGTGGCTTTTCTTCATTTAGCTGAGGACGAATGCAAACTTCTTCATGGATCAGCCCCAGGCTGATGGCCAATATCTAAGAACTACCAAAATGTGGGAATAAGCCCTCTAACCTGAGTGTCAAAGAACTGGTCTTACTCTGTCACTCAAAGACCATGTGGCATGGACTCAAAGACCATGGTCCAAGTCACTCCACAGCTCTGGACCTCAGACGTGCACAGTCAGCAAATGAGACCTGAGGAACTCTGCAAGGCTAGGATTCAAAGAAAACTTAGCACCTAAATCAGACCAACTCTACAGATGCTTTTGAGAACTTGGTCCTTCAGAAATCCTCATTCTCAAGTCTCTTTCACTCTAGCATTGGGAGAAAATGCCAGCAGGTGAGGACTGTTTGTTCGCCTAAGGTTGTTCTATCTGGCATTGGGCATTTCACATATATCTGTCAGTAGCTTTTAAATCAACTTTCATGAGAAACAAAATGGCCAGGATTTTGTTTTTAAATTATCAACCATCCTACTTTTATAGTAACTGTTTATTCTTGATGCCACTATTGCTACTATCTTTGTAGAGAAGAAGGGACAGAAGGAAGAAGAAAAGGGGGTGGGGAGCAGACATTAGGTATAGTGAAAGGAGGGGGAAGGAAGAGTCTGACCACATGAGCCTGATTAAAAAGCAAGCCACACCAGGCACTGTTCTTCAGGAAGGGTCCTCAGCATCAAACAGAATCACAGCTGGTCCACTCAATGTGTTGCGTGTCCATAAATAAGAAAAAGTAAGCAGGAATGGAACTTCACAAGTCATCAACAGAAGAGCACTGTTTCACCCTTACAGTCCTCAAGTCTGCTTGGAAGACTGAAAACTTGCACATTCAGTTAAACCTTTAAGAGTTAAGTTAGACTCGCTGGATCAAATACCGTTTAAAACTTGAGTGAAGAAACCACAGGAAACCTAGAAACAACAAGGTAGAAGCAGATTTAACTAAGAATTTCCTTCCCTCGGTCTGTTCTAGTCACACCCATAATATAATTATAACCTAGCATTTGCATTTAATTACACAGTGTTGAGAAACACTGAATTTTATAGTGAAGCCGAACCAAAGACAGAGTTTTATTGCCAGTAGTTTTTGTACTTCTATCGTGAGGACTGAATCTCAGAGCAGGCAAACACAAATCTTGGCTAAATAAGACAGAATGAAGATGTTTACAGTCATGCCAAACATAGACATATTTGCACAAAAAATGGTACAAATAACCAAATGTTACAAATTCGCTTAGACAAATCATAAGCTCTCAATAAATGTTAGGTGTTATTATCATCCTCGTATTTGCGAAAAAATGATTCGATATTTTTTTTGGCTTCCATACCTATAAAATAAAATCTCCAGAAGGGTTGAGCATAACGTCTTCAAGCTCCTTTTTTACAGAAAACCCACAGCTTTCAGTGAAGTCATATACACCTCCTCTGGTGTTCTATCACTTCCCTTTTTTCTGTCCTAAACTCCAAAGGTGTTAAAAAGAGGGTAAGGTCTCTCCTTGGGGCGGATTTTGTGGTAGCAACCACAGGAATTTTGCATGACTTTGGTACGTAAGTAATTGCTATCATGAAAATTCCTGATTTTTCAAAAATAAATGATGCATAAAAGGCACATAAAAGTTCAGTTAATAAGTCCCAACGCGTTCAAGAACGTATCTTCGCTCAGCCAATGGAACTAGTTTTTTATTCAGTGGAGACCTCTTAAATGCATTGCCTCAGTGCACAGTAAATCTATTCTTTTAGCAGGTTTATTCCTTTATCTGGTAGTCAATTAAGTGGCCTTTCATGAAATGTAGCAATGACATACATTTGTGGAGGGAGGTATATTCTTATAACTTGCCTGATTATCTTTGGGTTTTAGCATGTATTATTTATGAGTATTATTTCTTGAGTGGGTTTATGCCTTCAAGTAATCATGAACACATTTTAAGTATAAATATGAGTCTACAGCAATGAGAAACCACCATGGTTTTAACAAGGTTCATTATTGCACCAATATCTCATTCAATTTTGAGGGAATTGTATTTTGAGAATAAAATTTATTTTGTCATTTTCCCTCCTCACTTGCCAAATTGTTATACCTATGCTACAAAGAAAAGCAATCATCACTGTTGCATGCATTCAACTAAATATCTGTAGCTATAGAAATGCCATCAGCTTATTTCATACATCTAAGATGAACTGAGAGAAAAACTTTATAAATGCGACAGCGTCAATGATAACTCCTCAACCTAAGAGGAGCGTCACAGAATAAATGTCAGAAAATGTATTGATATACTTGTGGGAGAACGAATGGAATCAGATTTTTAATATTCTGGATATTAGAGTTTGGTTGCTTCTTGTTTTTGTTAAACTTTTGATCTGACTGATGACTCACTTTCTCCCTATTACAAAAATAAAGAAAAATAAAAGTAAGTTATAGTTTTATCTTCAGAGATCAAACCTTTAATTCAATTTTGCACACAAAACAAACAATTAAAATATTAGATGGGTTAAAAATTAACATTTTTTTCTTATCTACTCTGGTCTTTAAGCTACTATTCTCAGCAACCACTCTTTGTTGAATTTAACAGTTTTTAAGTCACCATTATCTTGGAAATAATCAAGGTAGCAATGTGACTGGATAATATTACAACCCAACACTGCTATCATTTTTAAATGTAGGCACCAGGCCCAATCTACAGATGAATTAGCTATTCTTAAATTAAGGAATATTATGAGTCAGTAATGGTATGACATTCTTTTTTATGACTACAGCTTGGGTTATAATGTGACAAGAAAAAAAATGTAATGTTTCCAAAATGACAGTTTTTTAGATTTGTGTTGCCTGAGGTAGTTCAGCTGGACAATAAACCATAATTTGATTGATGGAAAATTGAAGTGGTTCATCTAATCTGCCAGTCTAACCTAGCGCTGCTTTGGTTTTGCATGTATGATTATGTTTCAGAGTTTTAGAGATAATGTTGTTTGTATTAGACAGGAGACTTTTTTTCCCTCCCACGTAAAAAAAGAACTTTATCACATAGGAACGATCAAAATATGCCATGGATTAACATGGAATCAAATTTGTTGGGGGTGTAAATTTGTAAGTCCAACTATAGAAAACTCAATGATATAAAGGAAGCTTCAGAACACAGATATTTGTCGGGAGTAAATTGGCCATGTACGAGCTATAAGATTATTGGGACTGAGGTAGAGTGACATCAGCACTTGAGAAAAGTAGACTACAGTTATTTTATATGGATTTTAAGCAAATCCTGCCTTGATCAAAAGAAGTCTTATGAACACAATTATATTAAGACTCCTAAAGCCTAGAGAGAAAAATGCATTTGAAAAAATTAGAAAAGAGTAATAAACAAAGCTAAACACCTTAACCATATGCAAATTCAAATAACACATTGGTAATCAAAGAACATGAGGCTATTTATAATGAACTGCTGAATATTGATGATTTCTCAGATTTAACCATGACAAATTGAAATTAAGATTCCTGAATTAATTTCAGAGTATAATTTTAAACAGGATGGTTTTAGTTCATTTGTTATTAGCAGATATTCAAAACAACTTTTGTACATTTGTAAATAATCTAAAAATAATAACAAAAAGTACCTCACTATTTTTTGCCTTTAAATTGATACAGATAATTAAACATTATAAATAAGTTTCAAAAAGTTACCGAAATTTTACTAAAAATATCCAGAATGAATTTCAGAATATTCCAGTTAAAAGATATTACATCTCCTGTAGATTACATCTGTAAGCAAAGAAGTATTTTAAAAGGGAAATTATAGGATTGGAATGAGAAATTTTATATATCATTTTCTCCTTTATTCAGGAATGAGTAATGATAATCAGAAGGGAAATCATAAAATAAAAAATTAGGGGGGTGATATTTCTGGCCTATATGATTTATTCAAAGTTAAATAACAATGGAAGCGTTATCAATTAAATAAAACACTAAATGTTTAAGCAGTCAGCCAGTTTAGTGTGAGATGATTGCTCTTGTAAACTGATGGAAGTGCAAACTATCATTACCTTTCTCGAGAGCAATTTGAAAACCTAAGTATCATTTCTTGAGTGTTTACAATGTTCCAGGCAATGTGCTATCCATGTATCCCTGTGTTATCCAAGTAAAAATTTTATCAGTTTCTATCAAGAACCATAAAAATGTTCATAGCATCTCACTCATTCATTCCGATTTTAAGAACGTATCTTTAAAAAATTAAAAATAGCATGATGTTTGTATATATCAAAACTACTTACTTGGGGAAATTGAAGATAACTGTTGTATTCAGAACCTACTTAATTGTGCTGTATCCTTTTGACTACATATTATGGTTATGCAGCCATTGAAAATTATTTTATGTAGAATGCTTTCCTGCATGCAAATTGCTGACTGTATGTTAGATTAGAGAAGCATGAAACAAAATTGTATTCACTACATATATTAAAAGAAAACTGTGTGAAATTAAAATAGCAAAAGAGCTAAGGAAATAGTTTGCAAAAATATGTACTTTTCCTTTTCTTCTTTAAATTCTTCTCCATTCCCAAATATTTTTCAGTCAACATGCCCTACTTTCATAATTAGAAAAGTCATGACCTCCACTATTTTGATATTATCCCTACCTGGCTATGTTATCATATGTCTCTCACAAGACAGTGAAAATAGTATAAACTTTGGGTCAGACACACTTGGCATGGAATACTAGCTCCATTTCTTACCATCTGTGGCCCTAAGCCTGAACCTGAGCCTCAATTTCCTCATCTGTAAAATACATTAACAATGTATTTATGTAAAAGATTCAGAGAGGAGAGAATGATCAACATTAACCTTGAAAAGGACCAGGGTCCTTTTCAGATCCTAACCAGGAGAGGTTACTTTCTTTTTTTAAAATAATATTTATAATGATTTTATTTATCTATATGCCAGAGAGAGAGAGAGAGCACAAGCAGGGGGAACAGAAGGCAGAGGGAGAAACAGCCTCCCTGCTGAGCAAGGAGCATGATATGGGACTTGATCGGAAACCCTGGATCATGACCTGAGCAGAAGGCAGACGCTTAACCAACTGAGCCATCCAGGTATCCCTAGGAAAGATTTCAACAAGAAGATACTGTTTAAGCAATCCTGGAGGCCAAGCTGACTGTGCATATATATGACACCAGAAGAAAGGTGATCCAAGCAGAGGGTACATAGTGAAAACTGATAAAGGCAAAGGATAGAAGGAGTCTAGAACTGGCTGCCAGTCTTTTAGTATTGCAGAATAGCACATGCAAAAGGGGTACACAATTAAAAAAATACGACGTTCCATGTCAGGACATTAAGGAAATTTTCTTAAATGGATTCAGACATCAATCCTCAATTATTTTAGTTTCTAAGTAAATTTGCTTGTGTTGTTCTGGAAAATTTTATTTTTATTTTCCCTCTCCTGGAACTCATAACACATAATTGAATTATAGAAATTTAGAGATAGAAGAGACATCACACCACCACAAAGACCACCTTCAACAGATGAGAGAAACATTTGCTATATGAAGATTTTGGGGTTTGGTGTGTGTTTTTTGATTGCTTGTGTGTTTGTTTTGTTTTGTTTTCATTTGCTCCTGTAATGACCCCACTAGTTTACCTTACCTTTTCTAAAGGGGCATAATCTAATATGCCTTTTTAGAAAATTCAGTATTTATTGTGATTAATCAATCAGTTTTTGCTTTTATAACTAACAAATTATCCTAGAATTCATGAGATTGTATGATTTCCTGTTCTAGCTATTTATTTTGCACAAATTTACATTGCATCAGCTTTGTGAAATTCATCTTAGTTACTTAATGACATTTTATATTTATTTACATTTTCTGTGCATTACTCCAACAATTTATCCTACCAAGGCTGCATTTACTTTAGTTTTACTACTTAGATTGGGAAATTTAGGACCTTCCTAGGATGCCCAAACTCGGTTTAGGTGTAAAATTATGAAATAATGTTTTCATGGTAGAGGAATAGTAAGTATCTCATGCATATAATTGAGACAATACTGCAATGTTTCTACATTTTGAGATCTACGTGTTTTAATTGATATGATAATTATTGATTTTATTGTTTAAGATTTCCATAGTTTAAGTCAAGGGTGGGAAAACCACAGCTTGCTGCCCAAATCCAGCCCATTATCTGCTTTGTAAATAAAGTTTTATTGGGACACAGCCATGCCTATCCTTTATTTTATCTCTTACCTTCTCTCTCAGTACAACGGCAGGCTTGAGTGGTTGTGACAGGGACATGAAGTCCACAAAGCTGAAAATATCTGTAAACTGGCCTTCTGCAGGAAAAATATGCCAACCTCTTGTCTAAGTAATTAATATGGTTTTGTTACATCTTGATAGATACAAATAATATCTTTGAATAATTTTTGGAGACATTAATTTCAACCTCAGCAAAGTGTTTCACCCCAAAACACTAGTAATCAGTAAAAACATTAACTTTTATGGAGTCAGAGTTGTTGCAGTTGAAAACTTAAAACAATGTATATAATGAATTAAAAATAAATGTTTGGGCCAACCAAAAGCTAAAAATTTTTAGTAGCAGAAACCCACCTATAAAAAAAACAGGTCATAAAGAAAGTCAGTGAAAGTGTATATACACAGAGAGAGACAGAGAGAGCTGCTGTAGTGGACACATGAGAAGAAGCTTCAAGACCCTACCTGCTTCACCTTCCCCCCATCCCCAGGGACAAGTTTTGACATATGGCAGTGGAACTCGGTGTTCTAGAGACTGTAACATGACACTCGCTGGCAAGGAGATTCCATTATAGGACTTTAGCATCAACTTTGTCCTAGGAATATTTGTCACTAGACAACCAGAAATAGGTTATTAATTTGATTGTCATTCTCCACAGTGCCTCGACCCTTACTTCCTCCACTTGGCCACTCTTTTCCTACCTGTATATCTCCAGCCTGCTTTAATATACATAATTTACAACTAAGGGATGTGCTCAATCTCCCTTTTTTAACATGTTCTAACCACTTCTGTTAGAATTCAGCCAAAAGTCAGCCAAAACTTTTACCTCTCTGCTGTGTGTCTCAGCCATTCTAGAAGTAAACAGCATAAAAATCTGTCACTTACAACTATGAACATCCATAGCACCAATAATTTATTGACAAAGAGTTAAACATTAACATTTCAAATTCAGTTTAAAAGTGTTCTAAGATTGCGTACGTGTGAAACATCTATTCTTAGTTATAGTTAACAAATCTGTATCATTTCATTCTACTATTTTTTAAAATAAATTTTTTAAAATAAAACCTTATTGTAATTCTCCAGAACACTCCAGGCTGGCAAGATGGCCTTTAAAAAAAAAAAGAAGTTTCCCTTAGTTTCCTTCAGTGCCTATACCCTGAGGACACAAAACTGGGTGCTGTGAGTAGGGGAAGTCATGCGGCAGCAGAACTGGAGATATAAGGCATACCTGCTTGGAACATTAAATGTATTTTCAAAATATTTTAGAAAAATAACATAAAGTAGCACCCTTTTACATGTATAGCAATACTGGGAGTAGAGTTAGAAATTCATATTACTTTTTTAAGAATACCCAAGATAAAGACAGGCTTCATGGACTGTGCCTTTAAACCTCGCACCTTCTCACCAACCTCTCCCCCTCCCCTACTAAGAATTTCTGCTTTGTCTCAGGATGCACTTCAATGCAAAAGTTTGCAAAGAACATCTGTATTAAAGACATGTTAGGTCTGGTGATCCTGGTCAAGTTATTTAGCTTTTTTACTCTTCAGCTGCCTCATTTCTTAAATGAGAAGACAGTGTGACTCAGAAAATAAGTAAATCACATCTAAAAAAAAGAAAACAAAAAAAACAAAAAACAAAATTTCTACCATCTTGGCAGTCCACCTGTGTTCTACAAAGAAATGGAAATTAGAAGGAAGATTTAGAGAAAGCACTTTGGAACCCAATAATCTAAGAATCTCAAAACAACTGCATTAAAGGCGACAAAAGGTCATCAATAACATATTGCCAATTTCTCTATCAGGCTAACATGGTGTATGCATATCTTTCTATCGAAAGCCACTGCTAGTTATATACGCATGTGAAGATTTAATTTCTAAAAAGCATATGTTTGTTCACTGGCATCATATAAAAACCGGTTGTTCACAGTTTTGTATACTTTAAAATTCATGTAAAGTCTACCTATCGTAGGAGGAAATCAGTGGAGTGTGTTCGCTTGATCTCGGTGCAGACATTTAGATAAAGAATCACAACAATCATTTTAATCTTTTAAGTGCAGGGACTGACTTCACATCTGGAAGTTTTATAGGGTAGGTATTGGAAGTTGCTGAGTTAAAGAAGGCCTCTTATTATTCAGCACAAAATAAGACTGACACAATAACATTTGGATAAGCCATTTTTGGTTAATTTTAGAAAACGTATGCTCCAAAGCAATTTAGGGTTTCTGTGTTTGTTGATATTACCTTTTAATGTGACAACCATGACACCATTTTCCAAAACAGATGGATTAATGTCATTTTTTTTAAATTACTTCACCTAGACAGGTGTTTCCTGTGTATGTTTGACATGAAATTAAACATAGCTCCAGATGTTCTGTTTGTAGCAAACCCAGTTAATTTTATTAGAACATTTAATCACAGATCAACAGTGTAATAGAAAGGCAGCGAACGTGAAGCAGAGACTTAACAGAACTTCCTAATGAATTGTGAATTAGTTTATATAGGGAAATCTAGAGAAATACAATGCTGCTTATGTGAATCCCATCAATGCATTGATTTGAGCCTGTTATTTTTCCCGAATTCTAATACCGTCCCTATTTAGAAGTTTCACTAGAATTGTAAAGAGGTGTATGTCTGTGTGTGTGCACGCGTTCACGTGCGTGTGTTTGCGTGTTTTAAGCTGGCAGTGCAATAATTCTGCAGCTACTTGGTGTGAGTAGAATAGGTTTTCTGATGTCCAGCATTTGCGGTGTTTCGTAAACACTGCTCCTTAGGCATGTGCCTGGAAGTGCAGTAGGAGTTTCTGATATGCACAGTGACTGCTCTGCCTGCGACGCACAGACTCAAGAGACAGAGGCAACAGAGTTCGGCTCTGCCAGGCTTAAACATCATTATGTGCCTAGTTATTTTTCCTCTAAGATTAGCTATAGATTTCCCATTAATTATAGCATCAGGTTGATTCATCATTAATAAAATAAATCTCAGTGAACTGTCACTGATTTCTTGACTAAAATGAAAACAAATGAAGAAAAACCAGTTCCTGTCTTTGTTATACTCTTATCAAATTTGTCTTTGCAGCAGCCTGGTCATTCCAGAGCCAGAGCAAAATATTCATAATTTTCTACTTTGAAATATTAGTGTGCCCATATGCACTAATAAAAACTTAAAGCCCTGCTATGATTGATGTTTTTTGTTGGCCCGTCACCTCATTGTATAGAAGTTTGTTTTAATGAGTTTCTCTAATGAATATTTTATATTGCTACTTGGATGAATGGCATATGGTAAATGCAAGGTAAATTACAGCTCTTTAAATAAATATTTTTCATAAATTATTTATTTTGTGATGCCTGTATTGGTAAGATGTCATGTCAGATAAAGATTGGAAAGTATTTACTGTAATACTTATTTGTAACTTGAAGAAGTAAAATTTTTTAATTATTAACAAGCCTCCAATATACCCATGAAACTTATGGCAAAATTAGCATAAACTCTATCACATTACAAATTTGTGTAGACAGCTTCCATTCTAAAATGCAAAAACAAGATAATATCTTATGTTTGTAAGAATTTTTATATAGAACTATGCAAATAAGAAAAACCATTTCTATAAGGATGAAAAAGAGAGAAGTTGGTTGGAACCAAACTTAAAATGAGATTTAAGGTTGAGAATTGTTTAATCTCAGAATTATGTCATATTTTTTAAAGTCTAATATTATTTTAGTTGAATTACAACACATTTTTCATAGTGCTTCTTATTTTCTTTGTGGATATAGAGGTGTGAATGGATTTTTTATCTAATAAATATTAATAGCTAGTACTCACTGACAGCCTTTATAAACATTATCTCATTAAATTCTCATGAAAACCGTGAAAATGTGGTAGTATTATCCCTATTTCTACAAATAAGAAAATTGAGAACCACGACCACTTAAGAACTAGTAAAGGTTTGAATCCAGAATAAGTTTTTGGCAATGCCTTTGACTTTCTAGCTAAATTGATAAAGCCCCCAAATATGTCATTTCCTAACAAAAAGATTTTAGATATGGGAAAAGCAAATATCCTCTTACACTATTTTATTATGAATAATGGTAACAATTAACATTTAGGGTGATTATATTGTTCCTGGTACTAAGTGCTCTGCCTCTATCAGCTTTCCGAATCCCTCCAACAGTGCTAAGAGATGCGTACTATCATGACCCCCACTATACAGATAATAAAACTGAGGCGCAGATGATTTAGGAAATTGCCCAAGTCACTCAGCTTGTAGGAATCAAAACGAGCATTTAGACTGAGACACTGGGCCAAAGTCTGTGCTCTAAATAATGAAGACTACCACATTACTTTGAAGTATGGTCATGGGTTTCTCTCTCCCTTGAAAGTAAGTACCCTAAAGGCATTATTCTTTTGTGTCTTACTCATTTGTGTAACCCCCCAACTCACAGCCTTACATATAAAACAGTAGATGCTCAGTAAATATTTGCTGAACTGACTCATCCATGACTACTGTTCACACATGTATTCAAAACTGCATATTTTTCAATTTTTTAATTCTAAAAAAAGAAAAATACACAAATGCTAACAGCCGTGTGCTGAAATTCTAACCACAGAGGGTCCTAGGTTTGCTCATCCTAAATTAAATAACAAAAATCCTAATATGTTTTTGCATAAAGATGCAACAATTGGGGCAAAAAAAAGATTTATAACTACTTGCATTTTGGCTACACTCATATTTCTAGCTTATTTATACATTTGTTCATCCCATATTTTTACCTAGAAAGATGGCATTTTCATGTGGTTCAATGTAATGCGCAGCTCAGTGCCAGCTTTTACACTGTACTTAGATTGCCAATTTATAACACAGCAAAGACTTAGTGTTATGCGAAATTATGCAAAGAGCATTTAATCTTTCTTTAGTAACTCAAAAGGAATATGAAGATTTTATAGGTGCTTCAGATTACCACTTTACAAAAAAGTACATTTCTGAAACTGTGGTAAGCATGCAATCCAACACTTCCAGTTACTCTGACTCTGTCTTGATTTTTAGAAAATGGAAATTTACTTGATCGCACATGTCTTTTAGTATTGATACACAGACCACATCTTGCAGGGTTAAAATTTTATCCTGTGTGAGTTAATTCAGAGACCCAAATGTAAGCACTGGCAATCAAGAACATCATGGAGTCTGGCAATGTACTTTGGAACATATTGATTCCAAAATATCTAGATAAACAAAAAGAACTCATCCATATGTTGTTGCTGTTGTTTTCTTTCCTCTCTGACAGATGGCATGTTGTGAATAAATAAAAGCAAATGCCTTAAATCAGAAGAGTCCTTATATTTATTTCTCAATTCTGGCTAACAATATGAATATAAAAGGTTATTTAATTTATGAAGATTTAAAGTAAAACACAAGAAAGCCCAAAACAAGTTGTAATCGATTATGGACAGGAGGGGAAAGCAGCAAAGTGAAGGTTACATTTTAGGGGCCACTTTTTCCCTCCTCGTTCAGTGAAAAGCATGGCAATTGCTTTGTGATGAACTCGAGCCACAGCCTGATGAACATGTCTCGTTTGAAAAGCCACATCGAGATACTTCTCAGAAGACAATTTTGCAAAATATTTCAGCCTCCGTTGTAATATACTGTCAGTGGTCTTCGGTTTTTCTTACCATATTTGTATTTAATGTCATCTTTGTAGTGAGGTCCCCGTGATCAGATACCAGGAGAACAGATTCATGAAAACGATGATTAAACAAAGCAATTGATATTTGCATATTATATGACCCTTGCTTGAGAGGCAGGACATTTTCAAATGACTCCAGGGTGTTCTAAACTGGTAGTTTCTGATAACTGGTTTGAAAATGTTGGTACCGCTATACTTAAATAGGTAAGAATGAACACCAAAGGTAGCCGCTGGAAAAACCAATACGGTACTACGTTTATGAGAGCAGAAAGAAAAGCTACCAAGGAGGGCAGAGATTAGGAGTAGCCAGTGGAGATCCCTCCCCCTCATACCTTGTTATTCTTCCCCAGCACCGTAATCAGACCTTTTCTTCTTGCCATAGTTGAGACTTGAAGAGCAAATGCTGGCAGATGACAGAGAACACAGGCAGAGAGGCGTGGACAGTGGCTGTGTTTGATGGGGACGGTCAGCGCTACCTGCTGAGCTCAGTGTGGCCTCTGCCATGTTCAAGTTCCAAGTCCCTGCAGGGCTGGCTGCAGCAGATCACTGCTTTGATGCAGGGGTTGAATGCATGCAAGACAGCATTACAGAAATGGATACTCTCTCTGTATCAGAACTATAAGAATGGATATATTAATGCTATGTGAACAAAGACTCAAACTTTAGAATCAGAAAGCATGCTTTATCCCATGTAATCGTAGACTAGAGATCTCAAAGTAAGTGCTTAAGTAAAAGTGCTTAATACCAAATAAAACCAACTTCCTGAGAGTCATCCACTTTCATAAAGAAAGGATTATTTGTCTAAGGTTTGAAGTAATATTGTAGAATTAATTTTATGTGTGTGTGTGTCTGTGCATGTGCCTTTTTTAATTTTTCAGAAAGCTTACATCCTATTTTGGCCAAATTCACTACACAACAAAAGATACTCTATTTTATAAGTAGAAAATCCTAACTTAAGACATTGTCTATCTTTCAAAAGCAACCATAGACAAACAAGTGGTAAACCTTAAAGGAGAGAAGAGGTGGGAAGGATGTAAATCAAAGTACTTTGACAATCACTGTCTTCAGACCTTCTAAATTACAGTGGTAACTCAACTGTTGGGAGGCGGAAGTGGTATCAAAATCACCTGGGAGCTCTTTTCAAATTACAGGCACGGCATCTTTGTCCCCGCCCTCCTACACCATTCCTGTGGGAAACTATTATTAATAAAAGGTATGTTACATCACTCAGGTGTTATGCGTCGGGGTGTGGGCGGGAGGGGGCGGGGTAGGTGTTGAGAATCCCTAGAGACTCTACTGAAATTCCAAACACTGTGATTTGTAGGTTAAGCCCATTTAAAATGAAACTCTAAAGCAGGGTTCCTCAACTGTGGCACTCCTGATATTTTAGATGAGTAATGCTTTGTTGTACGGGCTGTCCTATGTATTGTAGGATATTTCACAGCATCCCAGTCTTCGACCCACTGGATGCAAGCAGCTACCCACCCTTGTCTCCATCCAGTCAATACAAAAAAAAAAAAAAAGTCTCCTTATACTGTAGAAGGATCCCCACTATGGAGATCATGCCCATTAGCACCGCTGAGCTAGAAGTGTATGAGATACAAACAGGGGAAGGAATGTTGATTTGAATCAAGCAGGAGAAATCTTAATAAAACACATATTACCACAATTAGAGAGCAAGTTAATAACGGGATGTCAGATTCAGGAACAAAGTGTTCTTTCCACCAGTGGCAATATATTTTGTTGGTATTGGAAAAAAGCAAGCAAATATGGTTGCCTTAGTTCTACTCTAACTTAGAGAGGAAAAGTGCTGATTCTAGGACACAAAGGTTGTCTCTCATGAAAGAGAGGACTCTATTTTTCTCTGAAGAATATGCTCTTTGTCCATTAAAAGACAAAAATTTTTTAAATCTTTTTTTCCTAAGAAGATAGGCATTGTGAAGAGACATGTAATGTTTTGTGTGGGAACAGATTACCATATTGAAAACGGTCTTGTCCTAGCAAGACACTGACTGGATCAATGAAAGTTTTGGATGTACCTAATTTTGTAAAGATTGTCCACCACAAAATGCTCTTCAGCAATCTGTACCCTTTGCATAATTCCTTATATTTACCATTACAATTAATTGAGATGAACAATTTATAAAAGAAAAATTACATGTGGATAAATTGGGAAGATGTACAGCTTCACTAGAAATTAATATAATAAAACACAAACAGCATTAAGATCTGATTTTCACTACCTGTCAGGTTGAAAAATGCCACGTTTCATTGAAACTAAGTGATCATCAATTATAAAACACAATCCTGATTTTTTTAAAGATTTTATTTATTTATTTTCAGAGCAAGAGAGAGCCTGCATCCATGCACCTCGAAGGAGGGGCTGAGAAAGAGAGAGAGAGAGAATCTCAAGCAGACTCCATGCTGACCATGGAACCTGACGCAGGACTCGATCTCACAATCCTGAGATCATGACCTGAGCCAAAATCAAGAGCGGCTTAAACGACCCAGCCACCCAGTTGCCCAAAAACACAATCATGTATTTATGTATCATGGGGAAAGTGGATTTGATTATTACACGTCATTGACTACAAGACATACTCAAATTTTAGAGCTGTTAAAAATGGGGGACAAAGTATGTCTAAGAACCAGTGAAAATCTATACTTATAAAATTGATATGGTTCAGTATTGCCAGAGGTATAGAAAATAGACATTCTCCTACAATATTTGTGGTATCATAAATTGGTACAGATTTTGGAAAGGAATTTGACAGGAGAATCAAAAAAATAAATCCATATACTCTATGACAGCAAGCTAATTTCCAGACATTTATCCTACAAAAATATAATCATAAGAGTTTAAAGATATATCTACAAACATATTTAATGAAATGCTATGAAAATGACTTTAAAAACTTAGAAACAGGTGCACCTGGGTGGCTAAGTGGGTTAGGCCTCTGCCTTTGGCTCAGGGCATGATCTCAGGGTCCTGGGATCAAGCCCCACATCAGGTTCTCTGCTCGGCGGGGAAGATGCTTCCTCCTCTCTCTTGCTGCCTGCCTCTCTGCCTACTTGTGATCTCTGTCTGTCAAATAAATAAATAAAATCTTCAAAAAAAGTAAATAAGTAAAATAAAAAACAAAACCTTAGAAACAAATTAAATGTCCGGCAAAAGATGAAGGGATAAATACATTTTAACTTAACATTTTAATTCTAAGCAGTCATTAAAAAACAAGTTAACTTCATATATACTACTTTGGGAACATGTGAATAATGTTACATATAAACAAGGTAGGAGCAAGGATATCATATAATCCCTCCTTTTCTACAAAGACAATTTCAACTATTGTTGAAAGGTAGACATTTATTTTTTATTCTATATATTTCTACATTAAAGAATCTATTAATGATTTTATAACAATACATATAGGATTAAGTGCAAGGAGGGCAGAAGAGTGAATAGAGTAGGCTACATCTGACTTAGTAAGACAATACCTATACACAGACATGTTGCACTGTGGTGATGTTCTTGAAGGTCTCAGAAGTCTGCATTAGTCTTGCCCATTGTGTTGGAAAAATAGGGAGACCAGAAAAACATATACATTTTTATACAAAAAGTAAATACATAAAAAATTTAAATATTGTACATTTTCATTTTATTTTTAAACATATTTCTTTATCTCCTTGCATGTATTATAAGTCTAGTTACATAACTTCATATATTTTGCTATTTACTCTCCCTTCAGGTTGGATTCACACTGTCAGGTAAGATCAAGGAGTTATAAACAACCCAAGCAAAATCAGAGCTACAATGCCTGGACTCCAGCAAATACATTCAAATCCAACAAACACATCCTTGGGCAGTGTGACCTTGGGCAAGTCACTTCCTGGGTGCCATTCCATACATAGTGACTCATTTTAATTCTTATCCCAATGGGTAAGCTTCTTATAATTGCCATTTAAAGGTGAGGAATGGGGGCACTGCCAGAAATCAGAGCATCCTGCCCTGCATTATTAAAAAGTTGGCGATGTGAAACAAAGACAACAAATGCCCATTCCACTTAGAATGGCCCCTGGTCCATGGAGAGCATAGCTCATTTCATCCTCTGAGAAAGAAATTCTGAGCCTCAGTGTATGGTCGGGATTGGGTAAGTATGTTGAATGAGTGATTACCGAAGGCCCAGGTTCACTCTGGAAGATCAAGGAAAGTACAAGATTTGAGAGAATGGCTAATATCTGAACTAGATTTCTTTAGGTCTTCGAGTTCAGAACTAAGAATAGATAACTTCATCTATATATATTGGCGGCTTGCACGGTGCCTTGGAAAGCCCCAAAGCCCTGGGTCTATGAGGCAGGGAGAGGTGGGAGAGTCCATTTATCCCCTAAAAAGGAGTTTTAATTCAAGCTCCTAATTGTGTTGTCTTAAGCATTTCAGCTGTATAATTAGCAAGTAAAGACCACTTGCTTTTATTCAGCCAATTCTTAATCTCCCAATAGTCCTTCAAGATATGATTCATTATTGCCAGGGAACCATCCATAAAGCTGAGGTTCGGAGAAGTTGAGTAACGTGCCAAAGGTCACACAGCTAGTAAGACCAAGATGCAAACCTTCGTCCACCTGGCTCCAAAACCAGCATTTCTGTACAAAACACTGGGACCTAGGAGTGCTAATCCAACGTCAACAAGCCCAGCCTGGTTCCCCAATTAAAGCTAGATCAAGTTATATCTAGATCACCTCAGACCCACATTAATACAGATTTCAAGCCTCATTTCAAAACTGCTGAATCAATCTTCCTGGGAGAGAGGCCCATAATCACTGCTTACAGCAAGCTGCTCAGGCATATTAACTATGAAAATGGCTAAAACATCCAGACTACTGTTATCCTGTCCTCATGGTTTATACACATGCATGATATATACACACATTTTTATATACACATAAAATTATGATTATTGTACATTATATTTACCTACTCATATAGTCATTGTAATGACAGGTAGAGAACAAATACACCTGATTGCATTTTTTAAAACTAGAAATAACAGGATTTGCTCATTTTCTACTTTTCAGTTAATAAAAAAATAATTATTTGACAATGTAACATGTCGGGGAAAGTAGAATTAATATTTTTAAGTGGAAATATTTGTATTTCATTTTGCACTGTTTTTAGGGATGCTAACAACAGACCAGGAAATGAAGAGGTGATTTAACATATAGCCAGAGCTTGATCACTTGATTATCTTTCTTTCTACCATTCAATGAGGAGCTGATTAATATGTCATGTAAACAATACTGTTTAAAATAATCTGTAGTACACCGAAACACTGACAAATACCAAATTTCCCTTTAGAATATTCTTTGCTATGCCTTGCAAAGCACTACATGCTTCTCTCCGAAAAGCTTTATATCCGTGATGACAACAGCCCCTCAAATCTACAGCTGAGCTTTGTATGTATAAAATTGAAAGTATCACTGAAAATTAGATAATTACATTGAGTGGCCATAAATTGTACATTTAAAAAAAAAAACCTATTTTTTAAAAGTATTTTGAGCCCAACAGCTCCCTTTCATGCCCCTGGGCAGTATTTTCAGAACTCATTTGTTTGAGGGGTTTTTAATCTGAGGACATTGAAAAGTTACCCCCGCTGTGCTGTCGTCCATCACGCCAAGAGGAAAAATAGTGGCATGATTTGTTATCTGTTATTCCCCTTGCTGTGGTGACTGACTCCCAGTGCCAGCTCTGTCCTGAAGGCCATCACTTATAGGGACCACTGTCTGTCAAAACCACAGCCAACTTTAAGGGCTGCCTTTGTTGGAGCAGACAAATGAGTATGACCTTTAACAATAAAATAGGCACCTACTGAGAAAGATGAAACAGCAGCTGAAATTAAGAACACCATATAGCCATTTCAAACGCTGGAGAAAAGTTAGGAGTTGAACTAAAACTTAATTATAAGAGTAAATGTGGGTAGACGTTGTCAATAATGAAACAGACATGGTCAGAACTATCGATTTGCCGCCTGAACTAAACTTCATCCAGGAATCATCCTACCTTTCATTAATAATGAATAGTATTGATGGGGTTTATTTAAAAGTCGGGGAGGGATTAAATGATGATAGCTAGAGGTTTATCTTTTCTGGGTGCAGAGATATACAATTTGTTTATGAATATTCTAGAAGGGCAAAGGGAAAAAATAAGAACACCATAAGCCTTTGATTTACAGTAATAGCTACTTCAAACAATCTGCAGCAAAGTGCGTCTGCCTGGATAGGTATTGGCTGTGAACTGGCCATTGATATTTTGTAGTGTTCCAAAGCCTAGTGTAAGCATTCCAGGCATTGCATTGTAAACACCACAGCACAGTTTGTGGTTTGAAAGGCTCTTGTAACCCAACCTGGCAAGTGGTCAGTGGAGACTACATTTTACAGAGAACACAAATCAATCTTATTGAGTACTTTTCAAGTAATATAATATTCTGCCTGTGACAATAATGAAATTAGTCTATGGATTTTGTTTAAATATTGAAATGCTATTTGAATATTTAATGAAATGTAGTACTTTATAAATATGCATATTTGTGTGGTTTTATAAAAATTATGTTATTGATTTTTATCGAGACATCATTAGGAATAATGTCAAAATCTCCCTTTATTCACAATCAGTTATATTTGTTAATTCAGCAATACCTGTTTGAGATAGTTAAAAAGTGAATGGATCTCCTGCCTATAATTCTGTCACCTCGTATGTGATGGATACTGGGGTTACTCCCTGGTATTTCCAGTTCTTCTCCTTCGGCTTATGGTGGGGATGGGAAGAAGTGGTCTTTTAACTTCCCTGCTCCCTTGATAGTCTTTGGCCAAGGAAACATGAGCGGAAGTAATGTGTCATTTCTAAATGAGTGCATTTACTTACCCCTGTGAGATCTCAGGCCATCTCTTCCCTTGCTATGGAAATGAAAGCAAAAACCTTGAATTGAGATGTTTGAAGATCTGGATCACTAGGAGTGGAAGACAGATGCCTGTAGGGTCTCCGTGACTACTATGAAGGAGAAATACATACTTTTTGTTCAAATTCGTTGAGATTTTGGAGTTGTTCGTTACCACAGCATTGCCTAACTTACCCTGACTAATATATTCTAAGTGGGGTTATTTCTAAGTTATCAAAATGCAAAGCTACCATGACTTCCTCTGTCTGACCTACTTATGTATGTGTGTATATGCATGCATGAATTTTTTTAGCAGGAGATACCTTCGATCATAGATGTAACTTTTCTACTTTCTCTGTTCCCAGCACCATTTATATGTGCGCTCTATGACTTTAGCTTGAGTTGGTTTGCCTCGTAACTCTTCCAGCCCAAAATAAAATCACAATCTCGTTCAAAAAGAAAGGATCTAAGGTCTGGGTTCTAATCCTAGAATTGGCTGCACCTGTAATAAGTCCAGGGTTCACAATATCACCTCTGGCACAGAAGTGTACATCCTCAAAAGTACATAGAATTTTTTTATAATCAAAAGCCTGCACCAATGTAAAGGCCCAAGTTTTTAATAGGTTTGGAGTTTCAATTGTAACCTCACTCTGAAGTGGTTATCCTTTCAGTGTAGGGTTAAAAAGCTTTGACAAAGCACCGCAGGGAACATTGGATTGCCCTCACCTACATTGTACCTAGCTTGGGATGGATAAATACAGTCTCATTCTCTAATGTTCCCGACTGCCTCTAGGAACACTAAATTTTAAGAGAGAAAAACATGAATTCTGTATTTCAAGAGAGGTAGAACTAAGCCATTGTTAACTCCCCTTAAAAAGGATATTCAGTGGCCAGTTCAGTTTGCCCCTGAGACACCTAAAGCTGCATTAAGTACTTGTGAAAGTGAAAATCCACTGGGAACCCAATTCCAGTGTTTAAACCTCAGCATGAATAGTAGAGTTCTTAGCAGGGTGCACTGTTACATTTCGTTATAAGCAGATTCAAAACTTACTGTCTGCCATCGTGGTACGAACTTTCTATTAACCTATAGCTAACCGTCGTCTTCCACAAGATGAGCAATCAAAATATCAAATGTCATATAACCTCGGTCAAATTAGAGGAAAGACGCCAGACGCGTCTGCAAATCAGAGGAGTCCGTGCACGCTACGTGATTTAGACAACATTTGAACGGTAAAATAGCATTCATTTAAGCATATAAAATCTGCCCGTTCTGTGTTCCTACCAAATATAGCATAATATATATTTCCAAATTTATTTTAAAAATATACTAATACTTGCTATGGATTGCATTATTTATTTCTAATAATTTCTTTCCTCAGATAGGCACTTTATGTTACAAATAACTACTCAGTAGCATAAAATAGGTCAGAATTTACTCTGCATGTGTTAAATGAACGAACATGTAATTTCAAATTAATATTGTAAATACATATGTATTTACTTATTTTTAAGAACACATGTGTAAGGGTAACCCATTTTCAAAGTTTTGAGGTAATTTGCATGAAAAAAGTAGAGTCAAGCTTCCTCCTAAGTGTTAGGCTTCTTCTCTGTTCTTTGAGCTTGTATTTATACAGCCTAACAACGATTTTACTAGAAACTACTGAGAAGTCTGCATTTCATTCAATATTGCTTAGCAAATGTGTTGTTATTCTGCTTTAAAGTCAGTTTTAAACATAGCATCTTGATTGCTATTTGACAGTAATAGGTCAAGCATGAGATATTTTAGATCCTATTAAAATTTTTCAGGTCAAGCAAAGGTGAAGGAAAAATAACCATTACAGGATCTTTATTGTGTATGATAGGACCACAAATAAACTTTGCATCCCTGCTCCCAGTGTATCTAGACTTGACTGAAAGCAAGAGGGTGAGCTTTTCTATTGATTTTCACATGTAAGCTAAGAGGCAAAATAACCCCAGCTCATTAAAGGTGCCAGTGTGGTGGATGATTTGGTGCCTTTTATCTTCTGAAAATAAAATCAGCTAAATCTGAGACATATGGTAGGGATGTTAATGGAGAAACAGCACAACTAGAAGTGCACACTCCGTGAACCCCCAGTTTTCTTAGGCATTTACGGCCCAGTCCATTTATTCTTACACTTCAATGTCTCCAATTGGCGGAAGGGAGATTTACTTTGGATCGGTGGCTTTAATACCTTGCTCTTCAATCTCTCTCTCTCTCTCTTTTCCCCTAAGAGTCATACAACTCCAAAAGTTTGGCAAGAATTCCTAAATGTTACTTGAGAAAAAGTACATCTTTTTTGAAGATAGAATCTACCAGAACTTTATGAATGGGAATATTTTAGATCCTGTGTGTGAATGATGGTTGCTACAAGGCTACCTTTTCACAGGTAGCCCTTGAGAAGACTAGGTTTTCGTTTGATTTTTTTAAAACTTACTATCAAAAATCAACCAAACAAAACCCCTTTATTCATGTAAAAATGAATGACTAGCACTGTTTTCCCACAGACGTCATATTCAGGAATGCTTCCCTCTTCCTAAAGAGTTCCTCCATTTTTTTGTTCTTTTTTGTGAGCTCATTTATCTCTGTCTCCATTTTGTAGAAACTTATTTTGCAAATTACACTTTCTGTGTCATACACTTCAAAGAAAGAAGACCCATGATTAGACGGGAAAGTATTCTTTGAAACGATATTTAACTTAAAGAATATGAGATCACTGAGTAAACTAAAAACTCATAGCACAAATTAGCTTGAATTTTTAAAGATATTGCAAAGTTAAAAATTCTCATTCATGTCTCTTAAGTCCCAGATTGTCCTCATTAAAAAGCAAAATATATTTTTAATGCTTAACCTCAAGATACCTAGAAAAAAAGAATTTTAATAATTATTTTACTTTATTTTTTCAATTTATGGGAACTTCTTGAAGAAGTTATTTACATTTGTAACCTTATATTTTACACATCCCCACCTCTCTCTTCTAGCATCTATCTTTCCAGCATCATTCTTGCCTCTTCCAATCCCTGCCATAGTTCCAAATCAGTGCTCTAATATTTCTCTACACTAAGAAGGTGATATCTACAAAAGTGGCTATGAATAGATACGTTAAAACGCATGGATGATCCTGATTCAGAAAAGAAAAAAAAAAATAAGTCACACCATAGAAATGTAAATAAAAAAGGATTTCCAAAGAAACATAAAGTGAAGAGATTTTATAGAGCCCTCCAGATAGATAAAAATAATGTAGAAATCCAATTATTTCTATTGTAAGAATCACCTCTCTCCTTCCTTTTCCTTCTTACCTCTTTCAAAATCACAACCCAATCTTCATCTTCATAAAAGCTAACTGGAGGTCTTTTACACTAACAAGAACACAATTCTGAGAAGAACCTTCTTTGAGGTGTCATGACATAACCTTTGGATGTGCATTTCACATATGAGTCACGGCGACAAAATCCACGTTCTCTTGTGTCAGGCAAGAGTAGCTGACTAGACACTGAGACCCAACGTAGAGACTGTGTCCTCTTTAACACAGGAATCTTAAACAAGAAGTTACTTTCTGCTGCTTATGAAATAGATGATTTTTTAAATACTTTTAAGTTTAAAAATTCTGGTTCTGTCAACAACCAATGCTTAGAGGATCACAGAATCTCAAAGCTCAAAGGGATCTTCAAGGTCATCTTCAACATATCACTGAAATAGAGGAAAAGACCCAAAGACCTAATGGGACCATGACTCTGACTGAGGTAATGCATAGCTCAGGCTTTCTCGACATCAGACTGAAAGGTCAGACAAAGAGGCAGATGACATAAAATTATTTTTAAAAACTAAACCCATTGTTTTATGTGCTGTGAAAATACTGATAAGGATAGAAATCACTATTGACACTTTTTAATAAAAAAGATACAGAAAATTTTGACTCCTGTTAACTACTCATTATAGGGAAAATCTTAGATGAAGTATTAAAAGTCCTTTATCCAATTCTTTCCACATCCTGTCTAGAAACTGCAACTAACATCAAATAATACCAATCTCTTCCCTTTGTGCATCATTGGCAAATTCTAAATCTTAAACTAAACCCCATACTTGGTTAAAAAGGAAAAAAAAATAGTTATCGCAAGGTTAGCATAAAGGACAAACTCAAATGACAACAGGAAGACATGAAATACCTGCTTAACTCTGACACCACAGTCTTAAAGTTTTGTATATGCTCCCTTGTGTTGCACCACCAAGGATTTTTGTTTGGGCTTTGGAAAAAGAGCAGAATTTTTCATCCCCTGGATTGACTTTAGAATCCTATCACAGTTATATGTATATTATAAATTTCCCACTGGGAATTTGTTAATGACTTAGGTATGGCTTAAATATGGAAGAAGGGATTGTTGCTATTGTTCCCCAAACCCCTTAAATAGGCTACAAATTTGCATGAAGGTGAAGCACTCTCTGTGCAAGAATTTCATTTAGCATATTAATGAACACTGCTCCTTTCCAAAAAGGATTGGAATCAGTACCTATAGAAAAGCAATTTTTTTTTCAAAATTTAGGTTTTACTTATTTATTTATTTATATTTAATTTTTTTAATTTTTTTTAACATATAATGTATTATTAGCTCCAGGGGTACAGGTCTGTGAATCGCCAGGTTTACACACTTCACAGCACTCACCATAGCACATACCTTCCCCAATGTCCATGACCCAACCACCCTCTCCCTACCCCCCTCCCCACCAGCAGACGTCAGTTTTTTTTATGAGATTAAGAGTCTCTTATGGTTAGTCTCCCTCCCAATCCCATCTTGTTTCATTTATTCTTTTTCTACCCCCCCCCAAAACCCTACATTGCCTCTCAACTTCTTCTATCAGGGAGAGCATATGATAATTGTCTTTCTCTGATTGACTTATTTTGCTAAGCATAATACCCTCTAGTTCCATCCACATCGTCGCAAATGGCAAGATTTCATTTCTTTTGATGGCTGCCTAGTATTCCATTGTGTGTGTGTGTATATATATATATATATATATATATATATATATATCACCTATATATATATATCACCTCTTCTTTATCCATTCATCTGTTGATGGACATCTAGGTTCTTTCCATAGTTTGGCTATTGTGGACATTGCTGCTATAAACATTCGGGTGCACATGCCCCTTCAGATCACTACATTTGTATCTTTAGGGTAAATACCAAGTAGTGCAATTGCTGGGTTGTAGGGTAGCTCTATTTTCAACTTTTTGAGGGACCTCCATGCTGTTTTCCATAATGGTTGTACCAGCTTGCATTCCAACCAACAGTGTAGGAGGGTTCTTCTTTCTCCACATCCTCTCCGACATCTGTTGTTTCCTGACTTGTTAATTTTAGCCATTTTGACTAGTGTGAGGTGATATCTCATTGTGGTTTGATTTGTATTTACCTGATGCCGAGTGATGTGGAGCACTCTTTCACGTGTCTGTTGGTCATCTGGATGTCTTCTTTGCAGAAATGTTTGTTCATGTTCTCTGCCCATTTCTTGATTGGGTTATTTGTTCTTCGGGTGTTGAGTTTGATAAGTTCTTTATAGATTTTGGATACTAGCCCTTTATCTGATATGTCGTTTACAAATATCTTCTCCCATTCTGTCAATTGTCTTTTGGTTTTGTTGACTGTTTCCTTTGCTGTGCAAAAGGTTTTGATCTTGATGAAGTCTCAATAGTTCATTTTTGCCCCTGCTTCCCTTGCCTTGGGCGATGTTTCTAGGAAGAAGTTGCTGCAGCTGAGGTCGAAGAGGTTGCTGCCTGTGTTCTCCTCAAGGATTTTAATGGATTCCTGTCTCACATTAAGGTCTTTCATCCATTTGGAGTCTATTTTTTTGTGTGGTGTAAGGAAATGGTCCAATTTCATTTTTCTGCATGTGGCTATCCAGTTTTCCCAACACCATATGTTGAAGGGACTGTCTTTTTTCCATTGGACATTCTTTCCTGCTTTGTTGAAGATTAGTTGATCATAGAGTTGAGGGTCTATTTCTGGGCTCTCTATTCTGTTCCACTGATCTATGTGTCTGTTTTTGTGCCAGTACCATACTGACTTGATGATGACAGCTTTGTAATAGAGCTTGAAGTCTGGAATTATGATGCCACCAACTTTGGCTTTCTTTTTCAACATTTCTCTGGCTATTCGAGGTCTTTTCTGGTTCCATATAATTTTTAGGATAATTTGTTCCATTTTTTGTTAAATTGATAGGATTTTGACAGGGATTGCATTAAATGTGTAGATTGCTTTAGGTAGCATAGACATTTGCACAAAATTTGTTCTTCCAACCCATGAGCATGGAACATTTTTCCATTTCTTTGTGTCTTTCTCAATTTCTTTCATGAGTACTTTATAGTTTTCTGAGTATAGATTCTTTGCCTCTTTGGTTAGGTTTTTTCCTAGGTATCTTATGGTTTTGTAAATGGGATTGACTCCTTAATTTCTCTCTCTTCTGTCTTGTTGTTGGTGTATAGAAATGCAACTAATTTCTGTGCATTGATTTTATATCCTGACACTTTACTGAATTCCTGTGCAAGTTCTAGCAGATGTGGAGTGGAGGCTTTTGGGTTTTCCCCATAAAGTATCATGTCATCTGCAAAGAGTGATAGTTTGACTTCTTCTTTGCTGATTTGGATGCCTTTAATTTCTTTTTTGTTGTCTGATTGTTGAGGCTAGGACTTCTAGTACTATGTTGATAGCAGTGGTGATAATGGACATCCCTGCCGTGTTCCTGACCTTAGTGGAAAAGCTCTCAGTTTTTCTCCATTGAGAATGGTATTCGCAGTGGGTTTTTCATAGATGGCTTTGATGATATTGGGGTATGTGCCCACTATCCCTATACTTTGAAGTGTTTTGATCAAAAAAGGAAGCTGTACTTTGTCAAATGCTTAGAAAAGCAATTTTTAATCACTCGTGTGAGAGAGAGTGGGTAAGAGACTTCATTGAGAAATGGATGAAATACACACTAGCACACATCTAGAATTTTTAAAAATTCATTATTTTCTGAAACCCATCCATGAACTACATATTAGTGAGAAAAAGTATTTTTAAAATCTGTCTCCAGCATTCATTAATTTCTATGGAATTTTAGAATTAAATTAATAAAATAATGGACATAAAATGTTTACACACAGTTTGACTTATAAGGCTCAAGGAAGAATAACACACTATTCTCATTAACACACTACTTTTCTTTAAGAGTAGAAGAAAATCTTTCCCAGTTGAATGCAGAAAGTTTATTCCAACAGCTGAAAACAAAATCATGGACATTACCAGAAGTAAACATCATGTTGTTTTTTAACCAAATACTCTTAATAGTGAATAATAGAATTTATTGAGTTCATCCTGACAGCAAACTTATGAGGAATCTAATACAAATATATCCATTATAAGGTGAGTGAACTAAAATATCATTTATTCCAAAGGTCCACTGATCATGTACAGAAGAGCTATATTAAAAGGTGGTACAAAGTACAATGTACAAAGTATAGATGCATCTTTACTCAAAAGGCCCTTTTCTTCTTTTTTTTTAAGATTTTATTTATTCATTTGACAGAGAGAGAGAGAGACAGCAAGAGAAGGAACATAAGCAGGGGGAATGGGAGAGGGAGAAGCAAGCTTCCCGCTGAGCAGGGAGCCTGATACAGGTCTTGATCCCAAGACTTTGAGTTCATGATCTGAGCCAAAGGCAGACGCTTAACAGACTGAGCCACCCAGGCGTACCTCAAAAGGTTCTTTTCAGTTGTTCTACCAGAGCTTCAAAAACACCATCATTTTTAGATACAACAACTCAAACCATGGTATAATTTTTATTTACATTCTCCCTACACCCAACCTGGGGAGGCAGAGTTAAAAGCCTCTAAAGAACAAGGACGTGGCATCAGAATGACATGGTTTTGAACCTCGTCTCTGTGGCTTATAAACTTTGGGAACACAGGCAGGCTGTTTGACTCCCCAGAGATCCTGATTTCCACTTAGAAAATGGGCAGAAGGACACCTACATCATAGAGTTTAAATTTAAGATGAAAACTAATAAAGCATGCAAAATTCTTAATCCTGGGGGCACAGTAGATGTTTAATAAAATGTAACTTTATTACTATTGATTAATTCTCCAAAATGTTTCAGAACTACTCCTTTCTCCTTCTTGACATTGCTACCCTCCGTTTCATCCTAAAGGGTTCTTATAATAATTCAGGAAAGAGATGATTTTGCACCTGGAATTTTGAGGGCTCTGATTCCCTTTTCACTGACTACCTGCCCAGGGACAGGGTTGCTTTAACTGACTAGGATTACTCTGCTCCCTATTCAGCACTGTGGTCTGCTTTGCTGTGCATCCCAGTTGGAATTTCCTCCCAGCCTCTGCTATAGTCACCAGATCACCCACTATTACTGAGCAAGAATGTTCTTGAGTCAGACTCCCTTTGATAGGATTATGTTGGGTGACGAGGGGTAGGAGGTAGAGTAGGGAAAGTGAATCCCAGGAGGAAGAAAGGGCCTTAAAGCAGAACAATCCCCCCAGAAGACCTATCCTTTTGTTCTTGGTCCCCATAAAATAGCTGTTCCATATAACACCAAAAGCATGCCTACCTGCCTGCTTTCATGTGGCCCCCATGCAGGTAAAGATGTCAGGTACCCTGCTCTAATTAAACAAGGCTACAATTTTGTTCCCATTCTGAACTTCTCTACCGCCATTAATTAACTTATTCAGAATGCTATTTATTTATGAGTTCATTCATACATGTATCGAGCGTCTTCCCAATGCTAGAAGTCAAGGACACGGACTGAGGGCTCATTATGTATGCGGATAGGCAGGCATCTAAATCATTAACATAACACAGTGGGATAGTACAAGCCAACAGTGTAGGAGTAACAATGAGGAGAAGCAATGACCTGGAAGACAGGGGTTGAGGGTCTGGGAAATATTCACTAAGGAGTTGGAAACTTTTGAGCTGTGTGTTTAAGATAAACCCAGTGTTCTCAATGTTCCCCACCCCCTGAATTTTCTCAACCTCCTTCATGCTCAGCTAGCCTATAAAATCCTAAAATATTAGTGTTTACTCAGTTAAAAAAAGAAAAAAATGAATGAACAAATGAATTGTGTTTAGGAGCACCTGAGTGGCTCAGTTGATTAAACGTCAGCCTTTCAGCTCAGGTCATGATTTCAGGGTCTTGGAATCAAGTCCTGCGTCGCGCTCCTTGCTCAGCAGGGGGTCTTGCTTCTCTCTCTTCTTCTCCCTCTGCCCCTCTCCCTTCGCTCTCTCTCTCTTTCTTTCAAGTAAATAAAATCTTTAAAAAAAATGAACTAGGTTTAGATCTAATAAACAAGGCACAGGGTGAATTAAAAAAAAAAAAACTATCTGAGCAAAGTAGGAATGTGTATTTGGTGTAGATGATGGAAATAATGGGAATTATTTCCCCCTTCCCCCTTTGTTTCTGGAATGTTCCACCTTCAGTAGCTCTCTAGTAATTGATATTAACAAAACTAATTCATTTTTTCCTTAGCACACAAACACTGGACTCAGTGTTCTGCATGTATTAATAACTATAGGGTAGGTATTAGTCACTCCGTTTGAGATGTAGTTTAAAAATGGCAGTTCAGTGACATGCTCAAGTCAAAGTAAATGTGGGAGCAGGGGTTGATTAGCAGGTGGGCCAAACTGCTGCTTCCTGTGCACACAGGAAGGAATCTCCCCACTCATCTCTACCAGCTGTTTGAGAGGAAATGTGCATTTCCCCTCCACAAATGTAGGAGAAAGAGCCAATGCCATCAAATGTCAATAAATGTTTATTATCTCAGGCAGAAGATGGGCAAATATCCTCATCTAAAGTAAAAGCACAAAAGTGATGTTATGTTTCACTGAGATATTTAGATCTGCCCCCCGGAAATAAAAGTAGCAGTCATTTGTTGTCTTTAATAATTTTTTTTTCTTTCACTAGCAGATAAGAAACTGAAATCAGTTCTGACTTCACAACATAGACATGACACCTTTCTCTGCAAAATTCATACCTGAAAAATAGTGAAGTGGGAATCTCCTCATAAAGACAATCTAACAAGCATGATTTTATCTGTAGTTCCATTAAAGTAGGGATCTCCCTACTGACCTGGAGGCCTGCGTGGCCTGAGAGTCATTCTTTCCAACTCCAAAAGAGGAAGAAACTGTAGATGATTAGGAAGTAGAGCAGGTAGGATGCTTAATCAGTGGCAGTGCAATCAATAAACACCAACAGGTCAAATCAGTTAAATTGAATTAAATTGACCTTCTATCTTTGGAGAAAAGCCTAAGGACAGAGAGAAAGAGAATAGGTTAGAGTTGGCTGGCCTTGTAACGACAAAGCAAGTCCACGAGTTAAGGAATTTGAGGTTTTAGTTTATCTAACCCCAGTTGGAAATCTGTGTATTGTCAATGTGAGGAGGCTTCGAATAGAAGGAAAAGCAATATTGTCTACAGGGTTATAGTGACTGCTCCTATGGAGATTTTCCTCTGTGCTTTTCCTCATCTCTCTGTCTCCCTCTCTATTGGTTTCTTCTCTCAAGCAGTAAACATAAACAACTCTCTTCTAGCTTTAGCTCCCATTCAAGGTCATTCTTCCTCTTCTTGGGTTCTCTTACCTCTTGTGCTAGCCCACTGCCTGGTGTATGGCACACAACTGACTACTGTTCTAGAAAAACTTTTGATCATTTTAATGTTTTTCTTTCTGTGTCTGTGAAGAGACAATTTACTATGGGTCTCGTGCATGTCTGCACATCTTAAGAGCAGAGGCATGGGCTGCTGTTGCTCTGGACTATCTTTCCAAGATGTCTGTATAACAAATGGAGGAAAGTTAAGGATTACGTCTCTCTCAGGAACAAAGGGCAGCTCTGCTTACTGTCCTTTCTCATAAAGATAGTGTCTCTCCCTGGGGCAAATATTAGGCAAGTTTACTGCTCATTATAAAAGATTTGGGCTCCTTGAGCTCAGGTTCCTCTCCTGTAACACAGTCCGCTGAGTATGAGCATACAGTTGCTACCTGATTCTGCATCTTCTTTCAGGAAACTGGGCTCAGAGAACTGGCACAGACTGAGACTCTGGCTACTTCTATTGCTTCTAATAATGAAATCATTTGTCTGACCTCGGAAGTCTCAAGTGTGCTGCCAACATGCACGAGACTGTGGCAGGTTTCCTTATTAGTTTGCAAGTAGGGTGAGATCTCAGACCTTCACAGTCTCACAATGATCATGCAGCCGACTGCCCCAGATTCGGTCTCCTTTTGATTTTTATGGAGAACCAGCCAAATGTTAAGAGATTTGTCCCCCAGACTGTCAAGGTTGAAGAGAAAAAGGAGAGAATTTTTCTGTGTTCTCATGCCTGGGAATCATGCATTTATGATCCGTGGGAGACTATCAATCAATAGGACCTGAAGCTTAAAGTTATAAACAAAATGGCTTCAAGGTGTTAAAGATATGAAGCTTAAGGATCTTCCAAAATCAGCACTCTTTCAGTGTGTGCAAAATTAAATTCCAGAAGTTGGAACATATATGACTAAAAAAAATTACCTGGCTATGTAGGTGTCAAAGGAAATACCACTTCCAGCTGATGCACATAATATGTTTCATAGGGAGATAAATGTATGTTGTGGAAAAAATTTCTTTATTTTTGAGATCACAAATTCTTTCCTTAACAATCAGGAAGTTGATCAGCAAATACACAGAACATGTAAACTTTTAAAAAACAGAATGGTAGTGGGGTGCCTGGGTGGCTCAGCTTATGAAGTGTCAGACTTGTGGCTTCAGCTCAGGTCACCATCTCAGGGTTATGGCATCAAGCCCCACATCAGCCTCCATGATCAGCAGGGGGTCTACTTGGGATTCTCTCTCTCTCTCTCTCCCCCTCCCTCACCAGTCATTCTCTCTTTCTAAAATAAATAAATAACTCAAAAAAATAAAAATAGAATGGTAGTATAATGTTTATATTAATAATATTATGTTCCTATAATAAAAATATAAATGTCGCTTCTTCCAGTCCTAATCTGTATTTACTGATAGGTCTAGAATGTCAGTTACATTAAATCAAAAGAAAAAAAATGTGTTTCCCCTTTCTTTATCATTTTTGGTATTTCTTAAATAAAGGTGAGTTGTCAAAAATTCATTTCTTGCATGAATTTATATATATATATAAAATATATATATAAATTTTACATTTATATTTATTATTTTAAAATATCAACAAATGCACGATTTTAAATTTTGGCTACATACATTTTATGAGAAACCATTCCAAAGGTAGGTGACAAATATTAGACAAAAATCAACATTGAATAATACACGAGTATCCCATGCCCACTGTGGTCCCAACCCACTAATATATACATACAAATCTGCAAACTAGCAGAAAGGTGAACTCAGTCATCACTTTGAATATTTGTTATTAACACGTTATACACACAGTACTTAGGTAGTTAGTCTCTTCCGCTCTAACATATCTCTTAAAAATGTATTATTGAGGGGTGCCTGAGTGGCTCAGACAGTTAAGTGTCTTGATTTCAGCCCAGAAGTCATGATCTCAGGGTTGTGAGATCAAGCTCCGCATCAAGACCCACTCTGGGTGTGGAGCCTGCTTAAGATTCTCTCTCTCCCTTTGCCCCTCCCCTGTTCTATCTCAAATAATAATATATAATCTTTAAAAAATGTATTATTAATATTTTCAAACCCATCAAAATTAGAGAAGATGTGAACCTATGTGAACCCCTCATGCAGCTTCAGCATTTATGTCCACTTGGCCCTTTAAAAAAATATATATGACTTTGTAATCTGAGATGGAAGATGGTAAGAGCAAATTGGTAACAGCCTTTTCTTAAATGATTTATTGTGGACAGAATTTTTTATATATTGATTATTTTATATATTTATATATTGAAAAAAATGTGGGCTAAGGAATTCACAGAAGTAAAGTGTTAAGAAAAAAGGAAGATTTCCACAGAATTACAATTTCTTCACTCAATATTTCTAAAACTTACACTAATAGTATAAGTTTTTACTAATAGTAAATTGTATTTTATTGAACACACAAAATATTACACATGTTAACCAGTTCAAATCCTGAAGAAGTCTTAACAAATGCATAACTTATTTTATACCTCCTTTTTCAGATGAAATCTTTAGCTCATATTGGTTGTGTTTCTCTGGAGAATCCTGACTAATACACAGGCTAAATCACATTCCATATTTCTTTGTCCTAATAGCTTTACCTTGTAGGTGGTCAATAAACACATGTATGAAGAATATATATATTTAAATACATATACACATGTGCACACACACACACACACACACATATATATATATAAAATGTAAGGGAATATAATATCAGGTCTTTATATCTAATCCACTTTTATTATCCTTCTTCTATGCTATAAATGCTATAAACTCATTGCCTCAATTTTAACTGAAACTACTTACTATAATCTTCATGTAGGGACTACTTACTATAATCTTCATGTAGGGACTCAAAAAGATAAAAATTTCCTCCAATGTTATAATTCCATTCCTTTTTTTTCTCCTAGAAAGAAAAAATCATGTGATTTGAACCTCTTAAAGGATCAACCTTTACATCTTTATACTTCTCTTAAAATATAGGACCCTAAACTGAACCCAGTGCTTCCAAAATTCTTTCATGAACCTAGCATATGCTTTCCTTAGAAACCATAAGGAACAAAACTAATATAAATAACTTTAAAGGACATGATCACTAACATCCCTGAATATGAAAATAAGTGATTGATTTATGGAGAAGAAAATGTTAACAAATAATCAGTGAAAGTTTGTCCAGTGAAAGTTCAGTTCAAAACCAATGTTTAATAAGTCCTTTTGTGCTTTAGAAAGACACACATATCACCACACATCTCCTTTTTCTCTGTACATGCCTAAACAAATAAGTGAGGATTAAATAACTTTGTGAAGAACCCATGAAACCCCCCCCCTTTTTTTTTTTTTGAAAGTAGACCTTGGAATACAGTTAACCTAATTAGGCAGGCTTGTTCTTCATGGGGTGTTAACTAATGTAATAAATGACACTCTCTAGTGTAGAACATACTGAGAATCCACAGGTTGTCCACAATGAGAGTTGCGCTGTCCTGATGGGATCTTCTCAAGAGGAACAAGACATCTCCTGGGTCACCCTTGTTTTCCGTGGGCAGAGGGACCACCTGTGATGTAAAGTACTACTGGACAACTTGAGAATTGAGGAAAGAAAGAATGCTATTGTTGTTGTCCAGGCTAGAATTTTATTAAAATGTGTGTCAAGTGATTTTCATTCCTTCTCTCTTATTATGCTTTTTGTTATGATCTTTATTTTGTGGCAAAGTTCTCTATCCTGTCTCTATCTTAAGGATTACAGTAGAACTATGCGATGCTAATTATTAACAGAAAGTAGTCATACATGAAACAAGTCACCTGATTAGCTAGATAAATGATCATTTTTCAAATGGTGCAGAAGATCAGATAGATACGGGGCTATTTTTTCATTCCCAAGAGAATAAAGGTTTAGGTAGAATGCTGGCATGGTATAAAATGCCTGGTCAAAGTGTTTGATGCCCACCTCTCTACCCCAGAACTATTCAAGGTTCAATTCAAGCTTCCACCAAAAACCACATGAAAAATATTTCATTTTTATCCTCAAAATGCCTGTATCTACACGTTAGTTTGTATCTACACGTTACTTGCAGGTATTTACAGGTATCTACACGTTACTTAAGCTTTGAAAGTGTCATAAAAGACATTAGCTCACATGATAATGGAGACTGACAGTTCCATATCCAAATCTGTAATGTGGACAGCTGGCCAGAGACTCAACAGCCAGCGGTGCAGATTAATTCCAGAGGCAGACTACTGGAGAATTCTTTTGCTCAGAAAAGGGTTACACTTTTGTTCAATTCAGGTCTTCCACTAATGATGAGACTCACCTGCATTATGTAGGGCAATATGTTTCACTTCACCAATGAAAATGTAAGTCTTACTTGTAAGTCCCCTTGCAGGAACACCCAGAAAAATCTTTGGCTAACTACCTGGACACCACATGGCCTTGCCAAGTAGATACAGAAAATTAACCATCAGGGCTAAAATGAAAGATGAACCAGAAGAGTGTAAGGAGAAAGAACAGGAAGGTACCCAGTATGCCCTCTGTCCTGGAACTTTCCAACAGAGAAAAGACAACAGTGGTAGGTCAAAAAAAAAAAAAACAAAAAAACAAACAAACAAAAAAAAAAAACATGGTGTATGGATAGTAGAGTGGTGGGGATAATCTGCCTTGAGGAAAGGTAACAAGAGGCTACAATGTCCATAGAGAAGTTAATAACAATAATAAACCCACCACAATTGAGTCTGTCTTTTTATTATCACCATGTTGTAGCAATTCTAAACAATATGAAAGACAAAATATTCTTCCCTAAAAAAAAATCTTGTATAGAACTAAATTCAAAGCAATTACTGCTGTGGTTCCTGCTGAATTTTAATAATATGTATATACAAGTTTAAAATTAGAAAACTTTACTTATCCTCTCATAAACATTATATGCCATGTCAAAGTTCATTCAAAATCCTGTTATACAGACCACGCCTGCTACACATGTGCATTTTGAGATGAAATTTGTAACCATTTTGGAGTAATTCAGTGTCTCTTCAAACTGCTGTGGTACTGCATATCCTTGCATTTAAGCATGAGATTTGAAGTGAACAATGATAGCACAGTGATTCTAAAATAAATAAAACTTGAATTCCTTCAGTTTTGTCATTTTGTGTGCAAATTAGTCTCTAATTTCTCAGAGTTTATTCTCTGAGAAATATTGGTCTGTTAGTTTTTCCTGGTTTGTTTTCTTTTCTGATTATTATTATTGATTTCACTTCATGATTATTATTGAAAATAACAGAATGGGGATAAAAATAATCTGTCCTAAGTGTGAAATAATAGAGAAGGGGTTAAAAATTATCTGCCCCAGTGTCAAAGGTACTACACATGCTGCCGAGAATGTTCTAAGTGCTCTCTGAATATGAGGAGGACAGGACAGAAGACCAGGACTCTAGTTGTGGGAAAAAGAAGGAACACAGAAAGGACTAGAAGAGATGCATTTCAGTTGAGCATTGAAAAACAGAGTAAGTTATGAACCAGTATACTTAAGAACCACTGATTCCTTTATTCATGAGTTAAAAAAATTCATTTATTTACCTATGCATTCAATAATTCAGTGAACATGAATTGAAGGTCTATCATATGTCAGGCACTGTATGTTTTGATGAGGTCACACAAATGAACAAAACAAAATCACTGCTTGCCATGTATCAAATATGTCCTCCTAAAATTCATATGTTGAAATCTAACCCTTGGTGTGTGGTGGTATTAGGAGATGGGGTCTTTGGGAGGTGATTAGGTCAGGAAAGTTTAGCCCTCATGAATGGGATTAGCTTGCCCTTAGAAAAGAGACCCCCCGGAGCGTCTTTGCTCCTCCCACTATGTGATAGCACAGCACAAAGACCGCTGTCTCAACCAGGAAGCAGGCTCTCATTAGACACCACATCTGCTGGCACATTCATCTTGGATTTCCCAGGCTCCAAAACTGTGAGAAATAAATTTCTGTGGTTTAGATGCCACCCAGTATATGGTATTTTTGTGATTGCAGCCCAAATGGATTGAGGCACTGCTCTCTGAGAATTTACAATATATGGCAAAATCAGGTGATAAAACAAATCACAAAGGCTAATTGCTATAATAGCCAGTGCTGTGATTGGCCAGAAATAGGATTTCTTGTTTGCCCTGAGGTGGAATTTGAGTACATTGTTAAAGAAAGCTTTTAAAAATGTAAATATTTATTTATCTTTGAATGCCAGCATACAGAGAAATGCATGCCACATGGTAGATGTTAAGCAAATGTGTAACACAGTCAACTAGGGCAGGTCAGAAAAGGAAAGAAGCAACCCAACATGAGTAGAGAGTGGACCACATGGGGAGAGGGAGAAATAATATTGGGAGGGAGAAGAGGCTAATTATTACAGGTCCATGTGCTCTCAAAGAATGTTGAGGTTTATTATTAATAAAATGCATAACAGCTGAATGACCCATGCTGTCATTTGAGGAAATAATAGGAAATATGCATTCTGACTTAAATAAAAAGATGTTGAAATAGAAATTTTCCATGATTAGAAAAAATCAAAATAAATTATAATAAAGGCATAATTTGGATTATTGTGTAGCCATTAAAATTATACCTTTTGCAGAATAGTTAATGATAAGATAAAGCATCACTGGGCAAATCAGTCAAATTAAAAACTTACTGTGATTCTAATTTTGAAGTGTGTATGTGTACACGTGTTTGTTTACGTACATGCTTGGAAGAAGATCTAGGGAAAATTTTTTAAAAATATTTATTGAATGTCTACTTGATGCTGAGCACTCTCTAAGGGTTTCAGATACGTTAGTTAAAACCGGCAAAATTGGGGCGCCTGGGTGGCTCAGTGGGTTAAAGCCTCTGCCTTCGGCTCAGGTCATGATCCCAGGGTCCTGGGATCACATCAGGCTCTCTGCTCAGCAGGGAGCCTGCTTCCTCCTCTCTCTCTGCCTGCCTCTCTGCCTACTTGTGCTCTCTATCTGTCAAATAAATAAATAAAATCTTAAGAAAAAAAAATGGCAAAATTCTCTGCCCTCATGCATCTTGAAATACAAAGGAGGAAGTGGTCAAGTAAGAAGATAAATTGGATGATAGATCGGTAGATAAATCGATAGATAGATTCAGATGATTAGATAGATAGATAATGGATAGGAAAATAGATTTATGTAATTTGGCTATTGTTGATAATGCTGCTATAAACATCAGGGTGCATGTGTCCTTTCAAATCAGTATTTTTGTATCTTTTGTGTAATTTATCTAGCAGTGTAATTGCTACTAATTGTAGTTGTAAGGTAGTTCTATTTTCAACTTTTTGAAGAACCTCAATACTGTTGAAAGAAAAAAATCAAATAAAATAGGATAAAAACAAAAATTAATTAATTAATTAATTAATAAAAATAAATAATGTTTGTATCTAAATAACATGACTGTTTTCCCACCTTTCCTATCAGATAGGCTTGTGGAAGAAGGTAAAAACCTTTTCTAGACTAATGAAACTGTTTCACTTATATGATAACAGACACCTTTCAAATACATGGAGACATTTGGCTAATTATATTCAGAGATATCTTCATACAATCCATCTCAGAAGTAAAGTATTAAACTTAGATCATGCCTTGGATTTGCTTTAAATTGATCCTTCAGGGAGGGGAAAAGAATAATAGAACAGCGAAAACCAGATGGCAAAATGTTGAAGTTGAGTGATATATATGAACTCTCTTTGGGTTCAATATACAAATGTTGTGTTCGGAATATTTTTTATAGTAACAAATTATGAAAAATAAAGTCCTTGTTTTACAGTATTCAGAATTATTATCAAATGCTAACTCAGTCATAATTAATCACTGCTTTGCCGGCTACTGAGGACATATATTGAAAATCACATGTTTTATATACTTCATAATAAAATTGTTTTATGGTCAAAGTGGTCAGTAATATTCACTCAATTTTAAATTATTTTCAGGGCAAAATAAAATCTTCCATGCTTTTTTAAGGTGGAACACCAGCATTTCATTTACATTTGTGTTACCCAACAGGTAATATTTTCTTCTCAGTTTGGACTTTGCACAGCTTGTATTCCTACAGAGCTAGGATGACCCTCTGCCTCAGCCAGCATATCTCAGGCTCCCTAATTTCAAGATCCAATATCATCTTGAATCACAAGTAGGCAGAGAGGCAGACAGAGAGAGAGAGGAGGAAGCAGGCTCTCCCAGGAGCAGAAAGCCCGACGCGGGGCTTGATCCCAGGACCCTGGGATCACGACCCAAGCCAGAGGCAGAGGCCTTAACCCACTGAGCCACCCAGGCGCCCCTCATTTTATTTTTTTTACTCTCAACCCCCTTTTTCTATTTCATCCATCTCACCACAATATCTTTCTGTAATCACCTCTGAAACATGATTTGAGGCATTTTTCTAAGAGGTCCACTTTGACCTAACAAGTCCCCAACAGCAGTCTGATGGAAATTGTTTGAGGGAGCACATATCTCCAGTTTTTCTGAGCGAATGATCACCAGCAATCAAGACCAAATCACTGGGAACAGAGAGGTGCCTCAGACAGCCAGACATCCGAGTAGTCTCAGACATGTACCTATTCTTCAATCATGGATCCTGGTCTAAGGCAGCAAATGTCAGATGAATTTTGGGAACTCCACTTCGGCTCATGCCCTGCAGCCAGAGCCTGCTAGCAACACATCTGAAAGTTTATTCATTCACTGTAACAAGGGAAACCACACAAGGTGGGCAACTGTGGGATGTCTCCCTAAGAAGGAATTGGAAGACACCTCCAGGATTGGGCCTAAGGTGATCTGGGGTGAGTGTTCAAGGCAACAGGGTTTACTCTAGTTTGGGTGCTCTTAGAAAGGGGGAAAATACCATGATTAAATATCTTAATAATTTTTATTAAAAAAAGAGGGGTCAACAAAGCAAGGCTAAAGCTGTGATTGGTTAAAAAAAAAAAAAAAAAAAGAAGCATTTCTGGCATTAGTGGATAGATGGGGATATTTGATAATTTTTGAAGTTTGAGCAATGACCTTTTTTTTAAATGATTTTATTTGCTCATTCCAGAGACAGGACCAGGGTTGATGGGGAGAGAAACAGAGGGAGAAGGATAAGCAGACTCCCTGCTGAGCATGGAGCCCAATGATGCAGGGCCAGATCCCACAATGCTGAGATCATGACCTGATCTGAAACCAAGAGCCAAACGCTTAATCAACTGAGCCACCCAGGCGCCCCTGCACGATGACATTCTATTTGTTTGTGCTCAAAACAATACTGAGAGCAGGCTTGTTTTTGTCTTAATTCACCATGTTCACACAAAGAACCTTGTCTGACTCCCTTTAAGGTAGTTTACGTTCCATAGGTAACCTCCAGCCAATCTGTAAGGGCCAGACAAGTGCCTCGCAACCTCAAGGCACATTATGTTACACTCAGCTATTAGGGACTGCTTTTCTCCTAAGAGCTCTATCTTTCTATCAGCTTGAAACATAGTGTAACCATTTATGTGCATCAAAAATGATCAATATTGACAATTTCATATGGTTCAACCTACATTAACTTAGACCAAGAGGATGTTATACTCAGTCTGTATTAGCTTAAAATACACCATGTATGTCTTTGTTATATTACAAAATTTGAAGTATAGATGCTATTTTTAATAAAGAATCGATATAAGAATGGGGTTATATCAAGACCATGATCTATATTCTACAGCCTAATATAGTCAAAAGAACAAATACAGGCTTTGGAAGACTGAATTCAAGTTCAGACCACAACATACTACTTACATAATGTCAGATAAATTGTATAATCTCTCTAAAAATCTATAAGATCACTTATAAAACATGCCTACCAAATACTAATCATTCAATAAAAATTAGTATTATTTCCTCCCCTCCAAATCTGCAACTTACAACAATTTCCATTATGTTTGTTCAAAGTTCGCTATGTAATGATCATAAAGAATGCCTCCTAAATAATATGTTTAAAAATATTTTTGTGAGATGCCTGGGTGGCTCAGTGAGTTAAGCCTCTGCCTTCAGCTCAGGTCATGATCTCAGGGTCCTAGGATTGAACCCCATATCAGGCTCTCTGCTCAGTGGGGAGCCTGCTTCCTCCCAACCCTGTCTGCCTCTCTGCCTACTTGTGATCTCTCTCTCTGTCAAATAAATAAATAAAATCTTTTTAAAAATTAAAAAAATAAAAATATTTTTGTAATGTTTTCTACAAATGCATGATAGCTGGTGTCACATAAAACTTTCCTCATCATTTTATTTCCCTTTAAGACCTAGTTATCAGGAATTTCACTTTCAGAAAGAAACGCAGTGGTGGGTGCACTATTTCAAATTCTTGACCCAATTAGTTCCTTTATTCTTTATTATCTCCAAGCCTTTTCTTATCTTTATAACAAATACTTTCTATATATGTTTCTCCTTTTATAAAGCCACATCAGATTGTATTAGAAGAATAGAGAAGTATGATTTTTTAAAAAATTATCATGTAAATCATCCCTCTAAATGCTCATGAAATTCAAGAAGGTAAACAAAATGATTGACTACTAATCATGTAATGTTTATTGTGTTTAATATATGACCTGAATGAACATTTAATACTATTTTATAATATACCATAGCATTTTTGTATACATTTTATACATTTATAGGATTTGAAACATGTGATGATAATTCCTGATTAGTCAAAATTTGAGGGGAATTCATGGAAGAAGTATTAGTTGGGCAAACTCCAGGTACCATTGCTGTAGTTGGTCTTGAGGCCAATCTAATAGTCATTAAGTCTTTCTTACCCCAACCAAACCAATGCAATTCCTATCAAAGTACCATCCATTTTTTTCAAAGAAATGGAACAAATAATCCTAAAATTTATATGGAACCAGAAAAGACCTCGAATAGCCAAAGCAATATTGAAAAAGAAAGCCAAAGTTGGTGGCATCACAATTCCGGACTTCAAGCTCTATTACAAAGCTGTCATCATCAAGACAGCATGGTACTGGCACAAAAACAGACACATAGATCAATGGAACAGAATAGAGAGCCCAGAAATAGACCCTCAACTCTATGGTCAACTAATTTTCGACAAAGCAGGAAAGAATGTCCAATGGAAAAAAGACAGCCTCTTCAACAAATGGTGTTGGGAAAATTGGACAGCCACATGCAGAAAAATGAAATTGGATCATTTCCTTACACCACACACGAAAATAGACTCAAAATGGATGAAGGATCTCAATGTGAGAAAGGAATCCATCAAAATCCTTGAGGAGAACACAGGCAGGAACCTCTTCGACCTCAGCCGCAGCAACATCTTCCTAGGAACATCGCCAAAGGCAAAGGAAGCAAGGGCAAAAATGAACTATTGGGATTTTATCAAGATCAAATGTCTTTTATTTTTAATCACTGCAGAGAGAATTCTCTGTGGATGAGACACTAAACAGCCACGTGATCAGGATGAGATGAACAGTTGATGTCAACCCACCAGCTATTCACATACATCAATAGAAGTTCTAGCTGAAGGGAAGGGAGTCTTTAATATAATCAAACTTGAGATAAAGCATTAACAGAAAATTTTAAAAGCAACGAGAGAATAATGAGAGAATTGTAAGAGAGAATAAATGTCTAATATACTTACGAAGACATTGATTTAAAAAAAAACTGATAACTATAGAATTCTTATTTTAATATCGATGTGGTACTAACTCCTTAGCAGTCAAATATGGTTCACTATTTACTTATGCATTTTGGTCATAAGCATGTAGGTAGGCTCTTCGGTTATGACATTGTGAAGAATGCTGATGTAAGAAGAATTAATGTGAACACACCAAATTCAACATCATTCAATTGATGCCTCAATATTGTTAATCTTATTTCATTCCTAGAACTAAGATTAATTTTGTTGATCATTGAAATGATTATCTGATTTTATTTTAAAAGATTCTTGCTAAATGCTTCACTACCCATATTTGTCAAGTTTTCCTAGGTAGTAATTAACCTATTTAGTATCAGAAAAGTTAAAACAAAACAAAAAAACAGTAAAGGTAAACATGGGATGAGAAGAGGTTGTTAAGAAAATGTTGCCTTTTAAAAATTTCTGATGCTGTGTGGAATCCTACATGAAAAGATTCAGTAGATCAGTTGTGTTTATAAAGTTATTTATCAGGATAAAAGGAAAGAGCCATTATATCTTTCCTCAAAACTTTTTTTTTTACATATCTTATATTTTATATATCTTTGTGGGTAAGGGATTGAAAATATGGTCAGCAAAATAAAGATGGGGACACAGATTAGTTAACAAACAGGCTTCAGAGAGGAATTTACTTATCAGTCATTTGTTTTGTTTTGGGTTTTTTTTTTTTTTTGTCGTTGTTGTTTTCATTTACCAAATACTCATTGATCCTGACTGTGTACCAAACAAGATGCTGGATATACAAGATGGCTAAGATGGATGTTGTCCCTGCCTCAGCGGGGATTATATTTCAGGGGAGCACTAAGGCAGTAAACAAGTAAACAAATAAATAAACAACACAATTACAGACAAGTTGAGTACCATGAAGCATATAAACAGCCTGCTTTCAGAAATAGCAGTCCGGGCTGAGGTGAGCTTTGAACCAAAGGGAGAAGAGTTTGGGAAGCCTTTCTGAAGAATTCATATTAAAGCTGAAACTTGAAAAATGAGTCAAACATTGGGAAGGGCCTGGACTGTCACTGAAACTGGCACAGAGCTAGGGTATCGAGAGCATGAACCAAAAAAAAAAAAAAAAAAAAGGTCCGATAGCTACAAGTGGAGGGGCCAGTCTCAGGCTGTGTAAAGAAAGTGTAGTGTATTTTGAAGATCACCTTTTGAATATAACAGAGGTTGCACTACATAAAGTAAGCCCATGTTTCCACAGTTGCACCTTGCTTTATTTAAAATATGCCCTCTCTTGGGTGCCTGGGTGGCTCAGTCGTTAAGTGCCTGCCTTGGGCTCAGGTCATGATCCCAGGTTCCTGGAATCAACCCCTGTGTTGAGCTGAAGGCTCAGCGGGAAGCCTGCTTCTCCCTCTCACACTGCCCCTGCTTCTGTTCCCTCTCTTGCCATCTCTCTCTCTGTCAAATAAATAAATAAAATCTTTAAAAAATAAAATAAAATAAAACATGCCTTCTCAGGGGCACCTGGGTAGCTCAATGGATTAAGCTATTGCCTTCAGCTCAGGTCATGATCTCAGGGTCCTGGGATGGAGCCCCACATCGAGCTCTCTGCTCAGCAGGGAGCCTGCTTCTCTCTCTTCCATTCCCTCTGTGTTCTCCCTCCCTCTCTCTTAAATAAATAAATAAAATCTTTAAAAATAAATAAATAAATAAATAATAAAAATAAAATATGCTTCTCAGGTCTCCAAAATAAATAAAATGAAAAAAAGTAAGATGCAAGACTACATGTCATCATCCATGTTTGCATGCATAGAACATCCAGGAATGCTATATGAGAAACTGATGATGATGGTGGCCCAAAGGAGGGTAACTGGGTGGCTGTGGCAGAGCTGGAAGCACATCTGCTGGTCATGCTATCACCTTATCAATTTTGTCATGTACTTATATTACATTTAACAAAAAAATTAATTTTTAAGTTTCAAATATTAATTGCGTTTTAATGTTTCATTATAAAGACTCAATCCTAACTTGCCTAGTTTTGTTTTGATTTCCCATTGGTCTCTGAAAATAAAGTATGTTAAGAGACGCTTTCAGAGAAACACAACAGAGATACAATCTCCCCTTTAAAAAGCATACTATTCTATTAAAGATCCCTTGAAATTATCAGAGTAATTTTACTGCCTTGAAAAAGATTTTTTACTAATAAGCTTCTGAACATACCAATTATATAGTATAATCAGCAAAATCACAAAGTCTTTAGCTGTCTCACCTATAAAATGAGTGGGTAGAGTTAGATGATTTACAGGTCCATTGTGGTTCTAAATTGCTATGATTTTTGCAATGCTTCCATTCATTCACCAAATATTTAATGATTCCTAATATGAACCAACACTGTTCTAGGTATTGGAATTTCAAAGATGTGTTCTATGATAAAGAATTATTGTATCTGTTCAGTACTTTTCTCCATTTCTTGAGTAGTTGTAATACTTCAAGTGGGCAAAGATTGATAGCCATTCTCCCAGCCTATAGACCAATGTTATTGGAAGCGATGTAGTCAGTCAAATTTTGGGTCTTGAGCCTCCTCTTTATCTTTCCCCTTCTCTCTCACAAACTGGAATATAGAGGTCGTGGCAGAAGTTAGGGCAACTCCCTTACATGACAGGATGGAGAGATTTGGAAGATTAGAGGTAAAGACAAAAGGAGCATTTGTCCTAACATTATGGAGTTGCCATTCAACTGTGAACTGCTTATGATCAGATGGCTATGAACAAACCTATCTTCTTTAAGCCACATTATTTTTGTTCATTTTTTTTTTAGTGATAGCAACTTCATAGTATCTTAATATCAGGTTCTTGCAATAGAGGAAGTCACAATCAAAAAGAGAGAGAAACATGTCAACAAACAATTACAACATTAATCATTAATCAGCAAGAGCTTTAAAAATAGTATAAAGTGGGTCATCTGGGTGGCACAGGGCTTTAAACATCAGACTCTTGGTTTCAGCTCAGGTGATCTCAGGGTAATGATCTCAGGGTCATGAGATGAAGTCCTGCATTGGGCTCCATGCTCAGCATGGAGTCTGTTTAAGACTCTTCCTGGCCCTCCCCACCCAGCACTCCCCATTTCTCTCTCTCTCTAAAATAAACAAATGACTCCTAAAAAAAAAAAAAAAATAGTATAAAGTGAATATTCCAGGGGAAAAGGATGAACTTACTCTGCTTAAGGAAATCAAGAAAATGTTCATAGGAAAAAAGAGAAACTTGGCTAGGTCTTCAAGGATAAATAATAGTTTTCTAGATAGAAAAAAAGATAAAGATATCCCTGGAATGTAAAATTCCCAAGTCATGACAAGACATGACTTATATGGAAAATATTGAAAAGTTCATTGTGACTGACACCTCAATGTCAATGGTGTGCCATTGAGAATGGCAACATATGTTAGGTAAGTTGAGTGAGATTTTGAAAGCAAGTAAGTTTGGCCTTTTTCCTTTAGGTCATGGGTACTCAGCAAGATTCATAAACAGGAGAGTGATGCCATCAGATTTGTGTCTTATGAAGTTAACTCTGATAGCAATTTGAAAGGTAGATGGATTGGAGCAGGAAGACATGCAAAAGCAAGACCGATTTTAACTTCATTTATAGTATGTAACTTGAATAAGAATACATACACGTTTTTCATATTGGCAAATAATTATTAAGAATTTACAAGATAATATTAACCACCCTTCTTGCTTTTTCCATATTTACAGATTAAAGATATTACTGAAACCTTATGAAATACAGTAAAATTGTTAACAGAAGTAATAAATATGAATGAAAACTTAATTTATGTGTATATTTATACACATACTCATATATGTGCAGAGAGAGAAACAGAGACATAGGGAAAGAGAGACTAGTAGGCAGATATAATAAAAGCTTCACATGTGTGTTTATATATGGATATCATTAATAAGAGAATTTCCAGAAGAAATTTACATATGTTCTGATCTGTGTGTAGGTAGAAGGCAGAACCAACCTAATAATTGATCTATCCTGTCAGATAAGCATTCCAAGAGAAGACCAATTACACTAAGACCAAATTATACTTTTCAATTACACAGGTGAATCAATCCAACTCAACGTGTCAAAGCATAAAAAAATGTTTTAGAAAAGACAGGCAACATACTAAATTTCCCTACCTATTACCTAGAAGTAAGTACTACTCGGAAGAGTAAAATGTCATTCTGTCAATATCCGTGAGCTTATGAAGGTTTCCCAGCCCCATCCATCAAGGTGCCTTCCACTTCACTATCAAACACTTCCCCAAAATATATTACCTTGTGAATTATCTTTGGAATGCTTTGAATTCAAGAATAAGGCAATAGTGAAATAACAACATTCAGAGTCCCATCAATGTTCCCAGTACATAAAATCTCATCTTTCTCTTCCCGCATCTTTTGTTTCATTTTTAAATCGTGCCTTCCTGAATTAGGTTGTGTGATGAATAGGCTGTGATTAATGCTTTGAACTATGTAATACGCAAGCAAGTAGGGTAAAAATGAAAAAGAAAAAAAAGAGAGAAAGAGAGAGGGAGGAAGAAAGAAAGAAACTTGTCTACATGATCATGACATTGTGACTCAAAATTTGAGGGATATGGGGTGAGATGAAGGAGGAGAACTTATTTGGGGCAGACCACGCAGAGATTTTAGACCAGCTTAAGGTTTTGTATCATTATCCCGGTAATGATGGGATGTCAGCGGAGGGTCTTAAGCACAAGAGTATTATAATCAGATTTGCATTTCTTAAAAGATCTCTCTGGCTCCAGTTAGAAAATGAGTTGCATGATAATAAGGAAGAGGAAGGACAGATAAGAAGCTACAACTCCAACTTAGTAGAAACAAACAAACAAAAAAAAATTAGTTTCAGTTAAGCTGTGGTGAAAGCAGAGAAGTGGACATATCCTAGAGATATCTAGAAAGTACTGACAGGACTTTGTGAGAAATTAGCTAGGGGAACAGAAATAAAGAGAAGTGGAGGATAATAATAGCATCTTACAATAGTATGGCTATTTGCTATGCACAGAACTTTTTATGTTTATTTCACTCAATTCTGATACTGTGGAAGGAGTGACAATCGTTATCACTCTCAGTTTTATAGAAGAATAAACAGAGACTGAAGAAGCTAATAGACCTAACCAGGGCCTTAAGCAGTCGGTAGTATTTGGAGCTTGTACTTAAACTCAGGAATTCTTTCTTCAAGTTCAGGACACTTTCTATTGAAAACCCACCAATCTGCCCTCTTCTGAGAAGCTAGTCCCTGAGAAGGTCCTTGGATCGCAACTGGTTGTTAATTTATCTACTCACCTCTCAATTCTAATCTCTCTGGGCAATGAGCCCAATCTATTTGGCAGAAACTTCAAAGCAAAGAAATGCAAGGCCACAAACCACCCAGCATTAAAAAATGAGAGGAAAACAAAACAAAAAGCAAAAGAAAGAAAACTCTTCTGCACCATAATTAACTCTAGAAGGAAATATATTTGGACATGGTTAAATCGTTCTTAAATCTTTATGTCACTAGAGTTGTGGAATGATAACAATAGAAATTAATCCCACTCTAAGACACTGAATTCAAAGTCCAGTAATCCAAAACGTTAGTCCCAGGCATACGTGCCAATGAGTTTTTTATGTGGTAAATAATGCTAAATATTATAAGCCTTTCTAGTACTAGCACAATTATAAATAAGCATTTTTGGAACAATAAATGGTGTGGGAGCAAACTGATGTCTTTGGTGCCAGCTCCATGGAATTTAGCTGGAAGGGTGTCTACCTTCATAACTGGTACATAGTTAAAATGGTTCTATATTGTCTTATATAGAATAATAGGGGTTTTTAAAATTTGCATTTATGATTAGGCAGAGAAAGAGGGAGTTACCTGAAATAACTTCAGTAATTCTGGAAATTCCCCCATCTAATAAACATGTAATCTTGCCTAAAAAGTAAAATATGACCAGAGCAGTGGAAGTTACCAGTAAATTCCTCCCCAATTTGATCAACCTCCCACCAGAGATAGATAGAATTTTTTGTTTGTCATTCTCTTGCCTTCCTTTTACTCAAGACCACAAAGATATGTATTCCTAAGCAACATGTTATTTTATTTTCTTTATCTGAATTTTGTTTTTGAAATTCTATCATAGTACAGTTTTCTATAATTTTCTTGCTAACTTCAAAATTCTAATTCAAAAATACTTTATTTTAAAATATAAATCATTGGCTGACTTTATTATTGGTTACATAATACTTGCAAAATAGCTAAAAACAGACCCTAACACAACTGTGTCCTGTGTGACATTGGTCTTAAAAATCTACCAACCGAAAGGAATAAGACAACCAAAAGATTATGAAAATACTTAAGCAGCAGTTCTCATCCAGTCAGAGAGAAATTTACCCACCTTGGCCCCATCTAGTGCAGACCATAGCCATTATCACACATCATTACTGAGGCTGGTGGGTGGATGAAGGACTTGACTTGGTTTTCAATAAGATATTGGAGGGGTGCCTCGGTGGCTCAGTTGGTTAAGCATCTGCCTTTGGCTCAGGTCATGATCCCAGAGTCCCAGGATGGAGGCCCCCATCAGTCTTCCCACTCAGCAGGCATTCTGCTTCTCCCTTTGACCCTCCCCCATCTTGTGCTCTCCCTCTCACTCTCTCTCTCTCAAATAAATAAATAATTAAAATCTTAAAAAAAAAGAAAGAAAGAAAAAGAAAAAAATTGGAAACGGTCTTAAAAGGAAACTAACTTTTGGGATACCTCAGTGGCTCAGTTGGTTGTGCATCTGACTCTTGGTTTCAGCTTAGGTCATGATCTCAGGGTCCTTAGATTAAGACCCACAAGGGCCCCATGCTTAGCAGGGCATTTGCTGGATATTCTCTCCCAATTCTTATCCCTCTGCCCCTCCCTCCACTCTCCCCATCCCTCCCTCTCTCTCTCTCAAATAAATAAATCTTAAAGGAGGGAGGGAGGGACGGAGGGAAGGAAGGAAGGAAAGAAGGAAGGAAGGAAGGAAGGAAGGAAGGAAGGAAGGAAAAACTAGACTTCGAAAGCCCAGGTAGGAAGTGGAAGAAGAAACACACAAGTTGCCTGCCTTTTAGAGGACTACTGGGAGCTATCCCTGGTGCTGCCCCATAATCAATCTCTCTATCATTGACTTTGGGCTGTTTGGGCCCAGGAGAATTTCACTATGGAGTTGAGATAGATTGAGCCTCAACTGGTTGCATTGCTGGATATAACCAAACCCCTAATTTCAGTTCTGCAAATAACTGTGTTGTACACCTCTCCTCCTGTCCCATTTGTACCACGTCCCTCTTTAAGCACCACCATCACCACGACCAAAAACACAACAGTATCTTAAAGGCCTACTGTTTCCAGGCACTTGTTAGTTATTTATACTGATGTCTTTCTCCTTACCTGCAAAAATAGAAAAAAAAAAAAAAAAAAAAAGACCTGTGCAATAGTATTCATTTTATAGATGAAGCAGCAAGCTTAAGAACACCTTAATTCAGGAACATCTGGGTGGCTCAGTCAATTGAGCAACCAACTCTTGATTTTGGCTCAGGTTGTGATCTCAGGGTTGTGAGATCAAGCCCCACATGGGACTCCCTGCTCAGCGGGGAGTCTGCTTGAGAGTCTCTCTCCCTTTGCCCTTCCTGTTTATGCTTGCTCTCTCTCTCAAATAAATAAATAAATAAATAAATAAATCTTTAAAAACAAAACCACATAAATTCAAAGTTATGCGTCTAATAAGAAGCAAGGCTTCACAATATGTTTGCCTGACTTCAGAGCTATAAGAGATTTCCTACCTTTTTCCCCAATTAACTGCTTGAACTGAACTTCTTTCTAGAATCTCTAAAACTCCTACCCTTTCTTCAGACAAGACTACCTTGGTTCAATCATATTATAACATCATTTAAATGTACAGGCATACCTCAGAGATATTGCAGGTCTCATTCTAAACCACCATAACAAAGCAAATATTATAATAAAGTGAGTGAAGTGAGCTTTTTGGCTTCCCAGTGCATATAAAACTTATAAAATGCAATATACTATAGTCTATTAAGTGTATAATAGCATTAGGTCTAAAAAAATTCATATCTTAACTAAAAAATACTTTAACTAAAAAAAAAAACTTAAAAATACTTTATTGCCAAAAAATGCTAACCATCATCTGAGTTTTCAGGGAATTGTAAATCCTCTCAAACCCTGCTGTTGCTTTAGTAATGATGTTTATGTAATATTCTAATTCCTATGTTGTCATTTCAACAATCATCACAGTGTCTTCACTTCATCATTACCAGGAGCAGTGTCCACCTCAAGAAACAACTTTATCTTCTCATGAAATGAAGCAACTCCTTATCTGTTCAAGTTTTATCATGGAATTGTAGGAGGTCAGTCACATCTTCAGGCTCCACTTCTTGTTCTTGCTGTTTCTACCACATCTGCAGTGAATTCCTATGCTGAAGTCTTGAACCCCTCAAAGTCATCCATGAGGGTTGGAATCAACTTCTTCCACACTCCTATTAATGTTGATATCTTGTCCTCTCCCCATAAAAGCACAGATGCTCTTCATGTCATCTAGAATAGTCAATCATTTCCAGAAGGTTTTCAGTTTACCTTGCTCAGATCCATCAGAGGAATTATTATGTATGGCAGCTACAGCCTTACAAAATATATTTCTCATAAAATAAGATCTGAAAGTCAGACTTATTCCTTAGTCCATGGGTTGCAGAATAGATGTTGTATTAGCTGACATGAAAACAGCATTAACCTTGCTGTGCATCTCCATCAGGGCTCTTGAGTGACCAGGTCCATTGTCAATGAGCAGTCATATTTTGAAAGATATCTTTTTTCTGAGCAGTAGGTCTCAACAGTGGCCTTAGAAGAGTCAATAAACCATGTTGTAAACAGATGTGCTATCATCCAGGCTTTGTTGTTCCATTTTTGGAGCACAGGCAGATTAGAGTTAACATAATTCTGAAGGGCCCTGAGATTTTTGGAACGGTAAGTGAGCACTGATTTCAACTGAAAGTCACCAACTGCATTAGCTCCTGACAAGAGAGTCAGCCTGTCCTTTGAAGCTTTGAAACCAGACACTAACTTCTCCTCTCTAGCTATGACAGTCCTAGATGACATCTTCTTCAGCAGAAGACTGAGCCATCTACACTGAAAGTCTATTGTTTAGTGTAGCCACTTTCAATCATTACTTAGCTGGATCTTCTGGATAACTTGCTGCTTCACCTTGCACTTTGATATTTGGTGATGGCTTCCATAAAGCTCCTAAACCAGCCTCTGCTAGCTTCATGCTTTTCTTCTGCAGCTTCCTCACTCCCCTCAGCCTTCACAGAATTGAAAAGAGTCAGGATTAGGTTTTGGACTGTTGTGGCTGGTTTGATCTTTTAACCAGACCATTCAGACTTTGTCCATATCAGCAATAAGGCTGTTTCACATTCTTATTAGCATCCATGTGTTCTTTCAAGAACGTTTCCTTTGCATTCACAACTTGGCTCACCATTTGGCTCATGAGGACTAACTTTTGGTCTCTCAACTTTTGACATGCTTTCCTTACCAAGCTTAATCATTTCTAGCTTTGATTTAAGGTGAAAGACATGGAACACTTCCTTTCACTTGAACACTTAAAGGCCATTGTAGGGTTATTAATTGGCCTAATTTCAATATTTTTGTGTCTCAGGGAATAGAGAGGCCAGAAGAGAAGGAGAGAGATGGGAAATGACTGGTTGGGGAAGCAGTTCGTGATGCCCCAAAACAATTATAAAAGCAACATCAGAGATGATGGGTCACAGATCATCACAAAAAAATTAGTAACAGTGAATACTTTTGAAAGGTTGTAAGAATTACCAAAATACATGACTCAGAGACACAAAAGTGAGCAGATGTTATTGGGAAAATGGGACCAACAGATCTGTGAGATGTAGGGTGGCCACAATCTCCAATTTGTAAAATATAGAGCATCTATGAAGTACAATAAAATGAAATATACCTAGATCTTTCTTGGAAAAACAGTTAAGACATATTGAGCATTTTGTATTTTCTAGACACTGTTCTAAGCATTTGCATGTAATCCTCACAACAATCTTATGAGATAGGATTTTATACTTTCCTGTCTTTTACAGATCAGAAAACCAATGCACAGAGAGGGCTGTCTGATGGCAGGATTTCAAACCAGGCATTTGACTCCAGAAGCCATATTCTTCAGTAATGTGCTACAAGGCCTTTCTATTTTTTTCTTTTTTTTTTTTAAAGGTTTACTTATTTATTTATTTGACAGACAAAGATCACAAGCAGGCAGAGAAGCAGGCAGAGAGAGGGGGATGAAGCAGGCTCCCTGCCGAACTGAGAGCTCGATGTGGGGCTTGATCCCAGGACCCCGGGATCATGACCTGAGCCAAAGGCAGAGGCTTTAACCCACTGAGCCACCCAGGTGCCCTACAAGGCCTTTCTTTATCTGTAAAGATTATCTTCGGTTAACTGTGTTTCATACATAATCCTTCTTAAGTACTTCTAATTTTATTTTTAAAAGTAAGAGTCTCATTATTAATATGATATTGCTTTATAAATTCATTTAGGAAGTAAAATGGTATGATCAATTTTCCTAATAGCCTTTTAAACTAAAAATTTATTATTAAGTAAAATACTTTAATGTTATAAATTAACAAAGGCAAAATAGTAAAACATCCAACGTCTGGTTATTCAAAGGAAACTGAAATATCTTAAGAATCAGATTTGAATGCACATTGAAAAATAGAAATGGCCAATATCATATTTGAAGATATTTTACATATCTTTTCTAGTAGTTTCCCTTTTTATTTTAAAAATTTTATATTCCTTTTAATGACTTTGAAATGAATTAGGAAATGTCAGGCTTTTCAAAATCGATTCAAACAGAATGTCAAACCAGTAGGTTTCGTTCAGGGCAATGGGGGCTCCTTTGGTTGTTTGCTCTATCTCCCTCACTTCTTCAAGTCCTCAATCACTGCCATTTCTGGTCGAAGCCTTTACAACACAGCTGAAAAGGATGCCCTCCTTAGAGACAGAAATGCATTCCCTCCATATGAACGTGGAGTGCCCTCAGGTTGTGGCAAGGGAGGAAATCAGCACTTGAACCTCGATAATGCTCCTTTTCCTTTTCTTAATCAAAGGGCACCGTTCATGTTCCATACTGCCTGCAGCACAATTTATTTAAAACAATATGGCATATCCGAGAAGGTAAACAATAATAGTAATAATAATATAGGAATAACAATGTGCTAGTAAATAATATAGAAAACCACATGACCTTAGTACCTTCATGAAATGGGACTTCAATATACATATTTCTTTTACAGCTTTATGCATGAATTCCTTTCTATGGTTTGCACTTCACTGCTCTGTTGTGTGACTCTCCCAATAAACCTATACATCATACAGAGTGAAATATGTTCACAGTCTCTTTACTTGACGAAAAAAGGAGCTGTGTGGTTTAGAAGAATGAGCCCTGAACCAGAAGTCCAAAGATTAGATCTTGAGTCCCAGCCCTACCACATCCCAGATTCCGGATATTCGGTGCATTGCATATACTTTCTGGAATTCAGTTTGCACACCAATGGGACATCTCTGTCCACATCCCCAGAGTCCTTGTGGTAACTAATTGAGCTAATTCATGAAAAAAAATTCTGAAAAATTGCCATATATAAAAAATATGCATTTTTTTGCAATAGGAGGCTTAGAACTCTCTAAATAAATGTACAGCTTTACTTTTTTTAGTACAAATTTTTATTTTTCATAAATTAATTTACTCATAAATTAATTTATTGCTGGTATTTCTGTGCAGTTTTTGGCATTTAAAGCAATGCATATCTAAAAACTCTGAATGAAGACTCTTGGATTTCTTTAGACTTCTTATACTTTGGGAGAAATAAAGACTGAAAAGTATATCATTAAGTTTGAATCATCTCCTCATTTTCAATGAGTTAAAATTTCGCTTTCAAATTCTGGTATTTCTTGTACCAAAAAAACTGCAAATTGAAAATGCAAAAACATGTTAACGGACATTGGTAGTTTTTAATCATATCGCAACTTATGTTTGTGGATGCCAATAAACAATGAATCTTGGAACACTGAAAAAATAAAATAAAATTTTAAAAAAACCTGTCCTGTGTTACCAATAATTCTGTCTCTTAAATAATTTAGCCCTCATGCATTTTCTGGTAAGCTTTTAGACCCATGCTTATACAATTGCATTGATGTCATTTGAGTCATAATGCACTTTTGAAATGAGACATTTATTCTAATTAAAAATGTTGACTTTTCATGAGACTGGGACTTCTTTTTTCTAATAATTTTTTCTATAACTTGAACATACACAAAAGCATACCAAGCCTATACAGAGTGTTCAGAATCTAAATATTGGCTAAGCATACACGATCCACATGCTACGTGAAAGTTGTAAATTAAAGTACGGTGTGTTGCAGAAATCATCCTTCCATATCACAGTTTTCCTCCCTGAATGAGGCAAGAATCAGCCCGTAAATATATGTGGTCAACCTCAGATCTGCTTGACTGGGAGTTCACATGTATTTTTAACTGCCTTCAATTGTTAATGTATTCCTCAAATGAGATGCATCACCTTGAAGAATGACTTTTTGCCCTCTGGGAATAGGCCAAACAAGTATTTCATTCGCTATGATAATCAGTTCTACCTTCAGCAACGTATAAACCCAAATTTAATAGGCACTGGTGATTAGGTTTTAAGTCAAAGAGTCATCACTGTCCACTGTGAAAAATAATAAGAAAAGATACAAATTATAACGAATTTGCCTTCAGGAGGCCTTGTTAGACATAATGGGACCATAACTATTTCAGGATATGGTGAATAAATGTTTTTCCTTCTCATTATAGACATTTTTGAGTCACCAATTTTCAGTGATAAGAAAGATTTCCTTTAACTTGTGCTAAAGATATCTGAGATCATTTGTTTTGTTCACTTAGTGTATAATAGTCTCGAATGAGAAAAGGACCACTTACCATAAAACACTTATTTAAATCTTTTTAAATGCCTAAAACCATACAGAGCAATTCAAAACGATAGATAAATTTAATCTTATCCAAACCTTCCACTGTCAAAATTATCCAAGGCTTTTCTCCAACTTAAACTTTGCATTGAAATCAAAAAGAATCGCACAGGACATTATGGAAAATAACAAATCAACCCTTAAATCAGCAGCTTAGGTTGTGGACAGTAAATGATACAGTGGTTCCACTTTCTTGGAACTGAGGAGCAGAAGAAAATGAAGAAAGATACTCCTGACAGGGCAAGGATGATGGGAGCAGGCTAGCATTATGAATGATATGTTAAGTGATTGGCTCAGATGGAATCATGGGATTGCTGCTGCCTTTTGCAGAAGCTGATTTTCATTCTTATTGTTCACCTCATAAGACTCCAGCATGTGGGAGGGGGAAGGGAGAGGAGAAGCTATGTGTACATGCATTCCTTCTCCATGTACATATTTAGAAATATTCTGAATATTTGCCTAGATATACAGAGTGGTCAGAATAAATACCTAATGCCAAAAATATATATCTTGTCAGCAAGGTTATTAGTTTTAATATTCATGTATGCTTTCTGCATCCTTCCCTGTGAATCGAAGTGCCATATTCCTTTTTATTTGATAAAACCAAAGACATATATATTCCTAACTCTGAAATAAGTGAAATAATAATTCAGTACTCTATAATAATATATTGAAGATAATAACAGAGACGTGATATGGGCTGCTGTGATGTGCTTAGAGATGCATTCTATATATTTCTTTCTCCAAACCAGTAGACTTCTTGATTCATTTGGTCGGCCTGGTGTGTGGGGGGGTTGGGGGGGTGCGTGTGTGCGCGCGCGCACACACGCGCGTTGGCAGGGTGAAGGTAAGGGGGGAGGGGCTACAGATGGACCAGCAGTCAAAGAAAATGATTGTTACATGATGCAGTATGTCAGAAACACATGCATAAAATTAAACACAATGCTGATGTCAAAGGGTTCATTTACTAAGATTTTCTTTAAACTAATTTCATTCCTACATAAATGTGATTAACTCAGAATGCCGTTAAATGCCAATTCTTTTGTGCACCACTGCTTAAATTTATAGCGTGACTAATGTTATAAGTTTTGTTACTATGAATTTCTGGGTCCAAAAAAAAAATCAATATAGCCAACAATTCACTTCACCTAGTTTTTGCATTTTTAAAAATCCAAATTGTGAATTAGCAGCCTGTCTGTATGAGGCTTATTTTTTCACCCAGAAAATATAATAGGCATCACCCGTCAAAAAAAAAAAATCCAAGCGATTCAAGGTACAATATTATAGACTTAGCAGTTGCTGTTTGCACACTTGACTAGATAGATATGGATAGCCATGCTAAATGGAGAGAGAAAAAATTTGGAAAGTGTGCCATAATTAATTCACTTACCAACTCTTAGACAACAAGCCATCCTCTTTTAAATAAACATGTTCGAAGTTGCCTTAGGGATGTGAATACTTTTTGCAATCCACAAATAATGTGAACTCAAAAACTAATTTTTATACGAGGGCGGACACAATTCTAACTATAAAATTGCCTCTAAAATTTGGATAGAAGGAGAGTTCTATGTAAGGAAGATAAGAAAATGAGCAATCAGCGGACAACTATAATTACTATGCCTTCCAAATTGATGATAGAGTTATACACTTGTTAGTATTAGGAGACCCTACAGATTTCATTTTCTAAGGTATGGCCCAGCAGGCATGTTCAGTGAAAGGGTGCCTGTGAATCCCCCTGTACCACTCAGCTCACCCCCTGAGGGGAAACGCCACGTGCATTCAAATCAAACGTTTTCCTATCAAGTTCTCAACTAATGGCTTTCCTAGGAGACCCAAGCCGGTCAGTCACCTCCTTCCTATTTAGACATGTTAAAACAGAATTTGTTGTTTATTTGTATTTCACTGAAGTGAGTCTGTTTTCTCATATTGAATTTGTATCCAAACCCCAGGTTGTCAATACTGCTTAGCTAGGGCTTCTGTTTGTTTTGTTTTTCTCTGCATGTAATCCAGAAAAATGGTACCGTTCATGTCAGTTTCAACCCTTGTATAAATTTATAGGCAGTGTATTAACTAATTGTTTAAAGTCACTAATGTTAATGGCAGAGGCTAAAAAATACACCTCTTTCACCGAAAGCTGTTTTGTCAAATTCACAACTCGTTAATACACTAGAAACACAACCCAGCCCAAGTTCCCATATGGAAGAATAGGAAAGCAAAAGCTATCTACCTTTAATCAGGAAAAACAGGGGCAACATTTTTAATTTAATTATTCTCTGTATGGCTTAAAGCATAACTGGTCTTCTTAAGAAAAAAATCTAGTGACGTAATAGTTACATATTTGGCCAGATTGTCGTGATTTTTCTTGGTAGAGAAAAAAATTGCGTGTGTGTGTGTATTCCTGTGCTTACAAACTCTTAGTTTACTTGTGTTTAAAACTAAATGTAGGTATTAAGTATTTCATAAAAACAAGAACTGTTATGTTTGATATGCACTTCAAAAGCCCAAAAGGCCAAAGAAAGCTCTCCCTTAATTATTGAAGAAGTGTCTGTAAAGGAAACATGAGCAAATAGCATTCATGCTTTCATCCCAGTAACCTTTTATTGTCCTTTTCTTCAGATGGCCAAGTCAGTATATTTAATAAAGGCAGCAGCAACCATCAAAGAAGGCAGGGCTCTAATAAATGGTCCTGATTAAAGGCCCTGACAGGGTATGAACTTTGCATAAATTTTCTTATGGTGTCAGGCTAGGATACTGATTGAAAACTCATTAACATAATCACACATTTAGAGGAAATGCTGTAATGTATCAAAAACATTTCCCTTAGTGTAATAATTTTAAGGACATTAAAATGCAAATGATAATAAGGAGCTGCGTTTAGTGATGTTCTGAAAGCCTGATTATTCAAATATTTAGTATGAAGTATGGAGCTGCGTTCAGTAATACATCTACGTGAATTCAAAAATTTAATTCATGTATGGACTCCAGAGTCTTATTCCATCTCACCAACTATTTCCCCAGTTCACAGACACACAAAACACAACAAGCAAATTCGGCTTACATGTCGTCGAGAGCTAGTAAAAAATTATCTTAAACCCTTACATTAAAAAGGAAAAAAAAATGCATATGAGCTGCCAGGATTGTGTTTCTCTGATGTTTAACAAAATACTGAAAAGCAGTTAGCATTCCTGTTTTGGTACAACTGTGTTTGGAAAATATGCTGAAGTATTTTCAGCATCCTTTTCCCTGCTTTTATTAAAATATGTATAAAGCTTCAGAGCCAGTCGTAGGTCACAGCCGTGCTATCCCTTAATGCTAATTCTTAACAATAAAAGAAACACTGCCCTCCCCCCACACAAATAGCCATAATTATGTAAAGAATGACTGCTTCAGACTGATGACTTTCAATATGCTGAAGTCTAGCATACTGGTAGGAGAGGCCAGAAAGGTCAACAGTAATTCATAACTGCTATAAAATTGTATAGCATCCCAGGGCTTCTACAGGATGCTGACATTATCATGCGTCTTCTGCTGGTTTGTATATGTAAATTTGTGATAGGAAGTGCACTGCTTTTACCGTATCCCATGCAGAGCATCAATCAGGCAGTGGAATACATCAGAGTATTTTCATTATGCTTCGTTATTTACGGCATCAGAAGAAATTACCCCGGCAAACCAAGCAGCCTTCTCTGGGTAGCATGATATGACCAACCAGGTTTCAGCTCAGGAGTCTTGTAAACATTACAGGATTAATCTCACAATCACAATCATCAATCTTTCCTAGTCCTGCCTGGGTGCAACTGTGCAGATTGGCAACCAGGCCATGTGGATTTAAATTGAACCCTGAGCATCAAAAAGCGAGATGTCAGACCTAAGCTGCATATTGCAAAACACCTGTGTTTTTTCGATTTGGGTTGAAGACAATGGATGTGAGTGTGCGATGAAGTACTTTAAAAATCATGTTTAATGTGTCACTTTTGTTTTTAGTGCGTGCCTCGGAAATTGAAAGTTGTTTTTTTTTAACGCTTTGTTTTTTGTTTTTTGTTTTTAAAACATCAGCCCTAAGTGGGAAACGAGAGATCACATTTAGCCATATAAACAAATGTTCTGTGTAGTAATGCAGATACTGTAGGAGGCTCCGCAGGGCTGTGAGGTATGACCTTGGGGGGGGGGGGGGATTTGGGGACCTGCTCAAACTCCACTGGCACTGTGCCAGAGGAGGTTAAAGCCCTGGGGAGTAATAGAGTTAGCCCCTAGCCAAGAGAGCGTTTAAAGTGTCTTGCTGACTCATAAGACAACACCGGCATTGAGCGCTGAAACAACTGCTCACTGGTTTGCCAAAGGAAAAAGACCGTCTCCCCTTTTCTTCCCTCCCAACAGAAGGAGGGGGAGAAGAGATAGGTAAGACAGACGGGCTAAATGAACATTCTATCATTTTAAGTTTAGCAAGCGCATGGAACATAGCCTATTCTATTTAGATAATGCGAAAGATAATGTGCATTCATTTTTGAAAGTCAGGTGAAAACCATGATGATAATGATCATTTTTCCATAGTCAAGAAACAATAAATATATAATGAGCAGGTCATGTATAGACTGCCTGGCAGTTTAATTTGAACTGTGACCTTTTATTATTATTTTTTGTCCAAAGCACTTTTTGCTGAACACATAACACGGAGTCAATCCTTTTTTTCCCTCCTCTCGCAATATCTCGCTGGCTCCCATCTTTGAATAAAAGATGGAGCAACCATAAAGATAGGCCTTTCCCTTTCTTCCAATAAAGATTTTCAAATCTAGCCGTTTATATTCATCCTATATATAAAAAGTAGATATTTCTTCTACATGCTTTAATCTCTGGTTGATTTAATCAGCACTATGGGTACTTGGCTAGAATTGTACGACTACAGTAAAAAAAAAAAAAATGTGTCATATATTGAGAATTCCATGAGAGGTATTCATCTCTATTCAAGCATCATTTTAAATGACTTTCTTGATCATACGAAGTCTAGCTTTAAAAAATACTGAAAAGAATTATGAATAAAATTGCATTTTCCAAGTAAATCACATGAAAATAAAAGAGAAATTCTTCTTCAGGAGAGTACAGTGATTGGAATTTTCAGGATCCTTGCTTCTCTGTTTTCTTTGTTGTGTGGTTTTGTTTTATTTTTTGGTTTTGTAGCCATTGATGGTAGTGAGGCTTTTTGTTGTTAACGTTGTTATGTTTTTCTGTTGTTGTATACCATCCTGAGCATGATTGGCCTTGAAGTATCTACTATCTTAATGCTGTGTTTATGTTTATGGGATTGTACCTCCCCAAATTCTCCTTAAGGGTTGCTTTCTATATGTAGGATTCCTGGCAAAAGTGCATTAGGAATCTTCTTTTTGTTTTTTGTTTGTTTGTTTGTTTTTTAAGATTTTATTTATTTATTTGACAGAGATCACAAGTAGGCAGAGAGGCAGGCAGAGGCGGGGGGTGGGGGGAGAAGAAGACTCCCTGCTGAGCAGAGAGCCCGATGCGATGCGGGGCTTGATCCCAGGACCCTGGGATCATGACCTGAGCTGAAGGCAGAGGCTTTAACCCACTGAGCCACCCAGGTGCCCCAAGAGTGTGTTAGGAATCTTAAGCTTTTCACACAATGTGAAACAACACTCATGCTTCTGGCTCTTGTGATTTTACAACCAAATAGAGATTCTTCTCTTGTTCTTTAAGAGCATGATATATTGTATAGAAAATTGTGATTTTGAGAAGTCCTTATACTACATCTATGATTAGCTGGCATTGATCAGAGCAGGAAGGCTGGAAGTAAAGTTGGTGATATACGCTTTACCATAGCATAAGTCTGAGCAACTTCCTGGGCTACATGCTTGGGTTTTTATAATTTCCTGCTGGATTTTATTCTCTGAAATTTTGAACCAACAAATAACTACTAGCTATCCTTGATACAGATGCTGGGGCAGTGAAAAGGTTACACCATGATCAATGGATTGGTTGGTAAAAGGTAATCCCACCCCCTAAGATAGGAAAGCAGGGCAGTGGTTACCTTCCTTAGCGCAAGCAAGCAACCAGGCAAACCTTGGACTTTAGGACACATGGACTTGACTCTCAGCTCTGCCGCTCCCCATGTACTTAAATAAATCATTTGACTCCATTACTTCAGTTTTCACTTTCTAAAGTTCCTTTACTCAGCGAAGATCCAGTGGACTCCTATGCACTCTACTAGGTACTAAACAAGGAGTTGAGGGAACAAAGTCAAAAATACATGATCCCAGTCTTCAGATAAAGAGAGCAGCTCATTTGCGTGCCAGACGCTATGTAAATGCTTTACACACTTTAGCACGTTTAATCCTGGCAACGTTTATCCTGAGTATAGAGGATGATACTTAACCCTAGACAGGTTAAATAAACTAGGGCCAGAGGCAAGACCTGAACACACATCTCCGCGTGACACTGGACCTCCTGCTCTCGATTTTGCTGGGCATCTTGAAGAACTTCAGCATTTTACAAAATTTTCGTAAGGATCAAATGAGAAAATTATGTGACAGTACACTGGAATTACTATAGCAGTGCCTTTTATCATTCCTGTTAGCATGCAAATAGCAGAGATGTTTCCTTACATTGCTTTCAGCCTTAATAACCCCCACTCAGCTAACCTGGACCATGCTGTGTAAATAGCACCCACAGACCAAAAAAAGGGGGGAAATCCATCTGTAAAAACAGAAACACTATCAGGGATTCCCTATCGGTGTTTCCAAGCCAGTTATACATGACTCCTTAGTGAATATTAAACAAATACAAACCCAAGTAAGACATCTTTCTACATATGAAAATCTCTAGAAAGCACAAGTCCACTGTTTACATTAGACCTGGAACATCTTTAGTAATTCCTTAGGCATTTTAGGGTTATCCACCAATTGAGTGAGAATGATGATATTAATATAGCACCTGCAGAGCTTATAAATGTAACATGCTTTTCACTCCACCAGAATCCCTAATTTAATATTGGTGTCATTTAACACAGAAGCTTTCTCTTCCATGCAATTTTTATCCCAGACCAGGGCTTTAAAACCAAAACATATAAGATCAAGGAAACGAAATGAAAACGAGTGAACAAAGCAACCCTCCATCTCTTACCCTTACCTACTTGACATCATTCCTACCATTTGCATTCTTTTTTACCTTTAACAGAATAATGTTATTTTATGAGCAAAGCCATAAAGGAGGAATAAAAAAATGATTATCTCCATTGTTAATACCACCTTACCAAAAATTGATGGTTCAAGTTAAAGTCTTGTCAAATTTGGGTGTCTCATTTTTTTAATTTCTCACATATGTTAATAAATAGATTTACCTAAAAATTTTCATATGAGGAAGAACATTAAATGAAGGCATTTTTTATTTAGATACTAACAAACAATGTAACTACTGGAAAGGAGTAAAATGAAGCCCACAGTTTTTTACTTGTTATTTGATATCCATTGCCACAAGATAAAATTTGATTATGGGGGTCTTGACTAAATGAATTCATTAAAGATTTAAAGGTGAATGGTAGGTGAGCAATTCCATTCTTGGCATACCTCTTTTTGAAATTAAAAGAAAGCAACATTATTTTTATTGAATGAAAAAAATGCTGATGCTTAAAAAAAATTGAGAGGATTTTAACAGTTGCTAAAAGCATAGAGGAATATCCTACATTTTTTTAATCTCATAATTGTTTACTTCCAAAAAAGTGTTTCAGAGAATATACTATTCCAATTGTATCACTTATACTTCCATTTCTCCCAAATGTTACCCAATGACCAAAATTTTGTATACAAACTTAATAGTTATATGCGTTATGGTCCTCGAGGAAGTTCTAACAAAATTTTCTATCATGGAAAAAGTTCACCATTAAGACTAAAACACATTTCAAACAATATTATAATAAATTGTATGCAAATATTAAATTAAAATTTGAATTCTTCTTAGCCAGTATAGACATGTGAGATTAGCCTTTATGTGTATCATGTTCAAAAATGTGTGACCAATAGAGTTTTCTATGACACAAATTAGAAATTTCTTCACTGACATACATGATATTTTAAAATGTGTTCCTTGATTTCAGTTTAGTTTTAAGCTCCTTTATTTTTAGGAACAGTTATTGGAAAATTTGTACAGATTTTTTCCCAAGTTCATTACAGCACCAAATATGTTTAGATACTTAGCATGTACCATTCATAAAAAAACATGCTTAAATTTTGGATTTGTTTCTAGAAAATGGGATACTAAATAGCAATAAAATACTGTTATGTATTTTCTTGCAATGTGGAGTACTTTTGAAATTGAAGATTTTGTACTATATGCTAGTGTTCTCATTTTCAAACACAACACCAGTATAGATATAATAGAAGTGAAGTAATGACAACATTTTCAAAGATTGTATCATTCTACTTTAGAGACAAACACATGCAGACTTACTTTCTCTAACAAACTCGCGCAGACGTCATGTATAGGTTTATTAAGAACAAATTGGATTATTATTTGAGCTGATAATAATTAATGACATTTATAAATGAATCCATGGGAACTGCTCAATTCATTTGGGAACATGGGAGCTTCGGTCAAATTAGAGACCTTCCTGTGTAGGGAACAACAACAACAACAAATGCAGGGACAACTTACAAGAACGACACTACCCATTCTCTAATGATGTGATGGTCAAATGAAAATGGTTAAGCACATGATTTCACAACTTATTTATAATCATGTACATCCATTTCTGTGTAAATTGATTAAATTGATTACTACAGATACCTGCAAAACAAACAAACAAAAAATGGAATAAACCTGTAACAGCTTTGCAGTTTGTGTGGGTTGTGATTGCCTCACAAAGACTGATATTTGATTTCAGATTTCAGGGTGACACTAAAATTAAGAATACACACACACACACATTCACTTCTCTGATCCTGAAAATTAGGTACTGAATATGCATGTATTCGTTTAACATTGTGTCTTCTTAAGGAAAACTGAAATGTTAAGCGTGGTAAAAACCTATCAGGTAAAATTTATGAAAATTTACAGATTACCTAAAATGCTAGAAGTTAATTATAGTCCGCTTTCCCTGACATGTCAGCTTGATTAAATTTGGAGTTTGGAGATGAATTGGCCCAAATTCATTAGTGTTCCCTGGGTGCAGATGTTGGTCAAGGTCAAGCAAAGCACGTTGACTGTAATGTTAGAGAGGAGGGGGAAGGGATTCCAAAGAAGGTAGACTCTTAAAACGTCTGGGGTTGCAGCAAGAAACTTTGATACTTTTTAACTTAATAAATCTTGACAGCCTAATCATGGCTAAGCCTTTGCAGTGTTATTGGTACAGATGGCAAAGCTAGACATATTTAAAGAGATCTCAGCAGCTAGTAGAAGAGAGTCTTGAATCCAAATGCAGTGTTGGGCTCTAGGAGAAAGTGAAAGAAAGGAGGATAAAAAGCTACATAGCATTTCCATCTCCTGACATCTCCAACAGCCTCAGATACAAAATATGATAAGGCTCCTGCTGAGCTAATAAGCCCAACAAATGTCTGTGTCCGTGAAGTAGATGAAGTGGGATCAAGCAGAGGGGGCTGCTGTATGAAAATAAGCCAGCGCCCAGGGTATAATGGCTCTAGAGAGAGCCACAAGGTCAGGCTGATGACAGAGACACCGGTTAAGTAGAGACCCCATCAGTAAGAAAGGTTTGCCTGCTGGATCCGAGACATGACCATTAAAATAAAATGAACTACCTATTTAAAGGAGGGGAGAAAAGAAGAAAACAAAAACCCTCCAAAAGAATTTTATTTTTTATCACTTTTTTTCCCCCTCACTATGCCTGCTACATCCTTTTGTTTATTTACAGGCTACCTACCCAGAGCCAAAACTGGAATATTGGGCTGGGAGGGGCTATTGAGATGGGACACACACTTCAAAATGCTGTTAACTGTGTTGGCTCTGTCTGATGATTTTGGTGGGTTCACAACCTTTGCTGAGCATGATTTGTTTAATCAAATGCTGCGTTAGGGGATGAATGGAGCAACGACCACTCCCTCACGATCTGCAAGTTTTCCAAGGGAAAAAGATGGCCAGAGGAAATACAGAGTCTTCCTCTCAGCTTCTCCCTTTCTCTGTTTGCTTTTAAATAGGGCATTACTTACATATTCTTATTGTAGGGCAATATATTTTTCGGTAAAAGAAAGAATTGATTTCAGTTGAAATGCCATGATTCAGAACAGCAGACCTGAAGCAGGTACCATAAAAAGCAGCCGATGTGCTTGGCTTCCGACAGCACACACATGCAAGACTGTTCCAGGTTTAGCGCTGAAAATCCTGTGTCCCACAAGCCCTCCCGGGGATCGCTGTGCTGCGGTGGCTGGGCCAGTAGTTCCTGTATTACGGTGGCTGGGCCAGTAGTTCCGAGGCAAGCTACAACCAACTGCATGGTGAGACTGGCTGGGTCTAAGAGGCAAAGTGTATGTAGAAAGAGGGAGTGATTAGTCATTAGACAGACAAGTCAGATGATTCAGGGCAAGAAACACACGTCGGAGACTAAATCATCTAGATGGGCTGTCACTTTGATCTAATTAGCTTTATCATCCCCAACTCTTCCCATTGCTTCTTAAAGCCACTACTTCATGTTTAAACACACATACAACATAGAACAACTAAAATGATATCTAAAAACTGTAATTTTTCATCGTTTATCCTGATGGTTCAAATGATCCACGTTGACCCAAAAACCAAGCCTGGATATTCCACAGAGTGTCTAATTCATTCTATGGCCCATTGTCCGGGGACAACAGAAACAGATTAAAGGACAATGACATGCTTTTCTTCAGGTTTATGGAAACGAAAGCTAGGATATTCAAATAGTGCTTAAGAATCTCCCTTTCCAGCTTTAAGAACGGTTTTGCATAATCTTCAGGGGTTTTGGTTTTTTTTTTTTTTTTTTACTTGCGTAATAATTAGACTATGCTTGAAATTTCAAGAGTATGTCAAATTGCTACATTAATTCTTAACAGATCATGTCAATTTCATAATATCTGTGAAGCCTTGTTAAAAAGGTGAAAAACGTTTAAACACCATGTGAGGTGGTTCATTAAACATGTAAGAAACCTTTGAAATTCTGACAGCATTACCATGAAATATCGGATTGGGTATACCTCCAGTATTTTTTTAAACCCATCTTTAGTTTTAGTTTCATACAAATGCAAATACAATACCAGCGCTACCTCTTAAAGTCATTTTCTTGGGTACAGTCCTACAATAGCATGTCATTGGTCTTACAAATATAAATTTCATGACTTGGAGATACTTATGAAGAAGGTGATGAGTAAAAGATGAGTTGCCAATAGTTGCTTTTAACAGTTGTGAAGACTTTGCTCAAGCCCTAATTAATCTCTCTTAAAACACCTTCCCCAGGGGAAAATATCAAAAGGAATTAACTATTGCACCCACATTTTTTTTTCAGTTGAGTCTACTGCCTTAAAAATGTTAAGCATCAATGGAACTGATTTCCAATCACATAAGAAACAGGCTCATTCAGTTAATGTCAATCTTCAAAAATGATGGGTGCCATTCAAAAGACAGGAATTTCCAATTTCAGTTGTTCTTGCTGAAGCTTATATCAGGATTGCTGAAGAAGGGCTTCCTGTATTAGTATAACATTGACTTGATGATCTGTCATTTTTCTTCCAGCTATATGATTCTATGGTTATAAGATTATCCATGCAGATTATCCACGAAAGTAATAGCTTCTTATAAGAGGGTCTGTAGAACCCTTAACCTTCCTCTTGACATCTTAGGCCTACCCGCTAACTCATTCTGTGCAAAATAACTTTTGTTTTAGGATAACAAAAGAAATAGTAACTTTACCTGGAATGAAGGTAGATTAGTGCTGACATTGCCACCAGTGGTACTAAGAAAGATAAAGAAAGACTTTAATAATTCAAGTGTTTAATAAGTAGAAAGCTCCATGCAGATAGTACTATTAACTTAGTTCAAAGAGATGCTATGGGTAGAAGTGATAAGCGAAAGCAATAACATTAAGATTTTGTTTTGTACACAGATCAGGGACAAATATATAGTATTTAGAGTGTATTGGAATTACACAGACTTTTCTGATGTAATTCCCAGCTAGAAATCTGTACTTGTCTTATAGCTAGTATTGATTGAATGTCTTCTTATTTAAAGAAATATTTTACTGATGACAATTATAAGCATTATTAGCTTGTGTTTTATAGAGAAAAATGGAATGAAGCATTGAATTTATTTCATTTCAAGACTATATGGACAAGTTGTGTAAAGTTCATTATTAGTTTTATCAAGCTGATTAAGTTGAAATCTATAGTCTTAGAAACTGCCTTAGGTTTCTCTTCTAGTGTATATTTCCATTATAATAGATATGAGGAATATATAATGAAATCTAGGTTGTGGAAAATGCAAGAAATCTGGAAAGTGTATTATAACAAGGTTATTCCAGGACTTGAACTCTGGGATCAAATTCTAGCTCTGAAACTTACTGTTTGAGCAAGTTTAAATGAGCTGATCCCCAGATCCCCCATCTAGAAAATGATAAGAATAATGGCACCTATTTTAGAAGGGTTGTGGACATAAAAATGTATTTGATGTTAAACAGTAAGGTTTTTTTTTTTTTGTGGTTTGTCCGTTTGTTTGTTTGTTTTAGAGAGAGAGTGCATGAGATAAGGAAAGAAGGGGTAGGGGGGAGCGAGAGAGAATCTTCAGCAGGCTCCATACCCAGCTCTGAGCCTGACATGGGGCTCGATTTCACAACCCTTAGATGTGACCTGAGCAGAAATCAAGAGTTGGGCACTTAACTGTCTAAGCCACCCTGGTGCCCCAAACAGTAAGCTCCTTTAAGGCAAAGGCCATTCAGCTTGTAACTTCTTGTGTTGTGGGGACACTTGAAACATAAGCATAAGTGAGCAAGATGAGCTCCTCAAAAAAACTTCCTCTCAAAATGAAGCTCTTTGAAATATTGGATTGTTTCTCCAATTCTTCAAAATTGTTTGCTTTCCTAACTCTCTCCTCTTTCTCAAAGGTAATGATAATTTCCCTGGGTAGATTCAGCCTTTCTATTTGTTTCTATGTACCCCCTGTCTTCTGTCTTCACTTCCTCTTTCCTCCTTCTCCTCCTCTATTACCACCCCCCAAAATCATAATAATAATAATAGTAGTAGTAGTAGTAATAATAATATTTTTAAAGTGTATTGATTGATCCACTTAATTATAAAGTTTAAGGACATCTCTCTTCAGGAATAGCTGTACCAAAGAAGGCATAGACTGTCATCAACCATTCACTTTCTCCCTGCTCCCGCCTCCCCACTCCCGACCCTAGCTCTGGCTTGTCTTGATTTCTCTCTCTTTTTTTTTTCTTAAGATTTTATTTATTTATTTGACAGACAGGGATCACAAGTAGTCAGAGAGGCAGGCAGAGAGAGGGGGGAAGCAGGCTCCCTGCTGAGCAGAAAGCCTGATGCGGGGCTTGATCCCAGGATCCCGGGATCGTGACCTGAGCTAAAGGCAGAAGCTTTAAACCACTGAGCCACCCAGGTGCCCCGATATCATTTATTTCTTACCAATAATTCTGGACTCATGTGTAGGGTATAACTGTAAAATGATTGGGGTTTTTTAGGTTATGTTTCACAAATTTACCATTTCCAGCTGAAAATGATCCCCTTTTCAGAACTTAAGACATAACCCAAGGATGATGCCATTTTTAAAAGCAGATGTGGGACTTGTCCTTGGATTTCCTTTGGAGATTTTTAACTTGACCAACAAGAAATGTAATCTTACCTTTGATCATCAAACTTTGTAGTTTACTCATAAACCAATAACTCGAGTTGATCATTTCACTTCAGAAAACTTGATTCCATATTCTTCTGGCTGTTCTCAGAAATCATTAATTCTCTAAAATCTATCTTCAATGGTCTCTGGTAAATGTGTTTTCAAAGGAGGCAATTTAAAAAAGAAGACATCTAAACTTAGGGAGAATATTTGGAGAGGTGTAAAGATTTCCAGGAGAAATATTCTTCAAAGGAGAGTATGTAGTTAGATATATATGTTTGGGTATGTTAAGTTAAAAAATCAGTCATGAATCAGTCATATTACATATGAATGTTTTGATTAAGTATATCATACACACATGGATATGCTTCCATATACATACACACATACATGGAAGAAACCTTCTTCTCTGTAAAAGTTAGGAAACATAAGCTTTGTTGTGACATATTTTCACTTTATCAATCTCTCAAGTAAAAATAGACAGATGCCTTTAGCGAAAGATGCCTCTTTCTCCTATGCTTTCTGAGACCCAGTACTTTACCTGTCACATTCATATCGTGATTCAGGAAAGTCTTGTCTTTTCCTGGTCATATAATTTCAGCCCTCAAGGACTTCACTCATCATTTCATCATTAGTTGTAACTAAACTCCAGAAATACCTAATGAAGTGTGGCACCCTAACTGAAGGAAGTGAAATTATGGAAGTATTTCTGGACATATCATAACCAAGATTTCATACAGCCTTACTATAGATTTCCAAATTGATCCTGTTCTGATTTTCTCCTGAATCCAAATTGTGCAGCAGAAAAAGCAACATGCTCTTTTAACTCTAAACAATAGTTAAAACAAATACTGGCTACTAAGAATTTAGTTTTTCTAACTTTGCAAACATAGGACTCTTCATAGGGACTTAATAACCCCTCACTCTTTTGAAATCTTAATAGCCTCCAAATATTCCAAACTCTAAGAATATGAAAATATCCAGAACAAAATCAATTCTGCCATGCTCCCAAAGTCCAGCATAAAATGCAATATATTTACAAAGTGGCCTCGTTCAAGTTTTTAAAGTTTTCTCTATCTTTCATCGTGTATGTTTATTTTGTAATACATGGATATAGTTTTAAAATTCAGTAGCAATATAAAGCTTATAACAGAAACCAGTAGTTCCCTATTCCTGTGCCCTCCACTCCTAGTACAGCTCCTTACTTTCAATGTCTTTGCTTTAGCAGGTTCGGTTCTATGAATTTTTTAATAATATGCTGCTACCACTGCTTATTGGTTTATTCACTTTTGCCATTATCCTCTAAAATCCTGTTCTCCCAACTCCCAGTATGCCTATTTTTAGTTAAATAAGTAACCAGGGTTTGCTGTAATTATGTAACTATTATTCACTTCAGGACCAGATAGTATACTATGATGACATCCCCTTCCTGGGATAATGTTTGGTTTTTTCTGGAACAAATAAATGCTTTGCTCTTTGCAACCTCTGGCACACACTGCTTCATTTTGGAACAGTGGAAAAATCTTGGGCTGTGAAATTAGTAAACTAGGATTCAATGGTGGCTGTGCAATTGCTTGTGACCTTTGGTAGGTTACACAGATTTCTGAGCCTCAGTAATCATTTTGAGGGTGGGGGGGAGTGCAAATCAATAACTTCCTTGAAGAATACCTATGGGGAAGGAAAGAAATGACATATGTGTACACATCTACCTATAGTCCCCTTCAACAAATGTGGCCCCTTCTACTTTGATCTTCACATCAGAACCACAAGGTAGGTGAGAATGGAATTATTACCAGGTTGGAAGAGGACTGAGTTCAAGAACACTAAAGAAGTAGGCCAAAGATGGCCGACAGAAAAGGTCGCAAACCCAAGCTAGTCTACTTACGAGTCAAAGGCTCTTAACTGCAAGACATGTTGAGGCTCTGTCCAGCTGAATCAATACTAAACCTCTGAGATAAAATTATGCAAAATATCTTTTTTTCTTATTTAATTTGGATTACTGGTGGAGTGACTCTAAATCCTTTTTCTACATTTTTTCAAGTCCTATAGGAAGACTGTAACAGAGAAGTCAACGTAAAAAATGTGAAAGATTGGTAGAAAAAGTTACATATTATTATATAGTCTCCAGGGTGGTATAGACAGCCTGTTAGTTAGTTTTCTACCAACTTCTATATATTTAAAAGCTCCCCTGGGGCCCTGAGCCTGAAGATGTGACCACGTTATTACCTTAGCTTTGATACTCCTCATCTTGTAAATTGTCATAAAACCAATATTCTCAGGCTGGATATCTTGACTTAAAAAAATAATTATTATAGGTGCTGGGAATATGAAGAGAACCAATTACTTATGGTGGATAATAGGGCTATTGGTTTGGCTACAGTCTTTTTGTTTGTTTGTTTCTTCACCTTCTCTTCATCAGTAGGAATGTCAGAAAAACTTGGAGAGCTTTCACCAGCTACCAGAATCTTGTTATGTTGTGCTGAAAATTTAATCCACACCAGTCCCTTTTTGAGAATTCATTAATCTATATAAAATTTAATATTTTTTTCTTGGCCTTTATAACATCTTCTCTCCCGCTTCCCTCAAAAGTATCTTCACAGCCTCCTTACCTAGCAGTTATCCTCATGTTGTACCTGTGTAAAAGTGAAGTTAAATGAAAGTAAGGAATTGATAAACAGAATAGCAGGAGCTCAAATATGGCACTTTTAATTCTAGGTCTAATCATTTTTAGACTCTACCACACCCACTTTGTCCCTGATAATTGAAAAGGTGATATAAAATAAGTAAAATAGTATCACACAACCCAAATACATAAACCAGGAAGAATTTGTCACCATATTAAAAACTGTAATTTTGAGTGCTAGAATGTTCTGGACTTTGATGCCCTTGTGGGCAAATGAAAGGCCATTAAACTCTGATTCTTGACGCTCCTTGTCAATAGGCCTACCAGATAAACACTTCAAATGGTGAGACTTCAGTGTTTTCCAAGAAAATACATTTTGTCTTTGGACAACTTTGACTGCAAATAAAGGGGGGTTTTTCATTTGTTTGTTTCTGGGTGTTTGTTGTTGTTGTTGTTGTTTTTACAGCATGCTGAAATAGTTCTTCCTGTAACACCTAGTCTTTGATCAGTTCTCACTCAGACACTAGACAGAATGAATCTATTTTTTTCCCACAGGACAGCACTTTAAATATTTGCAAACAACTCTCATGTTCCCCTAAGGTTTTCTCTTTTCCAGTCTAAGTGCCCCAATCTCTTCAACTATCCTTTTTATGATACATTTTACATTTGCTTCACTATTCTTTTCTCTTACCCTGGATTCCTTTCCTGTTTGGTACTATCTATTTTAAAGTGTGGTACCCAGAATTGAATATAATACTAAAGTAAAGACTTAACAGTGTTCCACGGAGCATAATTATCATCTCCCTCATTCTACTCACTCTATCTTCATTAATGCATCCTAAGATCACATGAGCATTTAGAAAGAACAATCACAACGCATGTTGACCCAACATTCTAACATCCATGCTACCAACCACACTGACCTCCTAGTTTTCTAGCTCTTGACCTCTTCAACTGCAGTGATAATTTCTTTCCTTCCACTTCAGTGACCTACTGTCATGGTCACATCCTAGGTACTACCATTAGTGGAAATCGTAACACTGTTGAAGTCTCATTATCAAATATTTCATTACCACACATAGTCCTATAAATTTAACTTGCTCTAAAGGCACTAGTGTTAAATTTTTTTGAGCTCCCAACCCATTTATTCTACCTCTATTTCACTATCCCTAACTCCATACCTGTCTTTATTCCCCTCATTGTTCAATATAGATCTCATGCTCTGTAATTTAATTATTCTCTCAAAATAGCTTCAACTCTCTTCTTCCTATGCTTATTCATTAATAAGGATTCATTATATTCATTAATATTCATTAATAATAATTCATTAATCCCTGGAAAATCGCAACACTAGGTGAACCCTACCATTTTTGGGGTGCTGGCACATAATAGCCAAAGTTGTTTGGAGTAAACCACTCACCTGACTAGTTTATTTTAGATTCATTATCCAAAAAACTCAATTGGCTGCTCAGTTCTTCCACACAATTAGATTGTGTGTCTTTATGAGGCTAGTTTTTAAACTCTTCACAATGACTATTTTGTACCTTATCTTTTTTTCTCAAACCTCACATAAACTCTTCTACCCCTTCAGACTTCACTATTGACATCATCTTACAGCATCATAAAAGAAATTTTGCTGTTTGGCTTTCCACAAATGTAAGCACAATGTTATAACTCTCTTCTACAAAATCACTGATAAAATGTTTGCATTGGGAAAGCCCAAAGAAGGAGCCTTGTGGAAGCAGCCAGACAGTTAAAACATTCATCTCAATTCTGCCACTGTAGGCTTGTGTCCACCTAGCACATACACTGGGATTCCTGGAGATACACTGTCAAATGTCTCCAGCTGCCCTGTGTACATTAACCTCTGGTTCTCTGGTGGGCTTGACTTGTTCCTAATGGCTGTGTACTGGGTACTCCTAGTTACAACCCTCTTCCCTTCTCGAGGTGACCCAATTGTGATGAAGAATGTTTTGGTCATCTTCTGAGAATATTGACAGAAATAACCAGGAAAATAACCATTCAGTTGGAAACCATCTTTCTGGTTTTCAAGTTTCAAATGCTCGGTAAGAAAACTGAAGATGGGTCTGAGATCATTTCACGTTGTAGTTTAACAATAAATTTAGAGAAAAAGGAGAGACTTTGCTAGCTCATCTGTTCTACTTTTTGCCCTCCTAACAGAGCCTCAGAACTACCAGGTAGATCGACAATTGTTCAAGTATCTATGTGAAAAATTCCACAATCCCCTTTATCAATTCATTTTCGTTCTTAATAAATGATAATAATTCATAATAAATGCCCATCAATTCTACTTTACATAAAACCAACTTCCTTGTGTTAATATAAATGGTAAGTCCAGTTTTACTTGTTTTTTTTTTCCCTTTCTCATAACACACGTACTATGCACAACAAATATACTGCAGAGAAGGCTTAGACAAAGTGAAGTGTAACTTAAATGTACAGCATCAGAACGATTCCACATAAATAAATATTTACATGCTTAACATCTGTTATTGTTTCTTATTTTTAATAGTTAATGTCTGCACTAGATAATACCACTTTATTTACCTTTCTTTGTCCACCTTATTTTACTGCACATTTGAATCATACCTTCCTCACTGTCATTCCATCAGGAAGCCTTGTTCATGACAAGGTAAATCTGAGAATAAGTAAATATTAGACATTTTAAACATTGAAAAATCAAATTGGTTTTATCAAGGATAAAATTCATAAATGTCATAACTCCTTCTAAGTCCTAGGAACACAACAGTGAAGTTGCAACTCTCTCCCTTTTCCAGCCAAATGGCAATTACAGCTCTATAAACTGAAAGCACTGACCCTCTACAGTTTTCCCTAACCCATAACTACTTGAACGTCTCCAACAGAGTTGTGGAAACAAATGAGCTTTGCGCTCCCCCTCATTCATTATGTTTATAGTCTAATACTTCTTGCAGAGTACCTAGATATCACTCTGATAGGCATTATGGAAATACTTAGACATATTAGTCAGGTGTCGTGGAAACGTTCAAGAAATTACCAATAACTTTAGAGTCAGTGGCAGAAGAAGAAAAAGCACTGTGGTTTTTAATAATAATGTTTTTAAAGGATTGCATTACATGTATAAAAAATGGAATTGTGTCTACAAATGCACTCCAGAACCTAGGGTCTTATTAGATAAGGTATCATACAAAAATACGTCTCTCCTGAAGTTCATACAGAGAATTGATCACTTACATTTTGCATGTTCTTCCATAATGCACGTGGATTACAGAACCACATTTTTGTAACATTACTTGATTAAGATGCCATAACAGAAAATAAGGCAATTTTATTTTTCATAGTAATTTGTGAAACCAGAAGTTTTCACTTAGGAACTATGGCTCCTGAGGTAAGAAGCATTTTTAAAAATTCAGTTTGGGGATTATTTTGTTTTTATTTGTCATCATTACAAGTTGTATAGTGAGAAAAAAAATGCAGACATTGTGCAGTTTTCCCCACATACTTGTGCTAATGCCAAGCCAAGAAAGTGAAGCACTCTCTAATAAAAATTTTTTTTTTGAGATTTGGGGATATTTGCTTGAAAAATACATGTGTGTGTGTGTGTGTGTGTGCGTGTGTGTGTGCATGTCTGTGTATGTATATATGTGTTAATCAGTAGTTTTGTGAAACAAACCATTGGGTGCATTTTATTTTTTAAAAATATTTATTTATTTATTTCTGTTAGGGAAGGGGCAGAGAAGCGCATGGAGCCCAGTGCAGGGCTCAATCCCATCACCCATGAGATCAGGACCTGAGCTGAAACCAAGAGCCGGCCACTTAACTGACTGAGCCACCCAGAGGCCCCAGTGGGTGAATTTTCAAAATGAAATGCGAGCTAGCAGATTTGTGTCAGAGCTTATGATAACAAAACTCTTGGGCAGATTTTATTTAAAATTAATTTTGTGTTTTCCTTTGTTGTCCTCATTCTTTTTTTTTTTAAGATTTTATTTATTTATTTGACAGACAGAGATCACAAGTAGGCAGAGAGACAGGCAGAGAGAGAGGACGGGAAGCAGGCTCCCTGCTGAGCAGAGAGCCTGATGCTGGGCTTGATCCCAGGACGCTGGGATCATGACCCGAGCCGAAGGCAGAGGCTTTAACCCACTGAGCCACCCAGGCGCCCCAGTTGTCCTCATTCTTGAAGTAGAATTCAGAAACAAACAAACAAACAAACAAAAAACCCCAAAATGGATTCTTTTAATTGGAATGCCTCAGCCTTAGATTACTGTCAGAATATATCTAGTAAAGCACACCTGATGAGATTCTTTGTCAGCAACTCATCATTTAGTTGAAATAATTAGCTTGCTGGTTTTTAATAGCATTTATCAGTTAACAGATGCCTGAGAGTAATTCATACCTGTGCTAATCACTCACTAATAAAACAAAACTCCATAGGTTACCAGAGCTATGGCAGATATCACAGTTAAGGTGATACAGATACAATAACAAAAACCATTGTTGGCGTGCCTGAGTGGCTCAGTCAGTTGAGTGTCCAACTCTTGATTTTTGGCTCAGGTCATGATCACGGGGTCATGGAATCGAGCCAAGCCTTGGGCTCTGCACTCAACAGGGAGTCTCCTTGAGATTTGCTCTCTCCATCTCCCCCTGACCCTCCCCCTTCAAATAAATAAATAAATCTCTAAAAAATAAAAATAACAAATAATGACTATCATTCATTGACCAACTAGTATGTGCCAGCGATTTTGCTAAGCATGTCATATACATTGCTTCTATCTAATCCACAATGATCTGGCAACTCAGACACTATTCCCACATTTTCCATGAGAAAATTGAGTCTCCAAGGGCTCCAGTAATTTGGATAAATTGGCATAACAGCAAGTTTTAAGGCAGGATGCAACATAGGTCTGTCAGACAGTAAAGTCCGTGTGGTTAACTACTGTGCTTTGCAGTTTTCCATTAAATAAAAGTCAAGAGCTCACTCTCTCTCTCTGCTTCACCTTTGAAGGCAAGACCCATGTGTTATACATCTTTGTATCTCTAGGGCCGACCACAGAGACTGACCATAAGAAGGCTTGTGAGTGTGTGATAAAATGAATACACCAAGTGTATGAACAACTGGAAATGGAATCTTATTCTCCCTCTTAGTTCGGAAGAACATGGTTGTGTATCAGTGTAGATGAAATAAACCTCACTGTTCATTTTCCTATATTCCCTCTGTGGGTCAGGAAGTGTATTCTTAACTGTCTTTACATACTGGGATCTATTACCATGCTTATTGTGACCTGAAAAGCATTAAATCTGGATGCATTTCAACCCTTTCATTCCATATATGAAATAAAACTTTACAATGTATGTAAGCTGTTTTTTTCACCTTGAGAACTTTTGTGTGCCAACTTAGTAAATGGGAATAGGAATGATGTCTGGGCTTTAAAAAAATGGATATAAGACACTTAAGGTTAGAACCCAAATCTATGTGAATTTCAATCAATTTCTAAAACTGCAATTAAGAGTGAAAAGCATAAAGGAACAAAGTTTTAGATGCAAAAATTCTCTTCTTTAGACTCAGTTAAGAAATCCTCCTTCATTTTTGCCATGAAGAACTTAAAGCCACAGATTTGAGACAACACTGATTATTTTTTTGAGATTATTTTTATTTATTCATTTATTTGAGAGAGAGCAAGAACACATGGGGGGAAGGAGCAGGGGGAAAAGAACAAGCAGACCCCACGCTGAGCAGTGAGCCCTATGTAGGCTCGATCCCACGACCCTGAGATCATGACCTGAGCCAAAAGATGCTCAACTAACTGAGTCATCCAGGCGCCCCAAGGCAATGTTGATTATTATTTATATAACCAAGACATATATATGCTAATGTAATGATGCATGAGAATTAGCAAAAGCCCATAGTTCAAATCTAAAGGGAAAATGGTTATAGCAAAGCAATTTGTTGTGTATGATTTTAATTTAGTTCACTACACACCCAATACTGTGATCTTGATACTGGACCTAATGTTCCACCAGAAAGTGATGAGATACATTGTTTTTCTATTATGTTTATTGAGGGACATCTGTATGCCAGAATATAACCAAATTATCTTTAATCCTCAACAACTTTGAAAAATAAACATTGTTAATCTTATTTTACAGAAGAAGAAACTTCAGTGAAATGCTGTTCATTTTAGAATTACACAGTCAAAAACAGGACTTGTACTCAGGTCTGTCTACAAAGCTCATAATATTTTTTTTCTTTATGTAAGAGAAGTCTTATCCTGAGGTATAAGTAAGGTCTCTTGGGCAAAGTTGGTGGATTCATACACAGCTTCAGAGTAAACCTCTTAAAATTATATAAAAAATAATATGTATGCATGTGTAAGTTCTTTCTTGAGAGTTCGTGATAGTTTTAACCAGAACCCCAAATATTATAAGCATCATTGCTTTTCACCCTGATCTATCCCTGTTTGCAGAACAGGTAGGTCACTTCATCATGCGAACATTGAAAAGAAATTTCAGAATCACGCCATACAGCGAGCTGTAGCTTTAGCTGGGATTCAAGAAGCAGTATTCAAAAGAGTAAAATCCACACCATGAAAAAGGAGAGGAGTGGATTAGTTTTTGTGGTGAAGAAGGAGTCCAGAGAGAGCAGAAGGTGAGAGGTACACACAGGCAAAGATTTGAAATCCTTACAGTAACCAAGACAGTGAGGGAATCAGGAAAGACAAACTTCAGAAGCAAAACCAGGCAGGAGCATGGTGTTGTGAAAGGCACAAAAGCAAAGCACACATTGAAGAAAAAGGTTGCTGGAGACTAAAGAGTTGTATTTGTAAGAATTTCCAGAAAGATTAGCAAAAACCTAAGAGGAAATATTAGGGCATTGTGGAATACTTACAATTTTATGAGTTTCAAAAAGATATGAATGGATACAGACCTGAGGTACTTTTCTGGCACTTTCTGGTTAATATGGGAAGGACAAAAGGATGAGAAAGCAAAGCTAAACTAATATTTCTACAGCTTGTGTATATTCAACAATCATGTATGTACGCCTTTGTTGATTTAATTCACTGACCTAAGAAACTAGAGTTAATGGAAGTATTAGGGAAATAGCTATCAATAAGCTATCATTAAAATAATGATTCCTAATTGACAAAGCACTCCTTAAATTATCACATCATCATTCTCATCATTGATGTAAAATATTACATCATTGGATTCTCAGCAAACCCTAAATGTCAGCTCCCACTCAGCCTAGTAAATATCACTGTCTTCCAAATCCTGTGTCCCACTAATAAATCTACTTCCCCTCAAGGTAGATGTTCTCTACCAGTTTTCAGTTCAATCCTCATTTGAGGTAGAAAATTTTTTTCATTGTTTCAGCTTCTTTACCCACTGACCTTACCATTAAATCAACAATAAAATGCCCTAGAGCAACATCTGGGGCTTCTACAATATTCCCTCAAGGCATTCATCCTAAAGTGCATCTCTGGGATAAGAGGGCCCTGCGCTCCAGTCCACTGCAAATGCACTGGTTTCATATAACCCAATAGTCTTCTGCATCCATCTCTAGCAAAGAAGGATTTATTGCAACAGTATATCTAGGACCTGAATAACGCTTCTTTACTCTTGTGAGCCCCCATTTCAGTTATGGGAACCCTGCCTCTACCCTAGACTACAGTTTGGAATCTTCCTTCATTGTTTGTGGCTTTTTCTGCTGCTAATTGCTTAGCTGGCTGGCCTCCTTGTTATGCTTCTATTGGAAACTGCTTCTCCAACACTCTGACTGATAAACCAAATCCAGTAACCGTGTTCACCTTGGGGCATCACACTTCTGTCCTTTGGTCTGGACTCCTCAGTGGGCTTCAGGATATGGATCAGTTTTTTCAATACTTGGGCTACTCTGGGGCTCAAGATCAAAAGGAAGATGGGAAGGTGAATCAGGGTGGTGGTGCTGAAGTAAAAATAGTTAAGAGGTGAAAAATGAAGATTTAGAAATATATTTTGCTAAGTATAGCTTATTGATACAATTGGTGCTATTAATTTGTTTGTTAAATCTCCTTTCTATAAATCAGGATAGGAAACCAGGTCACTGTCAATGTCTAAGTCAGTACAAACCTGGCATGTTGAACAAGTCATTGTTTTTATTTACATAGTATTTTATGGACAAAGAACTTGTTCATGAAATATTTAAAAGTAATAAAAAGTTATGATTTTAAAATAGAAAAAAACTTTGGCCCAGCCTAGTAGGTATTCCCTTGACTGTCTTCCCCTTCCTCCATTTCTCTGTTTGCGCCAATCCCCGGAGGTCAGCCATCTACGGGTTAAATTAAGAAAATGGGTCAGAGCTGCTATTTCCTGATGGCATCTACTGTGGAAACACAGGAATTTGTAACGCCACTAGTTAAGAATTGATAGAATAGTTAATAGAATAGTTAATAGTCAATAGTTAATTAATAGAATAGTTAATTGATAGAACAGTTAATAGTTAAAGGATATTATAAGCTTGTGATTCAACTAAGGCTATAACCGAAAATGAGTTATTGTCTAGCTAATTAGCAAGGTTTAGTCATTTTTAATACTTGACCCAAATTATTACACATACTATTCAACTATTAATATGACTAAGAACTCGAATGGTCTATAAATTCATCTTTAAAATTGTTCACTGATCTAGTAGCTTTATCCATTCTGGACTGAGAAGTTTCTATTCAGTGGTTTTGGTTTGTAAGACTCAGGGGGCTAAAGCTTTGTTAGGGTTTATTGTTTGGTTGTTTTTTCACTTTTAACTTAGAAAGAAAAGCATGAATTTCTTCTGTCAATCACCAAGAATACCAGTGTAAGTATCCAAATTATATTTTTGGAGGCAATTTTTTTTAGTTGTACTTACAACTGAATTTATTTCCATTTACTTTCCTTACCTGAGGTGAAATAAAATTGTTATTCCCATGTGGAATATATCAAGTTTTTAATAATTCCCATGAAAATGAACTTTCTAAGATTATCTTTTTATCAATAGTTAAATTATGTTATGTTTTTAATTGGACTCTAAGTCACAGCCTCTAGCTTCCCAGAACTGTAATGGTGTTGAATTAATTTAAAGAGACTCAGAGGAACCAGTTATGGAAGGCTGTCACCATGATAATTTAGTTTTATGATTAGGTCATGGAAAACATTGTAGAATTCTGAAGAGATTTTTAACCCTTCTGTTTTGAAAGAGCTTTCATTCAGTTTGTCTGTCTCAAAAGATATGCATCTTTGGAGAGATTTCTAATCCCGTAGAAAATTCAATAAAATAAATGTCACAGTAAAAATAACAGAGACTACCACTTTAAACACACACACAATTTATGATCTACAAATTAAAGTAACCACAAACACACACACACACATACACACGCACACACACACACACAAACACACACACACATCCCCACATGCACCCATGCATACAACAAGCTACAGTGTAACTATCAATTGTTACACAGTGGTATTTGAGAACTTTTCTATATGCTTTACATAATAAGTAACAGACATTTTAGAGTGGGTAAAATATTTAAATATTGTCATTATTTTATGTACTTTAAAAATTGCATTTATGGTAAATAATTCTGATGTTTTTATATTGAGTTTTTAGGTATTCTTTTTTTCCAAGAACTCTCTCAGAGAACAAAGAAACTAATATTTGTGAGCATGTGACTGCTGAGAAGGCAAAAACTATGTTGACATTGAAGAAATTCTTTTCAGGTCTCAAACAAAAGCGAGTACATTGGGCCTATCGAAGTACTATGCGGTGGCGCACTCAAATAGAAATGACTTGGTTGAAAAATATTTGTGAAAACACAGAGAAAGGGGACATGGGCTGTCTCTGTATTATTTCTTACAACTGCATGTGAATCTACAATTATCTCAAAATAAAGAGCTTAAAAATTATGTTATAATATCTCTTTTGCCGACCGCATGTCACTTGATACATCAACTTATACTGAAATATTTCAAATATATGCACTTGACAATGAAAGAGATTCTGCCCTAATTTGGTGATTATGTTGGCATTTTTTAGGGTAATTGACTCAAAGCAACTCAGTATTAATTTTTAATTATAGTGGGCCGAGGGGGTTCCACATGAAGATAGAGGGCTATTTTACTACATTTGTTAAATTTATTCATGATGTTAGGGGGTTTTTTGTAAACTGTAAGAAAATAAAGGAGAAAAAGACCTTTGAATACATCAGTCACAAGAGCTGGGTAAAGGGGAATGCAGCTCTTTTATTTGATGGGATGAGAAAGCTAATAATGTATGACAGTAAAAAGGCAGAGGCTTTTAACGCTTTTTTTAACCTTACAAAAAAGGTCAACTCTGATCTGGAAATGAGAACAGCCAACACATGGGAAAGAAGGGCAAAAAGCCAAGTGGAAGGCGAGAAGGAGCTGGTGACGAGCACGCTCAGCCGGCAGGTCCCAGTCCCTGGCACTGGCACCCCAAGCCTGGGGTCCGTCATCTCTTAATTAATGTTGTTTTGTTCCCAGGGAGGGGAAGGGGTGGGGAAGGGGCAAATAAAAGACTGGCAAAGTTATCAAGACCAAAAAAGGGCTGTGCTTTATCTTGATTTAAACAGAGAGGAGAAAAAAAAAATCTGAAACAGCCAGCTTCATTTTTGATAAAGAAAGTACTAGTTCAGGGGCGCCCCGGTTACTCAGTGGGTTAAAGCCTCCGCCTTCTGCTCTGGTCATGATCCCAGGATCCTGGGATCGAGCCCCGCGTCGGGCTCTCTGCTCAGCAGGGAGCCTGCTTCCCCCCCACCACCTTCTCTCTCTGCCTACTTGTGATCTCTGTCTGTCAAATAAATAAATAAAATTTAAAAAAAAAAAGTACTAGTTCAATGTATCTGCTCCCAACTTAACGGTTAATGTCCTCAATCCATGAGAGTATTTTCCAATATTTATTGAATCCCTACTCTGTGCTCAACAGAGAGTGGGGATAGAGCCCTCACTTTAAATGTGAAATCTAAGAGGAAAAGAAACTTGGTTGAGATAAACCAGTCAGGAAGTGCAGAGCGGGATTTGAATCCAGACCTGCTGATTTCAAAAACCTTGCCCTTTCCAATACAGAAACCAGCCCTGATGACTCTTGCTTTTATTAGGGACTTTACCTAGTTAAAACAATATCAAATTTGCTTAAAAGGAAAAAGAAGTTTGCATTTTTTTAAAATTCCAAAACCAATATTTTGGTTTAAAATAAATCTGAATAATAGTCAGATACCCAAGAAGACATCTCAGTGAATCACTGCGTTGTGTTGAAAAAAAATGTGATAGAGACTGTTATCTTTCATTCAAAATAAGGGTACGATTCCTCCCGCTAGCCATTTACTGGCTAGTGTCCCTGAGCAAATTACACAACCCCTCTTAGCTTTGGCTTCATCATATAATAAATAGGAACAATATTTGCTCTCACTTGACAAGACTGTTAAGAAGATTAAATGAGATACTAATATATGTAAAGTATTTAGCACTTGGTCTGACAAGTAATGTGTTCAGTAAATGTTAGCTATTACTTATTTACATGATTATCAATAAAATAAGTAAATATAATATTGAACAAGTAGGTATGATCTTTGCCTGTTGGTTGATTGATATAAGATACCCTCATAGGCAGCTTTGCAAATGTTGCTATGAGATGTATTTTTTATTTTTATTTTTTGTTTTTTATAAAAGTTAAAGATTTTATTTATTTTTCTGAGAGAAAGAGAGAGCACATGTGCACAAGCAGGAGGAGTGCCAGGCAGAGGGAAAACCAGACTCCCCACGGGGCAGGGAGCCTGATGAGGGGCTCAGTCCCAGGACCCTGGGATCATCACCAGAGCTGAAGGCAGACGCTTAACTGAATGAGCCACCCAGGCACCCCAGAGATGTATTTTTCTAAAGACAATATTTAACTTTGAGTACCTGACCTTGTGCTATTTAAATATTTAGACTACTAGTTGATAAAAAAAAAAAAAAATTTCAATAGCTTTTAATGTGCATGACTTTCTGACTATTACCCTATGGTTTGTTCCTAAAAATTTATTTCTTTTGCAAATAAGACTTTTCTTACACACTTGAAGCCCTTTACCTCATTATAGTTGTTACTTTTCTCTCCAACCAACTCATATTTGCTTCTCATCTTATGTTTTTCTCTATCACTGAAAATCCCAACAACACCAGACAACAGAAAAATATCGATGACATCTCCTTTTCTTCTCACTGATGTATAATATTTCCACTTGCACAGCCATGGTCTTTGCTTGAAGCTTTAGGACTTTGGTTACTTTTTATGTAGACCTCTATCTCCACCCGGTCCTTTCTCCCCGGGTATCACAAGGGCTCACTCTAAAAATTAGAGTCGATCATGCCACGCCTCTGCTTGGGTCCTCCCAATGCACTACTATTTCCAAGTTAAAACCCAAATATGTTCATACCATACAAAAGACCCTTCATGAGTGTAGTCCTGTTATTCATCTGAACTTCATGCTACAGAGTGATTTATAATATTTTACACTGTTTGCAATCTCTTGCTCTGTTTCGTTGGCCAGATTTACCCACCATCACTGGGTAACTACAGCTAAACCTTCAAAATTCAAGCTCACACATCACCTGTTCCAGCAAGACTTTCTCAGTTTCCCATATGTGTGTTAGATGCATATCCTAACATCTCTCTATATATTCTTCACATTGCATCTACTCTCATGTCTCCCTTGCATTCTATATATGGCAGAATTTAAAGTGGTACCAGAGGGGCACCTGGGTAGCTCAGTGGGTTAAACCTCTGCCTTCGGGTCAGGTCATGATCTCAGGGTCCTGGGATCAAGCCCCACATCAGGCTCGGCAGGGAGCCTACTTCTCCCTCTCTCTCTGCCTGCCTCTCTGCCTACTTGTGATCTCTGTCTGTAAAATAAAAAAATAAAATCTTCAAAAATAAATAAATAAATAAAACTAATTCTATAAATAAATAAATAAAGTGGTACCAGAATATGCGCCTCTCCTGCTTACAACTCTCCAGGGGTTTCCTATTCCAAACAGAATAAATGCCACTTCTCACTCTGTCTCTCTCCAGTGGCACTTATGTCTACTAGTCTTACTGCTCATTTCTGTTTTTTTGTTTTCTGTTTTCACATATTTGGCTTTTGTTCTCCTGACAAGAATATAAGCTTTATGTCTTTCGTATTCACTACTGCATAGCAGTGTCCAGAAAAGTGTTAAACATTCATGGTTCAATCCCCAAGGATTCAGTTCAATCCCCAAGAAAGAGTTGAATAATTGCTATTGAAATCAGTTGTAATTCCCAACTATGTCGAATCTATTTGTTATTTACTGATTAAATCTATCCACTATAACTATTTTTTAAGATTTTATTTATTGGGCGCCTGGGTGGCTCAGTGGGTTAAAGCCTCTGACTTCTGCTCAGGTCATGATCCCAGGGTCCTGGGATCGAGGCCTACATCAGGCTCTCTGCTCAGCGGGGAGCCTGCATCCTCCTCTCTCTCTGCCTGCCTCTCTGCCTACTTGTGATCTCTCTCTCTGTCAAATAAATAAATAAGATTTTATTTATTTGTTGGAGAGGCACAAGCCGAAGAGAGGTGCTGACAGAGGAAGAGGGGGAAGCAGACTCCCTGCTAAACAGGGAACCCAACATGCGACTCAATCCCGGGACTCCAGTATCATGACCTGAGCCAAAGGAAGACACTTTACCAATTGAGCCACCAAGACATCCCTATCTACCATAATTATTTAAGAGTTGCAAATGATAAAAATATGACCTATATATAGAAATGTAAGCAATGAGATTAAACAAGCTGCCAAATTAAGATTATTGAATTTTAAGATCAAATGCTAAATGCAGATGTAGATAAATATGGCAAAATGTTAGCTTTTCCCCAGATCTGTTCTTCCATTCACCCTGTATGAATGGCTATAGCTAGAAAGGACCTATCTCACTAGTAGCCATATTTCTTAGGCCTCCCTGCAGCAAAGCATGTTATGTGACTTCTAGCCATTGGAAGGGGAGCAGAGGGTTGTACCCGACCTCAAGGGCACAGTGGATAAAAAGTACATTTGTCTTCCATGTTCTCTTTCTCTTGCGTCCAGCAGGAATCAGATGATGATGAGAACCCATGGGATGGCAGAGGCCTAGGAAGACAGAACCCGGCCCTGTCTCACCACACAGAGGAGCTCACCTGACAGACCACTGCTGTGTGAGAAGTGGTACTAGCTCATTGTATTGGAGCCATTGTCCATTTTGTGTCCATTGTTCCAACACTTTGGTCTGCTTACCCTAAATAACACCACATTCAATATGTTAATTCTCACAGGATTTTCCAATATTTCTTGAAGAATCCTAAATTTTCAATCGATTTACTGAGCCTTATGCTGTACCTGTTAATTATTAATTTCCTTTATATGTTCATGACAGAGGGTCAATTATAAACTTTTTTTTTAAGATTTTATTTATTTATTTGAGAGAGAGAGAGTGAGTGAGAGCACCAGCAGAGCGGAGGGGCAGAGGGAGAGGGAGAAGCAGGCTCCCCACTGAGCAGGGAGTTGGATGTAGGACTCGATCCCAGACCCTGGGATCATCACCAGAGCTGAAGGCAGACGCTTAACCAACTGAGCCACCCAGGCACCCATAAACTTTTTTTTTTTAAATCTGAGAGAGAGAAAGAGACAGAGAGACAGATAGAGAGCATGAGCAAGCAGAGGAGGGGAAGAGCAGACTCCCTGCTAAGTGGAGAATGATCAGTGCAGGCTCCATTCCATGACCCTGAAATCATGACCTGAGCCCAAATCAAGAGTAGTTCACTTAACCAACTGAGCTAGGTGCCCCCAATTCATAAACTTCTATGAATATTTTCTTAACCTGAAAGTAGAAGATTCACATCAGGTAAAGAAAAAATATATATAAACTGCTATAAAAGAGTATCAGCTGAAATCAAGATGAAAAAGAATATGCAGTTAGATTTTCTGTGTATGCATTTGCATGTGAAGTATGTCTCCTCTCTGCCTAATGACTGACCATGTCAAGTATCCATAGCAAATAACATAAATTAACTCAAATTTTTTGTTCATACTTTTATTTATAAATTATAAGTAATGCCTTTTTAATGCAAGACTATTTTCATGAAAACTTTTATGATTTTACAAGTCTTTTTTTTTTCTTACTATTTCATGAACCTTAGGTTTTACCTGGATTATCAAATTAAGCTTGATATAATCCGACATCTTAATTTATGGGGTTTTTTTTTTTTTTTGAGGATAGAGATATAGGAAAAGGAAAGGAATGATTAAACAAATCTGCTGGATTTTTTTTTTTTTTAATATGAAGCAAACCTTATCTGGTGTTCTTAGATAATGTGTATGCATGATTTTAATACCTCTTTGATCTAGTTATATCATAATCTTTGCCATAAGCAATTCAAACCCACAAATATTATCTCTGCCATATAATATTACCTCTCTATTATGAAAATCACTGATGCTCTAATTTTTGGTCCTTTCTTTGTCTTGGGATGTGGTGAAGGAACAGGAGTTTAGAAAAGTCCCGAGATGAGCTTTACACGGTCTTTCCTGGTATGTAAAGGGCCACAACATAAAGTACCTTCATTTCTGATCATCTTCCCTATACTAACCTAACATATCCTAACAACTCTCCCATATCCTCCCCCATCACTCCATCAGAAAATTGTCCCGACAAGCATTTCCAAAAATACACCACATTGCATTTTGTTTGAAAAACAAAACTGGGAAATAAAAACTGCAATTCATTATTTACCCAATTAAATTCTAGGTGCTTTTTTGTTCTGTTTTTTTGTTTGTTTGTTTGTTTGTGGTTGTTTGTTTTATATATTTTTTTCACTTCCTGTGTCAGATAGTCTGAGATCAACACCGGCTTGTTTTCTGTTACTGCAAACTGGTATAATTTCAAACACTACACTAAGTAAAAATTTTGTACAAAGACAGAATTATTTAAAGTCTCATGATGTTTATTATAATTGCTTTTCATGTACAGTCTTATATGTGAATGTCAGTATTACTCTGGGAAATCACAGCACTTTCATATTATAATATATATTGATTATTAACCAATGTTAAGTATTTTAATTGATGTTATTTCAAATTATAATTGCTACCTGAATCTATTCATGGAATTTAGAGTGTTTTTAAATCTAAAATTGATCTTCATTATTCTGCTTCTTAAGTATTCAGGATTGTTGTCAGACATCTGCAATTTTTTATATGCAAATAAGTATTATAAGAACAATTATAGCAGTATCAGAATTACCTTAAGAAAACTTCAAAGGAGGTTTGTTTGCCTTAGGGAATCAAAACTGTATAACTGTATAATTTCATTCTCACACATTCATATGGGGATTTTATATAAGTGTGTGTATTTTTATATATATTTACATATATATCACTTGGTTTTATATATATATATATAAATATTTTATATATATATATATAAAACCAAGTGAGTTAGTATAAATTACTTAGTGCCTATTGACATGAGTGATACTTTTACAAATAAACATAGGTAGTGATGCTCAGAAGGTTTGATTTACTTGAAAAAAGGAAAATTTTAGACAAATTCCCACAATTGGCTATCGGAGGAACACACCTTGCTTTGTGCCCACATGGGCTCATGGGCAATGCCCTTTTGAGCTTCGGTCTAATTTACTAGTCTCCAGAGCTATAAAATTTGCCAGTCTCCAAACCTCAGTCACTATTATTATCTCATTCCTTCACTCTGCATTCAGGCAGAGTGCATTACTGAAAAAGTCCAGAAGCATGGAGATTGGGACTTTCTTGGTAAGTTCATAACGCCTAAGGTTTACTGACCAGCTGCGTTTTTCAAGCAGACTCATTGCCGAGAACTCCTATTGTGGGGAACTTTTGTTATGCTTTGTTTTAGACTTTCATCCTTGTCCTCTGCTCTCCAACCCTTTCCAGCTGGATTCTCAAAAAATTTGGAGACTACCTGGGATGAGCGTCCTGAACACGCTACAGAACATTCCTTCCCTCCCACTGTCTTGCCCCTCTTCATATAGGTTCAGAGACAGGAGATCACACCTTTTCATTTATTCAGGGAGTCAGGCTTGTATTTATTTCCCACTGAACTATGAACCGAGCACTTAGCAGGGTTAAAGATGAATAAAACCTGATCCCCCAAACCTCAGAATTGTATACTTTATTGAAAGAAGACTGCAAGTTAAGTAATCATGATACAATGAAACATGTCTGAAAAGTACGTGTAACAGATTTATAAACTAGGAAGTACACTAGGACAATAAAATTAATTTTGTCAGGGCTATGAAGAAAACCATGCAGGAAGTTTCTTGGTTTTTTTTTTTAATGACTTGACATTTGATTTTGAAAGTTTAGAATTTTGGCATGAGACAAAAATAGAGGTAGTGAGGAAGGGTGGATTTAAGTTCTTTTAGGTGGAGGAAGTAGGAAGATGCAAAGAACCAGCATACTTGGGGGATGCAACTAGCTGGATGGGCGTTGGCCCAGATGGAAAAAGTGGTAGGAAATTAGGCTAAAAAGGGAAATTTAAGCTGTAGAGGGATGAAAATTGTATGCCATGCTAAGGAGTCTGCTCTTGATACCAGCAATAGGATGTCACTGAATGTACTCTTAAGTTTCAGAAAGACATAGAGTATCACTGCAGAAAATGGACTAGAGGGGAAAAGCTAGACACACACCATTTAGAAGAATGCTCATATCATTTATTCAACAAAGATGCATTTGGTACATAATTGTCAAGAAGTAGGCATAAAGCTGGGCTCTGGGAACAAAGAAGTAAAAATATGGTCCTTGCCTCAAGGAGCTCACTATCTTGTGGGGGTCAAAAGGGAGGAGGAAGGGAGTTTAATAAACAATGCAATTAAAATATCATGTGGCATGTGCTTTAATAAATGTTGATCAAAATAAGAAATGTAAGAGCAAATGTAAAACAGATTTGGAGAAAGGATGTATATTCAGTTTGAGGCTTACTGAAATTTAATTGCCTGTGGCATAGCTACATAGACCCAGCTAATAGTATTTGGAATAAAAATCTGAAGGTTGGATGAGATATCTGGCCTAGAGATGCAGATGCGACTGCCATCAATATGTAAGTGATTGCTGAAGACCTGGATGGGGGTGAGATCACCTTAAGTAGCAGATAGAATTACACGTGAACAAAGAGTGGGATCTCCAGAATGTTTTGAGAGTGTAAACTATATTGTAGTATTTGTTCAAAATATTCCCTGCCCTTTCCTACTGATTATGTTTCTACCAAAGGTATCCCTTCCAGGTCTGCCCCTGAAGGGTAAATTATAGTTCCTGACTCATTAATGTAAAAGTTGGCCTTGGGATTTTCTTTGGCCAACGGAATGTGAGTGAAAAGAACATTAACCCATTCTGTGCAAAACTTTAAGACTTATTCACATAGTTCTGTCCTTTTCTTTTTGCTCTGCCTCAACATCCAGATTGAGTTCCAGAGTGAAGAACCCAAACTGTCCCAGGACAGACATGTAACTGAAGCTGAAAGTAAAGTGAGATTTGGGAGGTTGTTAAAATAAAGCTATTTTATCAGAGCTAAATAATACAGGATGAGTAGAAACAAAAGAAGTATAATGGTTCAAATAGCAGGGATGATTTAGCAAGAAGACTTTGAGATTATCCAGGATGCAGAACAGATTAGAGCTCTGCAATATTTGATGTGTGGAGTTGGAATGCGTCCGAAGTGACAGGTGTTTGGCTTGAGTGGCTGGGGGAAGGTGACCTTATTTCGTGAGATACAATAGCAAGTCCTACTTCTCCTTTTATATCAGAACCGATGCTCAAGTTCACTTTGGAACTGGAGGAAGAACAGAGTTGAGATGTTGAAATTTGGACATATTTTATTTAAGATGCTTCTGGTTTGTTCTGGTGGAGACGCCTGCGAGACAGTGGAACACAGGGACCTTGGGCTAGGGGTCTGGGCAAGGTGAGGCACCCCAGAAAGACTGGGTCCAATAAGAGCATGGCTAAGGATAGAAATCTGGAGGAAACTACTTTTTAAGAGAAAAAAATAAAATAAAGCAAGGGAGTAAAATAAACTGAGTGAGAGGGGTCTCTGGGTGGCTCAGTCAGTTAAGTGTCTGCCTTAAGCTCAGGTCATGATCCCAGGGTCTAGGGATTGAGCCCCACATGGGGCTCGCTGCTCAGTGGGGACTCTGCTTCTCCCTCTCCCTCTGCCCCTCCCTCTCTGCTGTTGCTCTTTCTCTCACTTTCTCTCTCTCCGAAATAAATAAATAAAATCTTAAAAAAAAAATAGGAGTTGTGAATGAGAGAAATAAAACATGAAAAAGTGATGTTTTGTGCATGAAAGATAAAATATGTTTTTAAAAATTGCAGTCAAGTAATAAATAAGAGGAAAATTTGAGATTATTGGTGTTTACATGAAGATGTATGTTAGAGTAGCAGATTCCAAGGGAAAAGTTCCGAGATCTGTACCTGAGTGATAATCTCATATCATCCAGTTCATCTTGGGAAATTTCTTAAATTGCCCGTATGACTTCAGTAATTGGGTTCTGGAAACAAAAGCAAAAAATTTAAATTCTTTATTTTCTCTTTGAATTTTAGCTGCAGCACCTTTTCCTCTGGATTAGAAGAGGACAAAGCCTGGTTTGAAGGAGGTTTAGAGTATAGAGATGAAGAGATTTTCTCTCTTTTCCTGATCTGGAATAGTCAGATTTCAAAACAGTAAGTTCACACTTCGCAGGCCCTGCATGACGATGCAATGATTTCTAAGATTTCAGTCGTGTGGTGGGTACGGAATCCTGATAGTAATGAGAAGGGAATTGAGAGTAATGAAGTGGAGAAAGCAAGAGCAGAACAGTGAGGCAATGTTGTCAGGGGAGTCAAGGTTGAAGGGAGGTCATCTTCAGACAGGGGAGGGTGGGTGTGGTGAGCATGTTTCCCGGCTGAAGAAAGGAAACCAAAGAAAACAAGGAGATGGAAGACCCAGGAGAGAAAAGTGACAATTGATGGTGAAAGTTCCCAGTTGAGGTAGGAGGGACAGCATGAAAACTAAAATGAAAGGAAATATATGCCACTAAGAAGAGAAGAGCCTCGTCTTCAAGATTCCAGACAGAGGAAAGGAGGGAAGTGTAAATAGATCAGCATGCCAATACATTGGATAGTGGCCCAAAGAGAAGTTAGGGGAGAGTCATTTGTAAACTCTATTGAACTGAGCCAATCGGTTACTAGTATGATCAGTTTAATTTTAGTTTTGCTGAGTGATCAGGAATGCAGACTGGAGCTTGGGGACCAGGTCAGAAATGGAACATCTTTTTGAGAATTATCTGTCTGGAAGTGATAGATAAATGAATGAAAATTGAAAGAAATCTCCCAGATACTCGTGTAGAGAGGAACATGGGAACCTAGAGCAATCAGCTTATTCACTCTACAGAAAGTGTTCTAGAACAGAGGTGCCCTGAAGGAGTCAGTGGTCATGAAAAGTGGGCAAAATGGGGCGGGGTAGAGTCACAAAGGGGAAGTGTCTTCAAAATGGAAGAAACCAGTTGTTACAAGCTACAGAGGGTTCAAGAACAGTGACTCTGACCCAGCACCTGGGACAACCCCCAGCTGGGGCAGATAGACCCCCATGACAAAAGTTTATGAATAAACGAGTGCAGGCTATGAACGGAGTATGAAATTTAGTGAACAAAAAGGTATTTGGGAATCCAGCTTCAATCAAAGAACCCTGATGACTGCCCCGTTTAAAGCATGATCAGGCAATGGGAAAAAAAGAGATCTCTTGATCTCCCTATGAACTTGGGTTCTGAGGGGAGAGGGCAGATGAGAATTACAGCTAGAAAAGACAAGGAGCAAAGTTTTATCACAAGAGCAGGATTATAAAAGGCGGTTCAGGGAAAGACTCAGAAAAGTAGGAGAACGTGCAGACCCAAAAAGAAAAGGCAATAATTAAGGCAGAGAAGGTCTGAAATGGGACAGTTGTTGTTCCTGTGGCAAGAGATTCCTGATCCTATAACGTGCCTTCCACAAAGCACTTGACTGAGGATATGGCTCCTCAGCTGCCAGTTTTCCTTTCTCTTTCATCAGCATAGTGGGAGGCATGCTGATGACCTAGAAAATGCTGCTCTCATTGTGGTGTCTGGATTTCTGCTACTCGAAAGGCCTTCATTTCCACTCTTCACCAGGTCGGTCTCTAACTTTCTATTAAGAGCCTTCTACCTCTGTTACCTCCACAGTCCTACTGAGTTGAAGCTTCAACTCCTCCAGGACCACTTGCCCTTTATCAAGACTTTCTTCAAGTCTTGCAGGCTCTCCCACACCTACTTTTACTCCCTTCCTTATAAAATAACATTTGTTGAGCATCTACCACATGCTAGGCCTAAGTGAGATTCTTTCCATAAATGTTCTCATTTTTCCCCTCAAATCATGTGGTAAGAACCTATCAAGCTCCCCTTTTAGCCCAAACATTTGAAGTAACATCCTCAAAATGAGATCCTGGTGACCACGGAGGTGAAGAAGGCAATCAGGACTCCCAGAGTTGTACTGGTGGTGTTACATACTCTTTCCTTGCATGAATGAGTTCTCGTGGTCAGTCAGCACCACTGCCTATACCAACATCTTCATTTATTTTCCTTTTATACATTTGCACACAGCCAGCCAATCTCTATATTCGAAGTCAACCTAGTTATCCATTTTCATCATGCCTACTTCCAGGCCGCTAAGTGCTGTTGGAGAAAATGGACTAGCTGTGCTGATTGCTTTCATTACATTGTCATGATGTCCAACCTTTGCTGGGCCTTCACAAACACTGGCAATCCTTCTGCTCCTCTCTCAACAGCTATTTCCCATTTCCCACAGCATCTGTTCCAAATCTGTGTAGTTTTCTTCAAGTCTACATTAATTAAAAACAATCTTAACATGGCTTAGCAGCCTCTCCAAATTCTGGCTCCTTCCCACCTCCCTGGTCTCCCCAAGGGCTACGTTCCTTCTTGCTTTTCTAGACTCTAGCCACACTGATGCTTTTAATCCCCTTGTCTCGTCTTTTCTGGATATTCTGTTCACTGTATTTAGGAAGATTTTGTCTGGCTTCTTTGTTTAACTAAGTGCTCATCCTTCAATGTAACCGCATCTGATGAGCCTTTCCTGACCTCCTAGATTAGCTTAAATCCTACCAAAGTATTTTTTATATTCTGTACATGTTTAATGATTTCTCTGAAGCCAGCCCTCTCTTCGGGCAGCTAAGTATGTGCAGAGAGTGGTGATATTGTCTCATTTAACTAATCTGTAACCAGCACATGGTACAATGGCTGGCCCTTAAGAAGTGCTTAATACCTATTGCATAAGGTATTAAGAATTAATTAAGAGGGGCGCCTGGGTGGCTCAGTGGGTTAAACCGCTGCCTTCGGCTCAGGTCATGATCCCAGGTTCTGGGTTCGAGCCCCACATCGGGCTTTCTGCTCAGCAGGGAGCCTGCTTCCTCCTCTCTCTCTGCCTGCCTCTCTGCTTACTTGTGATTTCTCTCTGTCAAATAAATAAATAAAATCTTAAAAAAAAAAGAATTAATTAAGAATTTGTCATTAATAATCATATGTACTTATGTTTATCCGAAGACCTACACAGACCTGGAATACCTTGGTTATACATAGAGTCTGAAAAGGTATAAAAAGCATGTAAGACCTGAAGTTTTTGTGTTGAAAGTAATTTGGGGCAGAAGAGCTTCTCAGACTAGATACAAGACCTGAGGTGGTAGAGAGCAGATGGGTGTCTATGCAAATATTGCTCTCTTGGTCTTGACCCTGAAGGTACCAAGATGTTTTGTAGGATGTCTGTAAGATGGTGTCCTTTGTTCTGAGACAGACCAAAAAAATAGGAAATTGAAATATCAAAAAGCTGTCCCAGCCCTAGGGGTGAGGAAATTCATCTTTTGGATGTGTTTTCTAAGAATGAACTGGACAACTAGGCAATTGAGGACTATAGAAACTGAGATGCTGTTATTCGTAAGGCATTCTCTAAGCTTACTTCCGTTGTCATCCTTTCCTATTTGACGTCCCTATACTCTATTTGAGGATTGAGATTTATCCTTGAGCTGCAAGCCCAGGGACACATTGCGCTGGGAGCAAAAGTTGTCTACCTTGGAAAGAGGAAGGTGAGCAAAATGAACAAAGGTAACCAGGTGACTTGGAAGCTGTCATAGGTACCACAGATCAACTTTAGGTTCAGGCCAAATTCCAAGTGTCTGGCTCCTTCATTACTCTCGTATTCATTCTAAAGAGGGCAAACAAGAAAGAGGTATAACTTTGAAACTACTGAGGAGAAATGATGGAGATAGTGAACCATGTCATCTAAGGAGTTTCATTCCCTAACAAGGTAGGAAAAGCATGGATAAGTTTTGGCTTCAAGAAAACGTGTGGCTCAACCTGAATGTTTATAGCAGCAATGTCTACAATAGCCAAACTATGGAAAGAACCTAGATGTCCATCAACAGGTGAATGGATAAAGAAGATGTGGTATATATATACAATGGAATACTATGCAGCCATCAAAAGAAATGAAATCTTGCCATTTGCGATGATGTGGATGGAACTAGAGAGTATTATGCTAACGAAATAAGTCAGTCGAAGAAAGACAACTATCATATGATCTCCCTGATATAAGGAAGTGGAGATGCAACGTGGGAGGTTTGGGGGGTATGAAAAGAATAAATGAAACAAGATGGGAGCGGGAGGGAGACAAACCATAAGAGACTCTTAATGTCACAAAACAAACTGAGGGTTGCTGGGGGGAGGGGGGTCAGGAGAGGGTGGTGGGGTTATTTACATTGGGGAGGGTATGGGCTATGGTGAGTGCTGTGCAGTATGTAAACCTGGCGATTCACAGACCTGTACCCCTAGGGTTAATAATACATTATATGTTTATAAAAAAATTAAAAAATTAAAAAATAATAATTTTAAAAAGAAAAAAAAGAAAACGTGTGGCTCAGTTGGTTAAGCATCTGTCTTTGGCTCAGTCTATGATCTCAGGGTTCTGGGATCAAGTCCCACATCTGGGTCCCTGCTCAGCAGGGAGTCTGCTTCTCCCTCTGCTTGTCTTCTCTCTCTCTCTTTGTTTCTCTCAACAATAAATAAATAAATAATCTGAAAGAAAGAAAGCAGAAATGAAGAAAGAAAGAGAGAAAGAGAGAGAGAGAGAGAGAGAAAGAAAATGTAATGATTTAGGCCACATTTCTCCTTTCCCCAGGCCCTCCAGTATCACTTGTCCTTGCTATCAGCAGTCCCAGTAGAAAAGTCCCAGTAGCCCCAAGGACTGGCCATCAACATGCCTGGGATCATGGTTCAGTGTCATTCCTTGAAACATGCAGGGTTAGAATTCAAACAAAGCAGCAAGTATCCTCAAATCTTCCTTGTTCACAGGGAACAGTTGTATTGATCTAGTGACAACTGACATCACATGTTCTTCTGGGGATGGACAAATCACTGGGCACAGAACAGAACCCTGGCTGACAATATTCAAAGAAAGATTTTAGAGTCCTTTGGCCTGGTGCTCTAAGAATATTTTATTCAGGACTATTTTGGTTTCAGTAGACAGAAGCCAAAACATTAAATTGACTTAAGCTGACAACAAATGTGGAGGCTCTTTATTGTTTCATAGAACTGTAAAATCTAGAGGAAGACTGCCGAGTGCCTAAGAATTGTCCATTGGCATGGGCAGATGTAGGGGCTCAGATAATGTCACCAGGATCTGGTCCATTTCAATGTCTCTGCTCAGCATTCCACAGAGAGGACACCAATACCTCTAGCATCACTTCTTGTTGTTAGCAATCCCAGTGGAAAGAGTTAAAGCTGTTTTCAAGTCTTATAAAAACACTGGGCTTAACTCCCAAGGGTGTAAATTCTATCTCCTGTTGAACCTGGCCAGGGCCATGAAATGTGCTGAGTGGCGGAGCCCTGCATCACTCCCCCCGCCCCCAGCTTACAGTGGGTCCACCTTGTCTATGTAGAGTAGATGGATAGTAGGAGGGGAGGCAGTATCCCAGGGAAAAATGGTTTACTTTTAGAAAAGAAGAGGGGAAAGATTCTATAAGGGCAAAAACAGAAAATGACCATAAGAAAGGCATTCTAAAGTAAGGGATCTGTGATTCTTCCTGAGTCAGAGATGAAAAGAGGCTCTGATATTTCTCTGTATTGGTTAGGACGTTTTTGTTGTTGTCGCCATTAGTTTAAGATCTAGAAGCCCATCCTAAACAAGCTCAAACAGGAAACTCATGGGTTTATACAACCCAATCACCGAAGAGTTGGGGCTGGCCTCCAGGATTGGATCCAGGGATAAAGAAGAATTATCAGGACTTTCTACCCTTCCCCCCTTTTATCTTCTCTTGCTCATTGGTTTTATTTTCTTCTACACTGAACTTTCTTCATCTAGTGATCAACATGGCTCCCCAGACCCATATCTTCACAGCTTCACCAAAAAGAAAAAAGAACATTTTATTGCCATTTCTAGCTTGAAAAATTGGGGGGAGAGGGAGAAACAACTTGTCCAGCTAGAATCATTTGTTTCTCTTTTGACTGAAGTGGAAAGCAGTCTACTACTGGAAGCACAGCAGTTTGCTACTTAAAGATGAGTCAGTAACCTAAGTTCTCAAACATCTTATGCCACAAACCCACTGCCAGTCTAAAAACCCCATCTAAAAATAGTTCATTTATGTCCATGAAAGGGAACATATAGAAATGCAAAGGAAAGCTAGGATACTTAAATAGAGTTATTAAATGTTCTAAAAATAATTAATGATACAGTAACATATGTGCTTCATTATTAACACATTACATAATGAGATGTGGTAGCAGGCCTCTTTACTGTCTCATAGAATTTTGAGACATGAAAGAACACTAATGATAATCTGTCATATGAGTAAAGCGATATGGAAATACCTGTTACTTACCTTGGTGACATCACAGGTACTGATCCTATTTCTGTGGTTTGTCATCTACATTCAAATTTCAACAAAATTGAAACTTTAGTCTGAGGTTAGTGAAAATAAAGCTCTAATTTTTCCCACCGCAGTCATCCATCCCTCTGAAGCCTGCTAAGGGTCACTTTAGGGACCATGGCCTCCAGGAGCTGCTGCACTAGTGGGTCAGTGAGGTAAGAGTTTGAGAGAAACTTAATTAAAAATGGATTTCAGGAGCTACTGGATCAAGACTGTCTATCTTCACTGGATAATGTTACACCAGGACCAAGGCTGAGATTTATTTTGATAAGAAATGTTATTTCCTAAATATTATTGTAACTGAAACTTTGGAAATTTTATTGGGTTGTGGTGCCCTCACTGACCCATTTCCTATAGGTCTCACATGATGAGTGAAATAATTTATGCTGTCACCCTATAGAGAAGAATCTGTTCCTGAGCCCTAAACCTTAATTTGAGTTGAAAAGTCTGAAGCGGGTGGCAAGGCTAATGTTTAGCGCTAACCCTTAATACCAGAGCTTTATGTGTCAAAAGGAACAGTTCTCTGGTGGAAGGTGAGGCATTCTCCTCCTTTCAATGGGCAAACAGGAATGTGGAAACAGACCCGACACCCATGAACACAACTTTAGGTTGAGTTCTAGGACTGGACAGACCTTGCTGAGAGCTGACTATGATAAGAATCAGAAATCTCTACTTCAAGAACTTAATGTTTTTTTTTAATTTTCCTTTTTTTTTTTCTTTCACAGTATTTTAAAATTATTTTAAGACACCGGCCTTCTTCAGCGGTGCTAAAAAGAACCAAGGAAACAATCTACAATTGGGACACATTTTTCAAGAACAGTGAAGACTGTGCCACTGAAAACTGGCATTGGCGGCCATAGGAATTTATGTGGCCTGAAAGGTCCAAGAAATAGATTAAGGCTCCTTGATCAACCACTCCTCGCTAATTGGCAATCTTTTCTGTGTTAAACCTTGGCTGTTTTGAGTGGGTTTCAATAAGAAAACATTTAGCAAAGCATTAGTCAGATTACTGTGAACTCTGCTGGGGACAGAGCCAAAAAAAAACCAAATCCAACAAAAACTGAGTAACTATTATGAGTCAGACCTTGCAGAAGGCATCTTAGGCATATTATCTTTTTCAATCCTCCCCCAAACCTTGTGAAATAACTACCATCATTTCCATTTTACAGGTGAGAAAATTGCAACTCAGAGAAGGTTAGTAATCCATTGAAGATCACACAGCTGGTAAGCAGAACAAGTACATCCAGAGTGCTGGGATGCCTGACAACAAATTTAATACTTGTCCTTTCTACTATTGATCTTTGCCAAAAAAGCATGCTTGTTCACCCAATTATTTCAAGTACTCATTGACCAGTTTCCTTGGGCCCCAGGCAATTTGCCAATAGGAAAAAAAAAAAAAAAAAAGTGATCAGTGTTAGAAACCTGGAAATGGACCTTAGGTGACCTCAAGGCACATGTGCTTTTTTTGCTTTTCACAAAGGAAGTCAAAATTCTCTCAAAAAAAGAACAAAAGCCTGCAATTCTTATAGGTCTTTACTCGAGCTGTATTCAATTTTTTTTTTTTTTAAGTGAGGATCCTAATCATTGGATTATGGTGAGATCAGAAAAGAGTTATCTAGTATATCTCTAATGTCACACAGGGAAGCATAATAGGAAACATATGTAAAATATCAATTTTCACAAAACAAATATTTATCGGGGTGGAATGTAGGGGGAATGAAGAATTTAAGCTTTATGTTTATTGAGCTTCAAACTGATAGAACTATTACACAGAAATGAATATAACGATATATCATGATTAGTTATGACATATTGGCACCACTCTCAAATTAATCCAGACATTTAGATCTTCAAAGCGGGTTACAATTTTTTTGGACCATGGTAGCAATTAATAAATCAATATTATCACACAGAGTGATTGATTAACACTTTTTGCAAAATGTATAGCAAATGGCCATGCTAATCAAAGGATGTAAAACTATTCATAGATCTTTTTTTTTAATTTGAATTTTTTTTTCCAATTATAAACAGATCTTTTTTTTTCCCCCCTCTGGCCATATATAAGTGCATTTAATATTCCATAGATAGCAAAATGTTTAAGACTGACAAATATCTACAGTCTGTAACCTCTATGGGAAAAGGCTTTGATTACAGTAAAATTACACAAAAATGTGTCATTAAAAGGCATTGGACAGACATAAAATCTAACCTTTTGAGCTGAAGAATACTTAATATTCTCTTCATGATCATGCAAGGGGAAATTCTTTGCTATGGAATAGCTATTTTCCTGTTAAGCAGGCTATTTCATCAATGATTTATTCCTGAGATGTAATAGGTCGTTTAAAATGGTGGTTTAAAAGTTGGGCCTTTTTGTTTAATTTTCTCACAGGCGGTTGGTAATTATCATGGTCCTGCAGTTTCTCTGGAATGCCGTGGAGGGTCAAATGCCAATGGAACCCTGCTTTATAGGGTAATTAAGACAGTCGACATGGTTATTAAATACATCATGCTAAACTAAACTGGAATGCTGTGAAATAAAATCCAAAATCATAAATAAAACTTAGGTATTCCAGCAAAGGGGTATGTGTGAAAAGGAGGAGCTTTATACTCTCAGGATTGCAATAAATAGCTCTCGCCCACTCAGACTTACTAAAATCTGGCTACTGAAAGCCTCTGGATTTGCCTTTGAGACAGTGAAACTGAGATCAATACTACAGCTCTGTATATACTTGAAGTTCTAAGTCCCACCATTTCACATAACGTAAAACAACATCAGAATACTTTTGATGAATCATTTTCCTGCCTTCCTTATTGCCAAGACCAAACACTGAAAAACCTGTGATAAATTAAGTGATCCAAGGTAAGTATGCTATGACTAGCAAATGAATTATATATATATGTATATATACATATATATATATATTTTTTTTAACATTTTCAAGATTCTTTCCCTCTGTAAGTTCCTTCCAATGCTGCTCATCACTGTGGATTCATGCTGCCTTTGAGAATTCATCTGTAACCTGCAAAAGACCACGGCAATAGGAGGACTACTTCAAAGAAGCTAGTAACAGGCTCTATCTGAAGGCTTGTTGATGTTGATAATTCTAAACAGTGGTGATAGGTAAATATTGTCATCAGTAGAGATATGTCTTCCAAATATGTGTCTGTCTTGCGGTCATAAGCTTTCAAACCCAAAAGCCGAAGGCTTCGGTAATTTAATTTCTTTCCAGAAAATGTGATGAGTAAACAAAAAATGCTGGCAAAAGGGCCGGACAGAATGAGAAGAGAAGAAAATGCAATCTTCCCAACCTATAATATGTTGCCTATGAGAGATTTTCAATTATTCCTCCCTTGCGTATTGCCTGGAAGTCTTTTTTTTCTATATGCATGTTTACAGGCAAATTCATTGGTTTACTAGGCAAAGGAAAAGAACCGCTCTTAAATAGGGAAATAAATATTTCCAATTCTAGCTGTAAAACTAGAAGCCAAAATGTGTAGTTGACAGGCACAGAGCCAGCTGACTTCAGATCACTAGCCTTTCCTTAAAACCAGTCTTCCTATTTCCACATGGAACACATTTTAAGTTAACAATGTGTAGTTTGGCAAAGGAATTGTTTTTCTTTGGCATGAAACGGTTGTCTCGCTTTTTAAAAAATGTATTTTCTGCCTGCTCCTACATACAACGTACGTCAACATTCTTTCAGAACTTTCAAAACTGTTGTTACCTCAGAAAAGTTTTAGGTAATTACCTTTTTTAAATCTTTGCCCAAGGAGGAAAATACACATTTAACATATTCATATGCTCGTGTCCATGCTTCATAGAATTCTGACCACTGCCTAAATATACCTTGAAATGCATACTGAATGGTGATTTAACTCTATCGCCTACTTCGGAAAAACAGGCCTTCTCGGAGAAGTCATTTAAATTTCGTTTGATGAGTATTTTTACAGGATTTATCGACAATGTACAATCTGAAAATAAATCTGGCCGCTTCCTTCTCTCCTCCGTGTCAGAGTCTTAAAAATTGAGTCCTTCTAGCCACAGTGTATTTTTGGCACTAAAAACAGTAGAGTGGAATGCTACCCATTCAAACCTTCGCAGTCTCTTTCCCCATTTCTGGCTACTGCCACAGAAAAGTCAGAAAAGCAGAAATGCAAATTCTCAGACCTCGGTTCCACATGAAGTAGGACTGGCCGCTGCACCAGCTACTGTTTGAGACCAGATAGGGCCACTGCTGCCTACACATAAAGAAGGCCATTAAGGAGAAGTTGTTTATTTCTGCTTCTGCAGAAATCATAAACACCAACCCTGAGCCTGACGGCGCAAGCCATGCCGCAGTAAATTCTAGTACTTTGCCGGCCATTCTAAGCTGCCCAGTAAAAGTTACTGTAGCTAAATCCCATATACATTTCATGAAATAATCCTCCTCAGAAGATGGTATCATATTCATGCACAGCAGGGTGTGCAAATGCCTATAAATTACACGTCGCATCGGAGATATCTATTTTAAAAAAAATCTGTGCAAATTTAACCATGACCCTTTGCCAGACAATAGGCCTTCATATGCTTTGCAGCTCAGCAGACACCCAGGAATTTTGTTTGGAAGCGATAGCTACTGTCTATGTAATATTTAGGACCTATTCATGAAGCATCTGGCAGAAAATAAAAGGGTTTTCTCCACTAACATATGCTAAAGGAGGATGTGGTCCTGCGCCGACTCCTCCTCTTCTGATTTTTTGCAAATAGCACAACATAAGAGACGGTTGTTTCTGGCTGCCCTGCTGCCTGTCATGGCTGTCAGGCGAAATCCCATGAATTATTGCTCTTCCAGATGTAAGAGATTTTCAGGCTGCCTTAAACTGCCTGTGGTTTGTGGTGCTGGAGAGGAGAGAAACGAGATTAAACTTCATCTCATCAGTGCAATCTGAAAAGATCACACAGAGGACTAATAATCAGGGCTTTTTCATTCCAGAGCCAGACTTGAGAGCTGTGTGTTTTTGTTTCAAGGTGATGTCACATTAAGCTTGTTGGAAGACAGTGATTAAGGTCAAACAATATTTGAGGAAGATCAAAAATAAAAAAAAAAAAAGTGTTCAACCCACTTCTGAGGCTTCCTTATTGCATTTGCTTAAAGGGGAAGGGCTGATCATTCTCACTGATGGCAGAGAACGAACGGGAAGAGTACTTAGTCCTGTAATTCAAAGTTGTTAGCATTTCTTAACACAAGGTTAATGTGGGGAAAATTAGGAATATTCTCATAAAATTATAGCTCTACTGTTCGTTGTAATTTAGAGGAAGCATACATCACCATCAAAAAAAAAATCAAGTGTCTCTTTTTGTTATCTCTAAAGGTCAATTTTGAAGGTTTTTTTTTTTTTTTTTTTTTTTTTTTTTGCTTTTTTGTTGTATTTTGTTTTGTTTTTGATTCTGTGACCGTGTCATATGGAGGCTGGACAATTCATTAAAAAAAAAATCAGCAGGTGAAAAAAAAAATCAGCAGGTGCTACTAATGTTTTCTGATATGTAGGGGGTTTTTTTGAAGATACTTGAGTTTGGTTTTCCCCTCCAAAAAATGCATTTCTAAACCACCCCGCCCCCGCAATAAGTGGGAAATATCAGCAGATTCAATAACCCCGGTTACAAACATTTAACTAAAGGTTTTTATAACTGTTTCCAGAATGACTCAGAAAATAAATCACACCCTCTCCCATTATGTACAGTTTGAGTCCTCGGGGAAAAAACTTATAACTCATTACATTTCCATTCCCTTTGATCAAATACCATATACAACACCTGGATATTATAATTTTAAATAATAGTTGTGACACAAACTAGGATAATGCTTAAAAACCTAAGAATCTTAATATGGTTACTATTAATTCATATCATTTACAGCATGGAGAAATGGTGAGTGGTTTTGTGGCATTTTGCTAGGGCTCCATCAGCAAAATATTAATTATAGATCAAGAAAACATTTTTTTTAAGAAACACCTGGAAATAATCGACAAATATATATGTCTTAGATCAGAACATAATTGCCCCAATTCAACCTGTATAACTTTTTTTTTTTTCCTTAAGATGTAGCCTGTAAGTAATGGGGTAGGCTACCAGATGTAAAACCTCCCAGGCCAGCTTTTCTTTCCATTTCAGCTTAGGCACCTCACAAAGGTTCTCTAATGTGAAAGATCCCAGTGAAACAGTGATGAAAACCACAGGTACAAGTGGCTTACATGAAAGTATTTATTGCTTTTCATGCATTGCATTATAGCAGACTGGAAAAAAGTCCTTCATTGAAAATGCATTAATTATTTGACACTGGTTTGCCTCAAAGTCATTTTTACTATGGGATGCAAGCGAAAGATCACAGCTGAAAAAAAGATCATCATACTTGAGATAGGCTCACAGAGTCTTTTCTTATGTTCTGTGTGAAGTTGTCTTGAACTGAAACCTATGCTCCTTAAGGATTAAGGGATTGAAAAGCAAAGACTGAAGCTGCTGTAATTTAAACCTACAGATTCCCTAGCACAAAGGTGCAAAATGGACTAAGCCAATCTGACTCTATCCTTGTGCAGTAAAGAAATCATTTTCCTTTAGAAAGTTTTACACTATTAACATTCCAATGGTGTTATCGTCTTGAAAGCAAGTGGTCTTCTCTTGGCTATTACTATGCCTGAGTGCCTGCAGACATTAAATCAGTGGACATGGTTTTAAATGACCACGTATGACATCTCTGACCAGGCCTTTCCATGTGAGAAACAGGAAGAAATTTTGAAGAAAAACATGCATAATGATCATCAGTGACTTGCGTTTTCTTAGTTAAATTGGTATTTTATCCATTAAATATTTGGGGGGCATTCGTGGTTGCATATTTGCTTTTTGTTTCGTTTCTAGAAAAATGCTTATTTCTGAGTCAATGAAATTTCAAGATATTATTCAGCCTTCAAATAGTAAAAATCATTTCTGAGCACTGGAAGGCCACTTGATTGCAGGCATCTGTTTTCTTACGTGTGAGTTAGGTGGAAATGAAAGCTCAAGGAGGGCTTTATTTGCCTGTTGATTTAATCATTTGTTCAACAGTTATTAAGCACCTACTAGATGTCATGCAGTTGAGGACTTCAGATACAATGGTGCAAAAGTAGACATATCTTCATGCCTCGTGTGGTACACTTACATTAAATTAGTAAGTAGGTAAGTAGCTTTTTCAACTATGATTGTTACCCATGCTGTAAAGGAAATGCATTGAGAAAGGTCATGAAAATCCGTAATTCACAGGAATGTGATATTTGCAGACGTTTGTGGTTGTATAGCTCTGCCCTGAGGACGCAGTGACTTACCGCAAGGAAAGTTAAGCGAGAGCTTTATTCCTATAGTTTCTCAAAGCAAACAAACAAACAACCAAAAAAAAAAAAAAAAAAAAACCTTCAACTCTAAACAAAAGATTCGGCTAAAATTTTTGTGTGCTGGTATCAGAATTCAGGGTTTCGTTTTTAGTTTCTGGTGTTAGATAGGAAAAATAGTGAGTGTAAGAAGATAATATTGCCAGGATAAGCCATTTTAAATGGTTCTTACTGATTATATCCAATCTCCCTTTGAAAAGCCATATGGAGAAAATAGATCATCTTAAAACATAAAACCCAAAATCCTTGGTTACAAAACTTGAATTTCAGCTATTGTTTTTTCTCACAAAAATATTCTGCTCCAATCCTTCGCAGATTTTCTGTCTGTATTTCTAATCTACTTTTTGAAGACAAAATGTAGCCTCATTTTCTCACCTCCAATTCGAAGGCAATTTGGATATTTCAGATCTTGATCTTTCAGTCTCTTACCCTCTGGGTTTTTACTTCTGTTCTTTGTGTTAATATTCCTAGTTTGCTAATATTTCTGCCATTCACATTAAATGTCTTCACTAAAGTACTATCGAGGAATGATTTGGTTCATCTAATCATGTTTAGCTAAACCCGTTGCTACAAAACAAAACCCGAGTAAATTTGAAGGTCTAATTGGCTTTATTCAATGATTCAAGAATAGGGCAGCATCCCCTCTCACAGAAAAGAGCTTGGAGGAGCTATACAAAATGGAAGGCTTTCACAAGCAGAAGGAGGCGGGGCAGGGAAGTTTCTAGTAAAGAGTAGACGGTTTCAAGGAAGGTGGGGGCCTATCCAGCAGATGACATCGCTAGTGCTGACCAGGTGATTCCAGGCCTGACTGGTAAAAGATCACCTTCCTGGGAGAGGCTGCAAGTGCAGTTAGGTTAGGTATTAAGTCTTTGTTTGTTGATGGGGGACTTAGCACAAGTGATTCATTTGGGGCCTTTTGACTCCTTTTTTTTTTTTTTCAACACCAAGAACATATCTGGATCATCCATGTACATAGATCAAAATAGGCATACTGTTTTCCCTTTGGAACAACTCAACGCAGTTCCCCTCAAGTATTTTCAAGATCTTAGTCCCTTCTAGCCACTTTGCTAGAACTTGGCTCTTGAACTTGGATTCTTCACTTTTATTGAGATCGTTTTCACTCAACTTTCAAATCAAATTACTCATGGGAACATCTTCAAGTATCGTCCCTTTGATGTCCAAAGGACTTAGTGATTTTCAAATTTACAGAATGAATACTATATTCAGTTTTCTGGACATGAATGATGGCCACAGAGAAAGTTGTAACCAGGTAAAATTTAGAGTTTGTTTCAGAGGTTACTTTTCCTGGTTAAAAAAATAACAAGTATGCTTTGTGTACAGCACATAAAGATATAGAAAAATATTAATAACTAAATAAAAATAACTCTAATCCAACCAAAGAGATTAAATCAGTTTTCTCCATTTTATTTTTTCTTGTTATTTGTCATATATCCACAAAACCATATATCCAAAAAACCTTGTCTTTTTCTTTTGCTAATTTTAAAATAGTTGCTGTATAACTGCTCATTACAAAGTTCTCAGTAATATGTAAATGAAGTTCTATTTAAAGTAAATTAAATGACAATGGCCATTGTCTTCTCTCTAAGGGAGAAAAATAAAGATACTTAATCACTGTATTACCTTCCATTAAAAGTTCTTCTCAAGTTAAATTTGACACCTTCCATTATTAGAATTTTAAATTATTTGAATATTTTTATAGGAATTGTTCAACTTCCTCTCTCTCATTACTTCTGCAAAACTGAAACACTCAACAGATTTTTTTTTTCCGACTTACAATGGCCACCCAACATGCAATAGTACCTCTTTTGATCATCACTCATCCATTCATGATAATGTGGGTAGTGAACCTCTACTGTGCATTGTTGGGTTGCATATTTGTCAAATCAAAGATGTAAAAAAAACAGCAATCCTGTCTGTCCTTAAGAAGTTCATGTGTTCTTTAATTATTTCCAACATTTATTTGAAACGGGAATTCATTTTAATGTGAAGGGAGTGAAATCTAAATAATAAAATGAAAACTTGTCACAACTTCATATCACATACTCCAATATAAAATGCAGGGATTTGTGTATTATTTAATATGTTAGAAATTCTAGTCTGTGTTTCTCTGTGAACATCAGGTTGGCTCTGTGAGCCCCACATTTCACTGCAACCCACCACTACACACATCTGCTACTATCTGCTACATTCAAGTTATTTTTTTCCTGTAGATTAAAATAGTACAAATATTTTACAGTTTGCATCTGAAGACATAGCAAATAAAAGCTAAAAGCATGGAACTTGGAAATATCCCAGTATCTAAAATTTGCATTCGATTATGGGAGTGAGGGGTGGCTTTCACATGGGTTTATGGATTTCTATCTTCAGATGCTACTTTGGCCAATGCTTCCCATTTATAACCTTAAAATCCTATCTTGAAGGTTCAGACACCCTCTCCAGGAGTAGAAGTAATTCCATTTCTATACTCCATGTGCCTCTTGAGGCCAGATCTGCCAGTAATGCTTAATTGGGTTGGAAGATAGTGGATAGTACCAGTTTATCATACAGGCAACTGACACAAAACTTTTTCACTTATCTAAGGTTGGACTGTGTCTGGGTTCAGAGATGAAAGGTCAGTTCTTTATCCACTAAGTCCCCTAGACATTCCAAAATCCCCAGTACATTACAAATTTGAACAGTTTAAGCTCTCTTAAATAAAGAATCTCTTCTCTGGGTAAAGTATACAGTGTATATAGATACAGTGGAGAAGAAACATGTGAAAGGTCACAGCCATGACCTTTTAACATCAATAGTTTTATTTATAGCCAAGAGCTTAGTCTATAGGGCTTAATATAAAAGCAAGAAGAAAGACAAAGGTATCTGGTTAGCTTTATAATAGCTATCTGGTTATAGAAAATTTGTCTTTTTACTCTTGAGCTGAGAATAAAAATTATAAATAATTTAAGTGACAGCTATTTTAAAATAAAGAATAACATTTCTCAATCATTTTTAATTGAACGCATTCTACTTTTCTCTGGATATGGCCTAAAATAATCTACCAGGTTTTAAAGGAATAGATTTATTTCGTCACGTGTGTGATTCATTCTTAAAAGACAAAATAATAGTATTATATTTTTATGACTACCTGCTTCCTTGTCACCTATTTGGTGTCTCGCTGTACTTAAAATTATATGTGGGAGAGTTGTAGATTACAGCAGTCAAAACCCTGTTTCATGGAGTTTTAGTAGTTTAGGAAATTTAGCATACGCAGATACAAGCAGTAACTTGCTGTTTTCAAAATAGTTCTTGAATACTCTTACATGCCTGAAGGTATATTGGGAGAAGTTCAAAGATGCCCCAAAACACACAGTGGGAGCAGAGTGCGAAACAAGGCTAGAGAATTGGCCACTAAGGGTTGGGGGACAAGTTGAGATGAGCACTCATCCTACAGAAAGACTGGGAACAGTTTTATACGGAGAGCCTGACCTTAGTCCCCAACTCTATGTCAGGGGAACCAGGAAGCCACTTGGAAGTATCCTCTCACTATCTCCAGAGAAGACCACCACCCTCTCCTTTCAACCATCTTCATCAGGGAAATAACTGGAGCCTAAGACATTTTTGTCTTCTCCTCTCAGGAGACCAATTTACCTTTCCGACACCCTTAGCTGGTAGTTTGCCTTTCACTGTTGTGATAGTCCTTGCACAGTTTCTTACAACAAGTTCATTTCATTCATGCTGAAGTAATAATGGAAACTGACAGATAGCCTTTTCTTTTTAACTGGAACTTCCAGAGACAACACATTTATCCGAAAAGTTGACTACATTGGCCAGAATTTCAAGTCCTGTATCCATGTATAAAATTGTCAAGGATGCCTTTCCGTCATACTCCAATTTGAATTGAATGTAATACTTGGGACTTTTGCCTTCTAGTTTTGTATCCTTGCTCCAAATTTATAACCAAACTTCTGGTGTGTTATAGAAATCTCTCTCAATGACTGCCAACACCAGAGATAGCACCGCCCCAACCCTCCCCACCCCCATCCTCCCACCACCTCCGTGGTCAGGACTGCTATATTTTCTAGTTAAAAGGATATCAACTGAGTCATTAGACAAAACAAATATTCAGTAAACTGTATTGAGTATTTAATAGTGAGTAAAAGCCCAGCACATAAAGATTGATAAGATATTGAAGTATCTTACAGAGGGTAGAAGCCCAGATTCTGGAGCCAGACAGACCTGGATTTGAATCTCTAGTCAAAGACCCACTTGATTTATGGCTTTGGCCAATAGCTGAACTTCTTTAAGCCTCATTTCCTTAAAATGAGGGCAGCATATAATATGAGGTGTGATAATTACGAGGCTAGAATGGGTTCATTTATGTAAATTACAGGGCTGGTTTATAGTAAGCAGTCACTTAATCTTAATTATTTTTAGTATCGTTGAATTAAAAGTCATTTGTACAATGGAAGAATAAGAAAATCAAGGTTATTGACAGCATTTAGATAATTAAATGCAGCAAAATATATAGTTGATTATTCTCCTTTTTTGTGTCATTTTAAGTGTATCTAATATTTATCAGTAACTACACCAAGAGAAAATGCTAAAATATATGTAGAATGAACAACGATGATGAAATATCACTACTGAAATTCATTTCCTTCAACTATAACCTCCTTGTGGTCTCAGCAAAGGGACTATTTTAACCTCCTTGAAGAACGGAAGGAAAACATCTAGCTCACATTCTCTACTATAGAAAAAGTTTGTCAGATTAGAGTATCTTTTTGATGTCATAACAGATCCTGAAAGGCGTCATTATCAATCCTCCTCTCTGATATCCTATCCTACAAGACCTAAAACCAACCAGAGGGAATTATTATTCTCTCTCTGCCCTGTCCTGAGTCAAGCTCAGAATGAGAACTGGTCCCGGTATGTGTTAGTCCGTCAGTGCTACCAAGACCAAAACACCTTTATTACAAGGAATAATTCCTGGCTTTAACTGTCCTCGGGTTTTCTTTGCTTCCATTGCATTCCATTTTTATTAGTCAGTTTAATTACCGAACGCCTACATGTTCCCAACCCTGCACCAGACTCTTCCTGCAAACATGAGCAAAATAAGCCGTAATCCCTGCCATGGACAAGTTTAAAGCCTAAATAAAGAAGAAAACAAGTAAACCAATAAATGCACCATCTTCAGTGAACTGTTATCCATTTACATGGTAGAAAATCAGATAAAATCTAGTGTTTAAAAATTTAGATTTTATGTCGTACAGGCAGATGGTGTTTACTCTTAGTGATTGGGAGGGAGATTAAAGAAGACATCTGGGGTGCTGCTGATGTTCTGTTTCTTGGTCTGGGTGTAGATTTTACAGCTGTGTTCAGTTTGTGAAAATATCATCGAGTGCATCAAGTGACACACTTATGTACATTTTTCTTTTATATGTTATACGTTCAGTAATTCTTTATAAAAAAAAAAAAAATACAGGCTTCTGGGGCGCCTGGGTGGCTCAGCTGGTTAAGAAGCTGCCTTCAGCTCAGGTCATGATCCCAGGGTCCTGGGATCGAGTCCTGCATCGGGCTCCCTGCTCGGAGGAGACCCTGCTTCTCCCTCTGCCTCTGCCTTCCTCGCTGCCTACTTGTGCTCTCTATCTCTCTGTTAAATAAATATATTAGATCTTTAAAAAAAAAAAAATACAGGCTTCTTTTCCCTTTGCACAGCACAGACACTTAGATAGGTATTTAGTCTCAACAAATATTTTAAAAATTGAATTATGATGATAATTTAAATTTCTAAAAAATTAAAAACAAGAATCTCAACTGTTCTTCACAACCATGAAAACAATCCTTATTTTTGTAAATAAATAACTATGCCAAATCTTCAGTTATGTCTCTATTCATAATAATTTCATTCTATTCAAAAACCTCTAAGACTATTCCTGTATATTCCAGAGATATTATGTTACCATAGCCATCCTAAAGAGCACCTCCCACCAGAAAAGTCAACACACCAGTTGCTCAGAAATTTCCATTTGGGTCTCTTATTTTTTGCACCTACCAACAGCTTACTTAATGATGCCTTGAGCAAACAAGTAATTGCATTCACTGTATCCTCTTGGTATTACACTGTATTAACATCTTTCTTTTTTTTTTCATGAAAATGTCATATAGGGATATGATTTACTTTTTAAAAATGCTCAATTTCCACTGCTGAATATAAAATGCATCCAAGTCATGGAAAAAATATAGCACCAAGAAAGCGGCCCCCTAAAATTGTTTTAAAATTAATTCCATAGATATCACATAATTTCCCCAATAAATATACTGTCAAACAACACATAGCAAATAGTGCTAAATTTACTCCTCTCTGCAGAGTTTAATCCTGTTGAAAACATATCCCCTTGAATTTTCCTTAGATTTCATGCCACAAAATTCATCTTATCCCTTACTCCTCCTAAGCCCACATCCGAGGCTCTTCTTTCTCTATCTTTGATGACAAATAACTTTTTATAACATGTATTAATCTCTGGAAAGCACTTGTTTTTCCCTAAGTTTCAACCCCAGAACTCACTCCAGTCTGTATCTACTCTGTACATACTCTCTGTCAATATCAACGTGTATTGCCAAGGTTTTCAGAGCACAACCCTTAGCTCTAGCTTCCAAACTCAAGTGACAACCAGAAATCCAACCATTGCCCACTCAACATAACCAAAACCTATCTGTATTCTCTTGAAAGCATCTTCTCTCCTTCTCCACCTCATGTCACCCTGCCCCCAACAACCCTCTGTGTTTTCTATATTGGTAAATGACAGTCTTTCTCTTGAATAACCTTCCAATATCCTTCTCACTATATTTTTGCTAGAAAATTTCCTCTTCATTGTTATCTCTTATCCCATTCTTGGCATCCTCTAACCCAGTACCCCTGCCATCAAAATGTATATTGTGATGTGTTTAACACTACTCTTTTACTCGTTCATTCATTCACATTTTTGTGCAGCAAATATTTGCTGAGTAACTACCTTTGCTAGTTGTTGGATACTCAGAGATGAACAAGACACATTCCTTTCTGTGATGAAACTGTCTCCAGGGGGGAGACGTACAAGAATGGCTTTCTCACATGTATATTCTGTAGCAGAGAGTTGAAATGCCTTTGTATGTCATACAAATGTTCTTCACATTCTGGACTGTACAAACCTCTCCTGCTTCATTGACTACATTTCCCTAGTATGTGCCCTTCACGGCAGGCCCCCAGAACTACATGTAGGTCTCCGATGAGCCCTGTCCTTATGCTTCTGGGCCTTTGGACTCTCAGTGCAAAATGTCCTTGCCCACCTTGGCAGTCCAGCAAACTGATCCGGGAACTCTTTTCTGGCCTCCTCAGACAATTGGCGTCTGTCCTCTGTACTCAATAACATCTTGTGCAGATTTAACATTTATCACACTATTTACTAATTATTGATTTTCACTTTTGCTTTTCCTACTAGATAGTGAAGTGCATGAGAGCAATGATTGAATCTCTTGTGCCCTCGGGTTGAATGAACAATAATCATATACTTGGGAATAAGAAAATGATTAAGAACATAGCCCAGGGAGTCAGACAGACATGGATATAAATCCCGTATCCACTCTACAATAGCTATCTAATCTTGGGAAGTTACATGTCTTCTCTGAGTCTCAGTTTCCTTATCTGTTAAAGGGAATAACAATGTTTATTCTAAAGTGTCTGTAAGGATGCAACGAGATCATGTAAATAAAGTGTTAGCTATAGTGCCCAATCCATAGTAAATTCTTAGTAACTTTTAGCTATTTTTATTATTATGCCTGAAAAATGGTGGCAGCATATGGTGCCTTTTATGTTTTATAGTTGTGCTCTGATGGTTAAAAAAATAAAATAAAATAAAATAAATAATTTTTTTTTAAAAATGGATGGAAGGGGAAATGAAGTAACTTTTAAGAATTTACTTTGTATCTATCATACTTTGGGTATGTTATCTCAGTGAATTTCCCAGCTATTTGGGGGAAACAAGGAATATTACTGATAATTTATAAATTAAAAAACTGAGTTTCAAAAAGGAAAAGTGACTCCTTCAAAGGCAGAGAGCTTCAGTTATAAGACACACTGTCTTAGTCAGCTCAGGTTGCCATAACAAAATGCCACAGACTGGATGATTTAAACAACAAAAATATTTCTCACTGTTCTCAAGGCAGGGGATCAAGGTGTAGGGAGACTCAGAACCTGTTGGGAGCCCTCTTCTTGACTTGCAGATGGACACCTCCTTGCTGTGTCTTCACATGGAGGCAGAAGAAAGAAAAATCTCTCTCTTCTTTTCTGTATAAAGCCATTATTACTACAGCCCCACTCTTATGATCTCATTTAACCTCGATTACCTCCTAAAAGCCCTAATACAGTCACCTTGGAGTTAGGACTTCAACATATGGATTTGGGGGGACACAATTCCATCCCTAGCGCTCATGTTCTTTGCACTGAATCTCACTGCCATAAACAAAAACGAACCAACATGAGCAGAGTTCTTTACTGCAATCCATAGAAGCAGAAATTCTGAATCCAATTTACCCAAAAGCTTGAAGCTTTTTAGCCATCCTCCCTTTATTCTTTACCCTATTATTAAAGTTTCTTGATCATCCAAAATACAAAATAACTTGCAAATTGAACAGTAGGTGTATGACATGTGCTATCCATCCAAAAAGAGCATTTTTAAGAGACAAATAATTTAAGGCAGAAGACATTCTCAATGTCTTGAGCTTGAAATGTCATGAGTTGAATGTCGTGAGTTTGAAAATACACAGATCTTTGGGGACACCTGGCCTGCTCAGTCGGTACTGCCTGCAACTCTTTATCTCAGGGTCATGTGTTCAAGCCCCACATCGGGCATAAAGCTTATTTAAAAAAAATAAATAAATAAATAAAGAGGGACAACTGGGTGACTCAGTGGGTTAGGCCTCTGCCTTCAGCTCAGGTCATGATCTCAGGGTCCTGGGATGGAGCCCCGCATCGGGCTCTCTGCTCAGCAGGGAGCCTGCTTCCTCCTCTCTCTCTGCCTGCCTCTCTGCCTACTTGTGATCTCTGTCTGTCCAATAAATAAATAAAATCTTAAAAAAAAAAGAAAGAAAGAAAGAAAGCCAAAAAAAATGTAAAAAAAACAAGATAATATGTGGTTCCTCAACACAGCGACTAGGAGCAGAAGTGAGGGGTTGGCAGCTATAGAAACAAGCTAGGATCCCTCTGGGATGATCATGTGGGATGATTGTGAATTGTGCAGGATGTGCTCTGGGGGTCTGGTGCTGATAGAGTAGAGAAGAGGTTTGGAGGGAGAGCTGAGTCAAAGGGACCCCATGGAGTGTACCAGGAGTTATAAATCCTGTGGCTGTAATGGAAAAAGCAAGAGAGGCCTGCCTGGGCTGGATACCTACTCTTCACCCAACACCTCCCCGCCACACCACCTCAGTTCTTTGAAATATAATTCCTATGGCAAGGCCTCTAAACTACATTCATGTTAAATATACAATGAGTAATACTGGATCACCCTTTGATAATGAGGACAAAAGAAAAATTGCCAGATTGCCTAGGTAGATATCCCTAAGGTAGGGATAAAAGAAGAGAATTTCTCTAGTCTCAGAAAGCCCACTTGAATGAGTGTATTAACATATTAAGGAGAACCCAGTGTATGGATTGAAAGTCAAAGGGCAACTGGTAGCTTTTTTAAAAACAAAGCATATGGCTGCCTTGTTAATTTTTTTCTTACAGTAGAAGAAGTAAAAGGGGTAAGACCTGAAGCCCAACACCCTGATTCCCTCTACCAGTCTCTACCTGTTTTTTGTAAGAATAAGATTGTGGTAATCATTTCACAATATACATAAATCAAACATCATACATGTTTTTTTTTCTGTTTTTTTTCTTTTTTTTTTTTTAAAGATTTTATTTATTTATTCGACAGAGAGAGATCACAAGTAGACGGAGAGGCAGGCAGAGAGAGAGAGAGGAGGAAGCAGGCTTCCTGCTAAGCAGAGAGCCCGATGTGGGACTCGATCCCAGGACCCTGAGATCATGACCTGAGCCGAAGGCAGCGGCTTAACCCACTGAGCCACCCAGGCGCCCAAACATCATACATGTTTTAAACTTACACAGCGATATATGTCAATTATTTTCCAATACAAGTGGAAAAAAATAAAAGAGTAAAAAATGGAAGTGCAATTCTCATCGATCACAAAATGAGCAAATGAACTATGCAATATGCAAATAATGGAATATGATGTATCAGTGAGAATGAGCTAATGAAACGTCCATTGTGGCAACATGCATTTTTTTTAAGACTTTACAAATGTTATGCTAACCTCAGAAACATAATTTTTATAGTCTCCTAAACCTAATAAAAAACGAGTACATATTGCGTGTTTCCACTTGTATAAATTTCAAAATCCAACAAGACTGATCCGAGGGGTTAAGTCAGGATGTTTGGCTCCTATGGGGAGGGTCTGGGGCCGAACTGGGGTGGGGTTTGAGGTTCTGCTTCTTAACCTGCCTGCTGATCACATTGTGTGTTTGCTTAAGGACAATTCATTAAACTGTACACTTATGATCTGTGCAACACTTTATATATGTCAATAAAAAGTTCTAAAACTTAAAAAATACCACTTCTGGGTATATACCTAAAAGAGTTGAAAGCAAGAATTCAAATAGATATTTATGTACACATGTTCACAGTAGCATTACTCACAATAACCTAACAATTAAAAACCAATATGTCCTGTGACAGATGAATGGATAAATAAAATGTGGTATACCCATACAATGGAACATTATTCAGCCTTAAAAAGGAATGACATTCTGATCAATGCTACACCATGGAAGAAGCAGAAACATTATGCTAAATGAAATAAATGAGACCCAAAGGGACAAATATTGTATGTTTCTATTTACAAAATACTTTAGTTTGGGCTTCTATAATAAAATACCATATACTTGGTGGCTTATAAATAATAAATACTCATTTCTTATGGTTCTTGAGGTGAGAGTCCAGTTCAAGGCACTAGAAGATTCTGTGTCTAATGTAAGAGCCAGTTTTCTGGTTTAAAGACAGTCATCTTCTTGCTGTGTTCTCATATGACAGAAGGGACAAGGTAGCTTTCTGGAGTCTCTTTTGTAAGGGTACTAATCCAATTCATAACAGCAAAGCCTACCAAGGGCCCACCTCCTAATAACATCACATTGGGGATTAGTATTTTAACATATGAATTTAGGAGGGACAAAAATATTCAGTCTATAGTATATGAGGTACCTAGAGTAGTCAAATTCATAGAGACTAAAAGTAGAATAGTAGTCATCAGGAACCGAGGGGAGAGAGAAATTGGAATTTTTATTTAGTGGATATGGAGTTTCAGTTTGGGATGATGAAAAAGTTGTGGAGGTGGATAATGGTGATGGTTGTACAACAACGTGAATATATTTAATGGTTAATGACACTGGTACATCTAAAAATGATTAAGACGGCAAGTTTTACATGTATTTCGCCATAATAAACAAATCAAAAACCAAAATATTAGTGGAGGCACATGCCTTCCTCTTCTCTCTCAATGGGAACTTGCCTACCTGTCCATGGGATACTCCAGACACATTCTGCCCTATTGCCTCCAACTTGTTTCCTTTCAAGGCCACCACAGTTTCCATCCTCAGGATCCACCTCTGGGATTTCCTTTTGTCATTAGCCATCTTCTTTACCTCAAGGCTACATGCCAATATTTCCCTGGGCTGGCTCTAGTTCACCATCAGGAGTAGAAAAGAATATCTTTAAAAGAATCTACTTGTTTAATATGATCAGGACATTTGAGTTATTGACTTCCATACATGAATGTCTTATATATGTTATATCATTCCCACACCAATTTCTAAAATATTATTCTTGCAGTGAAAACCCAGGAAGTAGAGAGCTCATTTACTGTTCCTCTGAGTGAAATACAGTCCACTGACCAAAACTTTAAACATGTATTTGTACTTCACCTATTTATAAACAGACCTAACACTAAAATTAAATGGCCAAATTCACGAAAGAATAATCTAGAAACAATAGTTAGAATACTTTGTCGTTTTATTTTCAAATAATCCCAAAATACCTATTTCACTGAGCTAACTATTCATTTATTTTTGTCTATACAATATCAAAAAAGTTTGACCAAATTTTTCACTGAGTTTATTAATATTTCCACTGAATTTCCAGATGTTCTGCTTTCACATATTGGTGTCACTCTATATCTTTATTTTCCCCTTACACTATGATTCCTATGTATAGTTTATTGCTGGGGGATAGCTGCAGGGCAGGACAGATATTAAAACTATAGAGGATCTCATAAGTTGTGAAGCTGAATATCTTTTTTTTAGATTAGGTAACCTTTTTATAGCTTTGAGGGAAAACATGGATAGTACTCCTCTGTGTGCGTGTGTGTGCATGTGTGTGTACATTGACAAAGAATTTTTTTTATATTGAGAAGGAGCAAAACCTTATGCCAACCATTGGAAGAAAATTCTAGAAGTTTGGAGTTTTTTAAATTTATGGGTCCGCAAAGGATCTTCATTTACATACATATAATCCAATTTATATATAACCTCAGAGGAATTAGTACAGAATACCGGTTAGGAAGGCAGAGTTTTTTACAGGATTTTGAGATCTAGCCCCGAGTCAAGCTCAGTGCAGAGTCTGCCTGAGACTCTCTCTCCCTCTGCACCCCCACACCCTCCATGTGCACTCTCACTCTTTCTAAAATAAATAAATAAATAAATGTTTAAAAAAAAAAAAAAAGCAGGCAGAGTTTTACTCTCAGCTCTGACATTTCCAGCTTCTCTCAGTTTTCTCATCTGTATTGAACGATAAAAATTATAACTTGCTTATGGAACATTGAATGAAAAAGGACTCATCACAGTGACATGCTCAATTAATGCTCATGTGAGTGTGAGAACCAGGAAACTTGTCAATTTTAATTACGAAATAACATCTACATCACCGACTTTGGGTCACTGTCTTTAATTTAAATAAGCACTCCACTTTTCAGTTCAGCTGTTGCTTCCCAGGAGCAACATTTCCTAGGCAGACCGTAGCCTGTTCAGCGAACAGCAAGGAGGACAGGATGGTTGGGACAGAACAGGGAGGGGAAGCTACACCCATGGCAGGGGTGGTAGTCAGAGAGGGAGGCAGATACTAGAGCCAACAATTTTGTTTTGTTCACAATGTAGGCAGCAAAACAAAGTATTTGGAAAAGCTCGAATCTGGGAGCATTTTGTTATGACTATACCACGCTATCCTACTATTTCATTCCTTTTGGAACGATGAGATTATCTATTTTAATTTTGATGATTCAATAATTTACCACTTGAATTAGCTCATGGTAGATCACGCATACAGGGGCACCTGGGTGGCTCAGTGGGTTAAAGCCTCTGTCTTCCGCTCAGGTCATGATCCTGGGGTTCTGGGATAGAGCCCTGCATCGGGTTCTCTGCTCAGTGGGGAGCTTTCTTCCTTCTCTCTCTGCCTGCTTCTCTGCCTACTTGTGATCTCTGTCTGTCAAATAAATAAATAAATAAAATCTTAAAAAAAAATCATGCATACCTCTTTTTCTTCGTTGTTGCAGGTGGTTTATTTGTTCAACGACTACCATTTGGGACTTTAAAAAAAAAGAGTTTTTAGTTCTTTGTTTTATCTCCTTATGGTCCAACTGGATGGCATAAATTTGCTTCAGGTTAAGAGACAAAACGTTATTGCCCAAGTGGAATCTTTACATTCTGGGGTCCTGATTGACAAGTAGACTCCAGATCCTTGGTTTAGGGACTGTAAAATCTCTGAACCTTCGCAAAAACAACCGCTTTTTTTTCTTTCTTTTTTCTTTTCTTTCTTTCTTTCTTTTTTTTTTTTTTTTAAGTTTCTCTGGTTATTTGGCTCTTTGCCCCTCTTATTTCCTAGAACAAAGAACTCTGGGATTCAGAGACCAACATACATACTTCTGCCCAGCTCTCAGATTTTAAGTCCTCCATTCTACTGAGCAAGATGAAATTGTTCTAAAGTAAATCAAAACTAGCTTGTCAGAGCCTTGCTTTCTGTGTTTCTGATGGTCTCTGGACTAATAAGCAACATGTAGATGGCATTTCTCAGAGTCTCAAAGCATATTAAAACTTTCTTTTCATGGGAGAACTAGATCTTTGCCTGAACTTTATCACCTGCCCAAGGACTTTGAGAGCTTCAAGATATATACCTGTTGGAAACTCATGTGTTATATTCATATTGTTTTCATACTGGAGTTTTCCTTTTCAAATAGTTCAAATATAATAAAGAATCTGTCTTAAATAAATATTCAAACTTTCACCTCTAGATCTCCACCATGCATGGACACAGTATCTTAGGAAGTTTAGACAGTTTCCTTGACTTAGTTATACCCCTAATAATCATTAACTGAAATTTTGTAAAAAAACAAACAAACAAACAAAAAAACTCTCCTATAGTTTGGTCTATTTTGCTTCTTCAGTTAATCTTTTTATAATTCATAAAAGTAGCAAATTCCTGTAATATTTCAGATACTACAGTTCTATATGAAGCTAAAGGTGTCCCTAATCTCAGAAGTAATTATTTGTAGTTATTTGTATCATTATAGATCTTTTCCTACACACATAATCAGAATATCAGCATATATTTGTTATGACTCTGTTTATCTTCCCTATTTTTCCTTCCTCCAACCCATATCCCAATCCTGTCCTCGTCCCCCCAATTCAATCAGTTATTCAAATTTTATATTTCTTTTCCTCAGGATTTTTTTTTCTTTCTAAGGATAAAAAACCAATAGTGGTTTCAACTTGGTTTCCTCTAGTCTTTTATGCTAATTTAAAGTCATATAAAATGTTATCTAGGTATGTTTGAAGAAACCAGAAAGAGAAGGGTGGAATCTTTGAGGTATATTGGAACAGGAAGTATAATTTCACCCAAAAATAAAGGATGGCAGGCTAGGGAATATGTGAAGGACTCCTGCTGTCCAGGTTCACTGTCCTAGCATCCAGACTTCCCAGGATGACTGCATGAGTTCCCCTAAGAGGGCAGTGCGCCTTAACAAGTGTCCCCACCTCAGTAAGTATTTCTCTACCCTACGTGTACAAGAAGAGCAGGAAGACACCAGATTTCGAATGTTTATCCCTCACCTGGAAAATAAATGATCAGTGTTGACAATGATGGACTAAAGATTAGCTCTTCCTCCCACGTGTGGGACAGTAACTAGTGAAAGGAGAACAGGACCCAATGCAGCCGCAATTGAATTGTCCATAAGACAGGGAAGATGGGGTCTAGAACCAACTTAACCATTCCCAATGACAATAAACAACTGGATACCTCTTATACCTCTGAGACGTCAGCTGGGATAGTCTCCAAATGCTGATGTAGAGTTGAGGGATGGACTTCATTTCATTATGATTGTTTTTGATAACAAAACGGGATCATATCATGCTTTTTTTCTATAAATTGGCTTTGCAAACAATAATTACAGAGAACTTTCCATGACTGTATATTCTGTTTCATATTTCATCCATTTGGCCAGAATAGACAGTTCAGGAGGAAAAAAAATAGAATAAAATAACATGAAATAAAATAAAAAATGACAAATTTGGTGAAAGGAAGATAAAGTAGTAGTTCTTTGAACTGCTTCTGGTTTATCTTACTGGTTTGATTTCTCACATTTAAAATTTTAAGGCATCTGGAGTTGTATTATGGTTCAAGTTCAGGATGTAATATGGATATAAGTGGATAGTCACTTACTTCCACCCTTTTTTCCCTGGTGCTTAAATGCTACCTTTGTTCTATACCAAACTTCCTCATTTTTGAATGCTTTCTTCTAAGTTCTCTATTCTATTGTTTTAGTCTATTAGTGGCAAATTGCTCTGCTTCAATTATTATATGCTTTATGGTAAGTCTAGATAACTAGTAAAACAAAACTTCACTTAAGATTTTTCTACCAGATTGCCTTATTTGTAATTACCTATATATTGTCTATATCCATGTTTATATTCTCTTTCTTAATCGTAGTACTGTTTAACTATTTTCTTTCTTTTTTTCCTTGTTGAGACTGGCCAGAAAACTTTCCACTGTTTAGTTTCGGTTCTGGTTTTGACTGTTTTACTTTTTTGTCTCCTCGATTAAGCCTTTTTCAATTTTATTTAAAAAGTCTATTTTTTACAAGTTGTTCCCAGTTTTTTTTCCTCTTTCATTAATTTTCCCTTTAAAAATTCTTTTAATTCTTCACTTCTCAAGGGAAACTTAACATAAAATCAAGTCATAAATGACATAAAACCAATTTACAAATGTTAACATGATTTCCCTTTTCATAATGTACACATATATCAAATCATCAAGTTGTATGCTTTAAAATCTTAAAATTTTCTCAACTGTACTTCAGTAAATAATAATAGTCCTCACTTCGGCAGCACATTTACCAAAACTGGAATGATATAGAGAAGACTAGAATGGGCTCTGACAAGGATGACAGGCAAATTCATGATGCATTCAGTATTTTTCTTCAATAACATAAATACACAAATAAATAATAACAATGATAATAAGATGAAATGAAAGCATTAAAAAGTAAACATGATTCTAAGATATTAATAAAAATACCGGGTGCCTGGGTGGCTCAGTCAGTTAAGGGTCTGCCTTCAGCTCCTGCGATCAAGCCCTGGGCTCTCTGCTCCCCAGGGGAGCCTGCTTCTCCCTCCCCCACTCCCCCTGCTTGTGTGCGCATGCTAGCTCTCTCTCTCTCTCTCTCTCTCTCTCATTCTGTCAAATAAATAAATAAACTTTAAAAAAAAAAAAGAAAAGAAAAGAAAATACCTCATGCCAAGAGTAAACTGTTTTGAGGTGCCTGGGTGGCTCAGTCATTAAGCGTCTGCCTTGGGATCAGGTCATGATCCCAGAGTCCTGTGATCAAGCCCCTCATTGGGCTCCCTGCTCCTCTGGAAGCCTGCTTCTCCCTCTCCCAATCCTTCTGCTGTGTTCCCTCTCTAGCTGTGTCTCTCTCTGTCAAATAAATAAAGAAAATCTTAAAAAAAAAGTAAACTTTTTAAAAAAAAATTCTCTTAGTAGGAAGTGGGCTTATCAACTGAATTATACTGGCAAGTAGGTCTGCAGGGAGCCATAAGTAGATGGCCTTCTACAGTATAATTTAAAGATAAACAAAAATAATCCTTCCAAAAATATCTCCTCTGCTACTTAAACTTGGCATCGCATTCCATTCCTATGCAAATTAATTTCCAAATCTAAGGCTCTCGTTAAGGTTACTGAAGACCCATCAAGGTTGCTCTTCTCAACAATGGCCCTCAAACTTTAGCATTCCATAACAATGACTGAGAAAGCTGATGCAAAAGGCAGATTGAGAAAGTTTAATATGGGGCCTAAGAACCTTACATTTAAATAACTATTTCAGTTGATTAAGGAGGCAATCATTCTACAGCCACTTTCTGAAAAATACTGCTCTGGAAGATGAATAGTTACTCATTCATTTACCTGAAAATCAACCCTGGGCTCCCTCTCCCTTGGCCCCTTTCTACTAGTGGATAATATAAGAAAAAGGATAGGAAAATCTCTGAGATAGAAGGCATCATGGTGATGACACCTAACAGGAAGCAGTTTTGAAGGTGCCAGATCAAGAAAGGATACAAGTTATTTCAGTTTTGGGCGGCATTGTCCAATAGAATTTCCTACAATGATGGAAAGTGTTTTATATGCATATGTTCCAATACAGTAGCCACTTGTCACATGGCTTTTGAGCATGTGAAATGTGACCAGTCGAGCTGGGTAACTGAATTTCAAATTCCAAATTTTGTTTAATTTTAATGAACTTTAAATTAAGTGCATATAGTTACATGTGAGAGTGGCTATCCTACCCAATAGCATAGGACAGGAGCTTTGTCTAAGACTGGCATAAGAATTTAATGAAAAGAAAGTTGGTACTAAATTAAACTATTTCTAATTTATAATTTTGCCAAAGGTCAGCTTGATTATTTAGGATCACAGTATCTAATCTTGATATCATGCTACCAGGGAAAGTCGTAAAATTGGTAAAATGTATTTAACTAATAGTTCCTCTATCATTCTGCCAGTCAAATAAATTGCTTTCAATACAGAAACCATTGAAGTGTATTTTCAAGAAATCTTAGTGACAGTTTGGCAAATGATAGGCAGAAGAAAAAATATTAGTGGTAAATATCCTTAGTATATTCTTCAAAGTCTGTCAAGCTAAATTTTCAGTGGTCATTGAAAAATTTATCTTGAGTTTAGAAATTTTAAAAAGATCTTTGAATGAGGAAACTTTATTTGTAATGGTGTTAACACTTAGAGAACACTGACCAGATGAAAAGGAATACATGAAGTGCTCTACACACACATTATTTAACTTAACCCAGATGGCACCAACACAATCTATTAATCACATTTTGAGATGAAAGAATAAAAAAAAAAAAAAGTCAGAGAAGTTAAGTAACCCCCCCAAAGTGGCAGAGCCTTTCAAGTAGAAAGAAGGTCAGAAACAAAATCTGTTTGCTTCCAGACCACTATGCTAAGCTGTCTCTTTTTATTTAATCTTGGAATAGGGGATTTGACCAAAAAGCTTCCTCAAATGCTTAGTATTTTTAAAAAATCACCTCTAAAGCATGATGACAAAAATAATAAATTTGAAATGCTAATAAATTGTTCCAATATTAATACTCTCTCTAAGGATGGTGACTTCTATGATGAGCAGGTCCTTCAAGTTTAATAAGCACCTTGGTAAATTGCAGTTTGTGATGAGGAGTCTGAGGTGAATTCTAGAGCTTGAGGGCTCATGAAGCTGCCCTTCAAGAATGGGAAGAAACTGAAATTCCTGAGGCAGTTCTGAGGTGGGAAATGAGGAGATGGGATTGAGGAGGAAAGAGAAAAGAGAAGCATCATTATGAGTTTTAAGAGGATAAAGCCAATGTAGATTAAAAGGCCAGTGATATTCCCCTGTGGCTGATGGCTCAAGGACATTTTAAAATCAGACAAAGCTCATGCCCAGTTTAGTGACTTTGCTACCATGTAAACCACACTTCCTCTCCACTTACTCCCCTTTTAAGCTTTATTATTTTCTTAAAACTTTTATTTATTTGAGAGAGAGAGAGTGGAAGCATGAGCTGCGGGAGGAGGAGGAGAAGAGGGAGAGGGAGAAGCAGACTCCCTGCACTTGGGGCTTGATCCTGGGATCCTGGGATCACGATCTGAGCTGAAAGCAGACGCTTAACCTACTGAGCCACCCAGGCATCAACCCCCCTTTAAGCTTTATTAAGTGTCACTCAATTCGCCAATGTTTGTGGGAGTCTTGCTTTGTTTTGTTTCATTTTGATTTTTGAGAAAGCTTAGTGTCAGTTCTATGCTAGCTCAGGGATCTAGAAATCTATAAAATGCAAACCTCTCCTCCTGACCCATCTTCCACTCCAATGATTCATGCTACACAGAAACAGCGTTTCCTCAAGGCATAGAATTTGGGGTTCAGGTCTATTTTATGCCATTCTTGGGAAGCATTAAAGGCCTCAGCTGAGATCCAGATAATGTTTTAATTATATATACATTTATCATTCTTAGTAGGATGAGATAGCCACAAAGTTACTGGCCCTAAACTTCCTAACGAGTGGATGCAGACAGTCTTTTCTGACAAAGCATGAAATCCAAGTGTCAGAATAGACCCAAGGGTTATCTAGTTCAATCTCCTCTTTGATACTTGGGTACCTCTTGAAACTTCCCTACCATGATCATGTTTGTTTGTTTTCTTTGAACTCCTCCAGTTAAAAAGAACTCAAGAACTCCTTCAATAGCATATTTCACTCGAGAAACTAAGCTTCTCATAGTCATAGTTTTATTGTTTGGAGCTATATTGAATGACTGAAATTTCTGGTCTATGTGACTGCCAGTAACTTCTCTTTCTCCCCTTCCACCCCAGTTAACACACCCCTAATTCTATCAACTGTTTCTCTAGGATATGTTGTGAGGACTTTAGTCATCCCGAATACTTATCCTGGAGTAATTTTTAGCTTTTCCATGGTCCTAAAAGTATGATACCCAAATTCAGACAAAATTACAAGAATAATCTGACCAGCACAGTATAGAGTTGGGTTCTCACCACCATCTCAATGGATCCACCAATCTTGGAACACAACCTAAGCTTCAGTTCAGTCATTTTTTGACAACCATATCTAATGGCTTAAGGGTAATGTCAGTTTTTTTCTGTGTTGCCACTTAGCCTTCATAATGAATCTGACTGTATTTTTCTTTTTACACCGTACACAAGAATCTTTGCAGCATAAAGGAAAGAGCATGAATTTCAAAGTTAGAGAGTTACCCATTTGTATTCAGTCTACATCATATTAGCTCTGTGACTTTAAAGTAGCTACTTAAACTCTCTGAGACTTGGTTTCAATGTTTGGATAGGCATATGATAATGTCTAGTTGTTTCATTTTATCATGAGCCTTCAGTGCACTATATGTATGAAATAACTAGCACGATATCAAAGTGCAGCTCTCTTGCTTTGGTGCAGCATGTTATTTTGACCCAGGGTCAAGCTTATCTACATTAATTTCATAATTCATTGAATTAGCTATTCTTCTCAGGATTTCAGCATCTGAAATTTAACATGCTTCCAAAATTTTCATCTGGGTTATTGAGAATACTGCTAATAAAATAAAATAAAAAAAATAGTGATACTTTCTAGTAAGAAATCTTCCAAACTTGTGTTAACCAATCTTTTATTGATCAGAAAAAAAAAAAGGTAAGAAAAATAAGACATCTGAAATTTAGTGAAGTATAAAGTCATTCTCATACACAAGATGATCATATAGAGACTGGATGTTGTAATATTGAGTAGAATCCAAATGCTTCCTAAATATCATCTCATTTAATGCTCATATCAAGTTTTTGTAGTAGACTTGAAAGATATTATTGTCCCTATTTTAAAGATGATCTAAAAGGAGGCCACACAAATAAGATTTCTCATTCTTTCTTCAATAATTACAAATCTTCATTTCGGTTACCCATCCTAGAATGTTATCAAAAACATGAAAAGTTTATTATATCTACTTCTTCTACACAGAAAAAAATGCAATTAAGTCACTTACCACATATTGGTTATTAATCATCTACTTATGCCTGACAGTGTCCTGGGTATTAAGGAAAGCAGCACATAGTGGCCTATGCTTTCATGGATATTTTGGTGGAAATGAAAGACAAGGAACAGACACACCGTAAGAGACTCTTAACTCTAGGAAACAAACTGAGGGTTGCTAGAGGGGAGGCAGTTGGAGGGATGGGGTAAGTGGGTAATAGGTGCTAAGGAAGATATGTGATATAATGAGCACTGAGTGTTATATGTATCTGATGAATCACTAAATTCTACCTCTGAATCTAATAAGAAGCTATATGCCAATTCATTAAATCTAAATTTAAAAAAATGAAGTTTGCTTCTTATGAAATTTTAAAAAAAGAAAAACAAAAAACAGTAAGACAAGTGACAATACTTACTGAAAAAAAAAATAAAATAAGGAAATGGAATATGCAGTGACATGAGTGGTGGTGGTCATGCCACTTTAGTCAAGAATGTTTGGGAAGGGCCACCTGGGTGGGTGAGTCAGTTAAACTTCTGATCTTGATTTCAGCTCAGGTCATGATCTCAGAGTCCTGGGATCAAGCCCCACGTCAGGCTCCGTGATCAGCGGGGAGTCTGTTTGAGGATCTGTCTCTCTTTCTCTCTCTCCCTCTGCCCTTCTTCCTGCTCTCTCTTTCTCTTTCTCTCTCTCTCTCAAAAATAAATAAATCTAAAAAAAAAAAAAAAAAGAATGGTTGGGAAAACTCTCTTATAAACTGCCATGAGTACAGAAGCTAAGCGTACCTGGGGAAACTGCATCCCAGCCTGTGGAGTCAGCAAGTTCAAAGACAGTAAAGGGGAAGTATGTTTGGTTTGTTTAAAGAGTAGCAGAAAGGTCACTAAGACTAGGTTGGAGCAAATGACAAAACAGTGGTCAGTAGATCAGGGAGTGGAGCCCATACCAGGCAGGGGCTCCCTTCTAAGCCATGCAAAGAAGTCTGGATTAACCATCAAAGAGACTTGACCAGAGTGACATGATCAGACGTATTCTTTGAAAGTATCCCTCTGGCTGCTGTGGGCTGTACAAGCAAGGGCAGAATAAGTTAGACCAGTGAACAGCTCTTGCAATAACCCAGACAAGACATCATGCTATTCAGACTATAGCAATAATGATAAAGGTGATAAAAAGTGCTCTGTGTTTTGACATTTTGAAAGCAGTGCCTCCAGATTTGCTACTGGTATTGCATGTCGGGTGTGGGAGAAAGAAAACTGTCAAGAATTATTTTGCCCTGAGTAACAAGAAGAACAGAATTGCTTGTTACTAAAGCTGAGAATCTATAGGAGGAATCAGAGATTTTAGGAGTTAAAACCCGGGAGTTTGTTTTGGATATCTATTACATATACATCCCTAGAGTAGATCTTGTAGGATTCTGGAATGTAAGTCTGGAGAGGTCTGGGCTATAGGGGGAAAAAATTATTTCCAGAGAATGGATGATATTTAAGGCCATGGGAGTGGATGCGGTCAATTCGTGAATGAGAGGAGACAGAGAAAAAGAGAGGATGAAAAACCAGATTGGCAACACTGCCACACAGCTGGGAGGGTGAGGAGGATTCATGGCCAAGATGAGGTGCAGTAGTCAGTAAGGTAAAGGCAAGATGAATCAAAAGTCACCAATGGTAAATGTGCTTGCTTGTATCACACACAGTTTCCCGATACCACCGACAGTAGTTCTTTGATCTCATCAGTTGGTCTTCCTGAGATTCAAAGCCAGAATCCTTGAATTTGTTTAGACAAGTTGGATGCCCTCTCATCATTTGTCACCCACCTTGCTGTACTGTAACCAAGAACATTCTCTTGAAGGTTAGACCACAATACGTGCTTCACCCCTCCGGCTTCCGCAGCTCGAGCAACTGGGGCTGTATTTTGCTTTGACCCTTCTTCCATCTCAAATTCTTGTATTAGTTAAAACCAAGCTCCTATTCCTCGTCACTGGCCCCAGTGGAGCAGAGCTAGACCTGTTATTCCCAGGAGACAAATATCAGAAATAAGGATTCTAGTTCATAAGTTTATAAATAACCAATTGTGGTGTTAAAGGCTAAATACATTTACACATGTGTGGTCACATTGCTTTTTGTTTGCCATCCTCATTTTATATAACCTGGACCAACAAAACCAACAAGAGAGGAAACACACAGGTATAAGGTCAATTCAAGGGTTCAACAAAGTGCTCCAAATGATAGAATCAGCAGATAAAATGCTTCACAGGTTGCTAAGATACCTTAATCTGGGGAAAGAATCAGAATTAAGTTTTTGTTAAGAGGTTTATCATTCCCTATCCTGATCCTTTGATAGAGATAGTCTATAGGAATCTTAGCTTAGCAATTATATGGCTGGTATAATTGGGAAAAAGTTAGAAAAGGGGTTTGAACAGAAAGATAATAGTTTAAGAATTTGAGAAGTCACTTGGGGAGAGTTAGGTCATCTTGAAATTGCTTTAGGCAAGTTTAAGCTGTTTAGAAGATTTTCTCTTTGTGAAGCAAAAAAAAAAAAAAAAAACCACTAAGCAATAATATTCTCCTCAGTGGTTTTGCTCCTAATGGACTAGTACTGGTTGAGTAAAACACTTATAAAATCTCTTCAATTGAGAATAAAGTGATATTAATGAATCTTGTTTTCATTTGCCCTTTGTAAAGAATTCTGGTTTTGCATATTGTACATGCTGCTACTCACTTCAAGCTCTTTAATTTGCTTTTTACTTGGAAAAGGAAAAAGAGGATGTTTCAGTCTTCATTCATTCAAAGCTGTATCAAGATTTTTTATAAATTTTATAAATTTTTTATAAATTTTCATAAACCTATTAAAAAATTGTAAAACAAAGAGCTCTCATATACTCTTTACTCAGATTTAATGATTTACAACTTCTTCCATTTGTTATTCTCTTTCTCTATTTCTCTAATAGCTGGATGAGAGAGAGATATTTCTCTCAATAGATGAATGAGAGAGAGAGACAGAAGAGACAAATAAGAGTGTATTTCTTTGTGAATATGAATGGCAGACATGGTGACATTTCATCTCTAACTCTTCATTGTATATTTGCTGAGAACAAAGACATTCTCATGCATAACCACAGCACAAAATTAAGACATTTGATATTTATACAGTATTATGATCTAATCTACTCCACAGTCTATAGTCAAAGTGTGTCAATTCTTCCAATAAAATACTATACATAAAGATTATAAATTCTTACCCATCCAGGATCCATTCCAGGATGTCACTTTACCTTTAAATATGATGCCTTTTAATCTGGAATATTTCCTCAATCTTTATTTGTCATATGTGACCTTGACATTTTTTAAGAAAACAGGCCATGGTTTTATGGTTTTTAATAACCATAGAGATGTGTATTATGTGAAATATAAATGAAGTCACACAGTTGTAACCATTGAAAAGGATTGGAGATAACTATACCCCAATAACAAGGTGTACACATGACACCCAGAACTTGGTTTCTAAATACCATTTCCCACTAAAAAGAACCACAGTTCCTTGGAGAAATAGCTGATTATGATAATGGAGCCTACATTCTACTGGAGGAGGAAAAATAAATAAGAAATAATTATATTACACAAGATAATTATATATTTGAGAGACGTTATAATGAAATTAAGATGATATGATAAAAGAGAGGTCAACTTTTGTTATGGTGGATGGAGAAGGACTCCTTGAGTAAGTGCCATCTAAGTCGAGATCCAAAGAGAAATTAAAAAGTCAACCATGTGAAGAATGTGGGAAAGAAAATTCCAGGAGTAAGAATCAGAAAGTAAGAAGACCTTGATGTAGAAAGTAGTTTTGTCACAGAAGAGAGGAAGCCACTATGGCAGGAGCATGGCACTGAGCACTACTGATGGAGTGGTGGGGACATTGAGGAGAATGTGTTTGTGACATTAGATGAAGTTGGAAGGATAGGCCAGAGCTGTTAAACCAAGCAATTTGAATGCTATTCTTGGTTCAATGGGAAAGGCTTAGAAAGACTTAATGTGGGTAGTGACATGACTTGATTCATGAGTTACAAGATCACTTTGGCTGCTTTGTTGGAAATAAACTAGAAAGGGCGTGAGAATGGAAGCAAAGAGACCAGATAGGAGACTATTGTGAAAACCCAAGCAAGACATAATGGTGGTTTGCACAAGGGTGGTGTCAACAGAAATTAAAATTATGGATGGATTTAGATTACATTTCAGAGCTGCAAACATTAGGATTTATCTTAGATTAAATGTGTAAGATGGCTAAGGATGAAGAAAGGTTAAAGGGAGATGTCCAGGTTTCTATCTGGGAATCAGAGAGAAGAAAATCAACAGCTCTATTCTGTACATAATTTTGAGATGTGATTTAGACACCAAAGGGAAATATAAAATAGAGAAATTTACAAATTCTAAAGGTCCCGTGGGATTTTCTTACCTTTTTAAAATAAGATTAAGATACAATACTTAAATGAGTATTTAAAAAAAACTGCATCATTTCATCAAAAATGAAAAATTAAAGGAAATCTTAGTCACCTTCAGATTTTCTGCAAATTTAAATAACACTATGTGCTTAAGAAAGATGAAATATTGAGATTACCTACAATGATTTAAGGGGGCAAATTATGAGAAAAATTACTTTTCTAAGATGGTCTGAAGAGCGACAATTGAATAAAGGAGAATATAAGTTAAACATTAGGAATTTTCTGAGCAAGAGTAATTCAAATCAGGATATCTTTAAAGGGCTTATGAAAGCTCCTTCAACTGAGACATTAAAAATGAGACTATATAAAGTCTAGTTTTAAAAAGGAAAAAAAATATATTACAAAGGAGATGAAATAAATGTTCTAATAATGTTTTTAAAAGTATTATTAGTATTTATGAAACCAAATCCAGTGAGTTAAATGTTTCACCCTTTTCCAGGGTAACAACGATAGATCTTTGTGTAATTTCTTACAATTGGTGGAGGTGAAGTTAAATGGGCCAGTGTAATTTTTTAAATGCCATTTCTGGAAGTTTCTATAATTCTTAGCAGAAAATATTAAACTGCATATCTCATAAAATGGGAATGTGGTAAAGAGAGGTAGGAAAAAATTAGTAGTGATCTGGGAGAAAAAAAACTAGATTTGTCTCTATATTTGAGTGGATGCAAAAACAGATCTTAGAAGAGAATGTGATGACATTTAGCTTAAAAAATGTAGTTGTGGGGTGTCTGAGTGGCTCAGTGGGTTAAAGACTCTGCCTTCAGGTCAGGTCATGATTCCAGGGTCCTGGGATCAAGCCCCACATAGAGCTCTCTGCTCTGCGGGGAGCCTGCTTCCTCCTCTCTCTCTGTGCCTGCCTCTCTGCCTACTTGTGATCTCTGACTGTCAAATAAATAAATAAAAATTTAAAAATAAATAAAAATAAATAAAATTTTAAAATGTAGTTGTGAATCAATTAATTTGATCTTAACTACAAAGATTTTTTTTTAAAAATCTCTCATAAACAGTGCATATGAATACAATGTATTCTTTTTTTGAGAGAGAGAGAGACCATGAATGGGGGAAGGGCAGAGGATGAGACTCTCAAGCTGATTCCCTGCTGAGCAGGTAACCCCAAAGCAGGGCTCCATCTGGAGATCCTGAGATCATGACCTGAGCCGAAATCAAGAGTTGGAGGCTTAACCAATTGAGCCACCCAGGCACACCAATACAATGTAGTCTTAAAAACCTGATGCATTATTTCCATTTTTAAGGTTAGATGCTGAAATTATATGTATTTGTTATTCTCTCATTAGTAATTCTACTTCTATTGAGAAGTCATTTGGGATAAATTGTATTCTTGATACAGAGAATTGGTAATCTTTTCTTTATTGTACAAATGCATTTAAAATATTTTTTCAGGGACGCCTGGGTGGCTCAGTTGGTTAGGCAGCTGCCTTCGGCTCAGGTCATGATCCCAGCGTCCTGGGATCGAGTCCCACATCGGGCTCTTTGCTTGGCGGGGAGCCTGCTTCTCCCTCTGCCTCTGCCTGCCATTCTGTCTGCCTGTGCTCGCTCTCTCTCCCTCTCTCTCTCTGACAAATAAATAAATAAAATTTAAAATATTTTTTCAGTGAAAACTGTTTTAATATACCATTTCTATGAAAGCAGTGATTTCAATCAAATATAAGTGTGGCATTATTTATATATTGATAGCCCAATTTGTTTCCAGAATGATTTGCAGAAGAGTGTAACATTATGAATCTGGGAAGCAAAGCATCTCTGCCATTATATACCATTCCTCCTCAGTAAAAGGAGAGATGTAAGAGCCCTTTAAATGCCATGAAGAAAAGCATGAGAAAAATCAATACTGAAATGAGTAACTGAGTGATGTTTGCAGGGGCTGAGTAGGTCATCATTAGGCATGACACGATTATAACAAAATTCCTAGGGTTATTCAACCTAATGTACCTGGTATCCAGTAAGACTAGACATTGCATTTACTACTTAGATTTACATAGTGCTTCAAAGAATCAGAATACAGTCATGAGGCTGATATAAAGTGGAGGAAGTCAGAATAATCAAACAGTATGGTAATATAGGGATGATGCGGGCGTTGGAATGCTGTAAATACAAGATCTTCTTGAGAACCCCAGAAAACTGCCTTATGGCTAAAAGTAAGACCACAGATCTTATAAAATCGGACAAAAAGCAAGAAGAAACCCCTCAAGTAATGATATGTGAGAGGTTTCTATGTCACATGCTTACAACACCAAGTTCTAACTTGAGAATAACGAGCACGACCTTATCTAGTACAAGATCACTGCTGCAGCAGCACATGAGCACTGTCTTAGTGAGCAAATCTTGTATCATAAAACCAAAGCAGGGACATCCACTTTGGGTGCTCCGTCATGCTAGAAACTTCCTGAGAATATATTTGTATCTTTACTCTCCTCTTTTTTTCTTAAGTTTTAAATAAAAACATCTTTAAAAAGTCTTTTCTTCTTAATAATGTTCTTAAATCCAGAAAATGAAAAGCAGAGCAATACCAAAGCATACTTCTCTAGTCCTGTTTCAATCATATTATATGGAACTTTCTATTTTCAAACCATGTTGTCTGAGGAAGGAGTTCTATGTTGAAGGAGAAGAAGGAGAAGAGAAGAAGAAGAAGAAGAAGAACAAGAACAAGAACAAGAACAAGAACAAGGGAGCCTGCTTCCTCCTCTCTCTCTGCCTGCCTCTCTGCCTACTTGTGATCTCTGTCTGTCCAATAAATAAATAAAATCTTAAAAAAAAAAGAAAGAAAGAAAGAAAGCCAAAAAAAATGTAAAAAAAACAAGATAATATGTGGTTCCTCAACACAGCGACTAGGAGCAGAAGTGAGGGGTTGGCAGCTATAGAAACAAGCTAGGATCCCTCTGGGATGATCATGTGGGATGATTGTGAATTGTGCAGGATGTGCTCTGGGGGTCTGGTGCTGATAGAGTAGAGAAGAGGTTTGGAGGGAGAGCTGAGTCAAAGGGACCCCATGGAGTGTACCAGGAGTTATAAATCCTGTGGCTGTAATGGAAAAAGCAAGAGAGGCCTGCCTGGGCTGGATACCTACTCTTCACCCAACACCTCCCCGCCACACCACCTCAGTTCTTTGAAATATAATTCCTATGGCAAGGCCTCTAAACTACATTCATGTTAAATATACAATGAGTAATACTGGATCACCCTTTGATAATGAGGACAAAAGAAAAATTGCCAGATTGCCTAGGTAGATATCCCTAAGGTAGGGATAAAAGAAGAGAATTTCTCTAGTCTCAGAAAGCCCACTTGAATGAGTGTATTAACATATTAAGGAGAACCCAGTGTATGGATTGAAAGTCAAAGGGCAACTGGTAGCTTTTTTAAAAACAAAGCATATGGCTGCCTTGTTAATTTTTTTCTTACAGTAGAAGAAGTAAAAGGGGTAAGACCTGAAGCCCAACACCCTGATTCCCTCTACCAGTCTCTACCTGTTTTTTGTAAGAATAAGATTGTGGTAATCATTTCACAATATACATAAATCAAACATCATACATGTTTTTTTTTCTGTTTTTTTTCTTTTTTTTTTTTTAAAGATTTTATTTATTTATTCGACAGAGAGAGATCACAAGTAGACGGAGAGGCAGGCAGAGAGAGAGAGAGAGGAGGAAGCAGGCTTCCTGCTAAGCAGAGAGCCCGATGTGGGACTCGATCCCAGGACCCTGAGATCATGACCTGAGCCGAAGGCAGCGGCTTAACCCACTGAGCCACCCAGGCGCCCAAACATCATACATGTTTTAAACTTACACAGCGATATATGTCAATTATTTTCCAATACAAGTGGAAAAAAATAAAAGAGTAAAAAATGGAAGTGCAATTCTCATCGATCACAAAATGAGCAAATGCACTATGCAATATGCAAATAATGGAATATGATGTATCAGTGAGAATGAGCTAATGAAACGTCCATTGTGGCAACATGCATTTTTTTTAAGACTTTACAAATGTTATGCTAACCTCAGAAACATAATTTTTATAGTCTCCTAAACCTAATAAAAAACGAGTACATATTGCGTGTTTCCACTTGTATAAATTTCAAAATCCAACAAGACTGATCCGAGGGGTTAAGTCAGGATGTTTGGCTCCTATGGGGAGGGTCTGGGGCCGAACTGGGGTGGGGTTTGAGGTTCTGCTTCTTAACCTGCCTGCTGATCACATTGTGTGTTTGCTTAAGGACAATTCATTAAACTGTACACTTATGATCTGTGCAACACTTTATATATGTCAATAAAAAGTTCTAAAACTTAAAAAATACCACTTCTGGGTATATACCTAAAAGAGTTGAAAGCAAGAATTCAAATAGATATTTATGTACACATGTTCACAGTAGCATTACTCACAATAACCTAACAATTAAAAACCAATATGTCCTGTGACAGATGAATGGATAAATAAAATGTGGTATACCCATACAATGGAACATTATTCAGCCTTAAAAAGGAATGACATTCTGATCAATGCTACACCATGGAAGAAGCAGAAACATTATGCTAAATGAAATAAATGAGACCCAAAGGGACAAATATTGTATGTTTCTATTTACAAAATACTTTAGTTTGGGCTTCTATAATAAAATACCATATACTTGGTGGCTTATAAATAATAAATACTCATTTCTTATGGTTCTTGAGGTGAGAGTCCAGTTCAAGGCACTAGAAGATTCTGTGTCTAATGTAAGAGCCAGTTTTCTGGTTTAAAGACAGTCATCTTCTTGCTGTGTTCTCATATGACAGAAGGGACAAGGTAGCTTTCTGGAGTCTCTTTTGTAAGGGTACTAATCCAATTCATAACAGCAAAGCCTACCAAGGGCCCACCTCCTAATAACATCACATTGGGGATTAGTATTTTAACATATGAATTTAGGAGGGACAAAAATATTCAGTCTATAGTATATGAGGTACCTAGAGTAGTCAAATTCATAGAGACTAAAAGTAGAATAGTAGTCATCAGGAACCGAGGGGAGAGAGAAATTGGAATTTTTATTTAGTGGATATGGAGTTTCAGTTTGGGATGATGAAAAAGTTGTGGAGGTGGATAATGGTGATGGTTGTACAACAACGTGAATATATTTAATGGTTAATGACACTGGTACATCTAAAAATGATTAAGACGGCAAGTTTTACATGTATTTCGCCATAATAAACAAATCAAAAACCAAAATATTAGTGGAGGCACATGCCTTCCTCTTCTCTCTCAATGGGAACTTGCCTACCTGTCCATGGGATACTCCAGACACATTCTGCCCTATTGCCTCCAACTTGTTTCCTTTCAAGGCCACCACAGTTTCCATCCTCAGGATCCACCTCTGGGATTTCCTTTTGTCATTAGCCATCTTCTTTACCTCAAGGCTACATGCCAATATTTCCCTGGGCTGGCTCTAGTTCACCATCAGGAGTAGAAAAGAATATCTTTAAAAGAATCTACTTGTTTAATATGATCAGGACATTTGAGTTATTGACTTCCATACATGAATGTCTTATATATGTTATATCATTCCCACACCAATTTCTAAAATATTATTCTTGCAGTGAAAACCCAGGAAGTAGAGAGCTCATTTACTGTTCCTCTGAGTGAAATACAGTCCACTGACCAAAACTTTAAACATGTATTTGTACTTCACCTATTTATAAACAGACCTAACACTAAAATTAAATGGCCAAATTCACGAAAGAATAATCTAGAAACAATAGTTAGAATACTTTGTCGTTTTATTTTCAAATAATCCCAAAATACCTATTTCACTGAGCTAACTATTCATTTATTTTTGTCTATACAATATCAAAAAAGTTTGACCAAATTTTTCACTGAGTTTATTAATATTTCCACTGAATTTCCAGATGTTCTGCTTTCACATATTGGTGTCACTCTATATCTTTATTTTCCCCTTACACTATGATTCCTATGTATAGTTTATTGCTGGGGGATAGCTGCAGGGCAGGACAGATATTAAAACTATAGAGGATCTCATAAGTTGTGAAGCTGAATATCTTTTTTTTAGATTAGGTAACCTTTTTATAGCTTTGAGGGAAAACATGGATAGTACTCCTCTGTGTGCGTGTGTGTGCATGTGTGTGTACATTGACAAAGAATTTTTTTTATATTGAGAAGGAGCAAAACCTTATGCCAACCATTGGAAGAAAATTCTAGAAGTTTGGAGTTTTTTAAATTTATGGGTCCGCAAAGGATCTTCATTTACATACATATAATCCAATTTATATATAACCTCAGAGGAATTAGTACAGAATACCGGTTAGGAAGGCAGAGTTTTTTACAGGATTTTGAGATCTAGCCCCGAGTCAAGCTCAGTGCAGAGTCTGCCTGAGACTCTCTCTCCCTCTGCACCCCCACACCCTCCATGTGCACTCTCACTCTTTCTAAAATAAATAAATAAATAAATGTTTAAAAAAAAAAAAAAAGCAGGCAGAGTTTTACTCTCAGCTCTGACATTTCCAGCTTCTCTCAGTTTTCTCATCTGTATTGAACGATAAAAATTATAACTTGCTTATGGAACATTGAATGAAAAAGGACTCATCACAGTGACATGCTCAATTAATGCTCATGTGAGTGTGAGAACCAGGAAACTTGTCAATTTTAATTACGAAATAACATCTACATCACCGACTTTGGGTCACTGTCTTTAATTTAAATAAGCACTCCACTTTTCAGTTCAGCTGTTGCTTCCCAGGAGCAACATTTCCTAGGCAGACCGTAGCCTGTTCAGCGAACAGCAAGGAGGACAGGATGGTTGGGACAGAACAGGGAGGGGAAGCTACACCCATGGCAGGGGTGGTAGTCAGAGAGGGAGGCAGATACTAGAGCCAACAATTTTGTTTTGTTCACAATGTAGGCAGCAAAACAAAGTATTTGGAAAAGCTCGAATCTGGGAGCATTTTGTTATGACTATACCACGCTATCCTACTATTTCATTCCTTTTGGAACGATGAGATTATCTATTTTAATTTTGATGATTCAATAATTTACCACTTGAATTAGCTCATGGTAGATCACGCATACAGGGGCACCTGGGTGGCTCAGTGGGTTAAAGCCTCTGTCTTCCGCTCAGGTCATGATCCTGGGGTTCTGGGATAGAGCCCTGCATCGGGTTCTCTGCTCAGTGGGGAGCTTTCTTCCTTCTCTCTCTGCCTGCTTCTCTGCCTACTTGTGATCTCTGTCTGTCAAATAAATAAATAAATAAAATCTTAAAAAAAAATCATGCATACCTCTTTTTCTTCGTTGTTGCAGGTGGTTTATTTGTTCAACGACTACCATTTGGGACTTTAAAAAAAAAGAGTTTTTAGTTCTTTGTTTTATCTCCTTATGGTCCAACTGGATGGCATAAATTTGCTTCAGGTTAAGAGACAAAACGTTATTGCCCAAGTGGAATCTTTACATTCTGGGGTCCTGATTGACAAGTAGACTCCAGATCCTTGGTTTAGGGACTGTAAAATCTCTGAACCTTCGCAAAAACAACCGCTTTTTTTTCTTTCTTTTTTCTTTTCTTTCTTTCTTTCTTTTTTTTTTTTTTTTAAGTTTCTCTGGTTATTTGGCTCTTTGCCCCTCTTATTTCCTAGAACAAAGAACTCTGGGATTCAGAGACCAACATACATACTTCTGCCCAGCTCTCAGATTTTAAGTCCTCCATTCTACTGAGCAAGATGAAATTGTTCTAAAGTAAATCAAAACTAGCTTGTCAGAGCCTTGCTTTCTGTGTTTCTGATGGTCTCTGGACTAATAAGCAACATGTAGATGGCATTTCTCAGAGTCTCAAAGCATATTAAAACTTTCTTTTCATGGGAGAACTAGATCTTTGCCTGAACTTTATCACCTGCCCAAGGACTTTGAGAGCTTCAAGATATATACCTGTTGGAAACTCATGTGTTATATTCATATTGTTTTCATACTGGAGTTTTCCTTTTCAAATAGTTCAAATATAATAAAGAATCTGTCTTAAATAAATATTCAAACTTTCACCTCTAGATCTCCACCATGCATGGACACAGTATCTTAGGAAGTTTAGACAGTTTCCTTGACTTAGTTATACCCCTAATAATCATTAACTGAAATTTTGTAAAAAAACAAACAAACAAACAAAAAAACTCTCCTATAGTTTGGTCTATTTTGCTTCTTCAGTTAATCTTTTTATAATTCATAAAAGTAGCAAATTCCTGTAATATTTCAGATACTACAGTTCTATATGAAGCTAAAGGTGTCCCTAATCTCAGAAGTAATTATTTGTAGTTATTTGTATCATTATAGATCTTTTCCTACACACATAATCAGAATATCAGCATATATTTGTTATGACTCTGTTTATCTTCCCTATTTTTCCTTCCTCCAACCCATATCCCAATCCTGTCCTCGTCCCCCCAATTCAATCAGTTATTCAAATTTTATATTTCTTTTCCTCAGGATTTTTTTTTCTTTCTAAGGATAAAAAACCAATAGTGGTTTCAACTTGGTTTCCTCTAGTCTTTTATGCTAATTTAAAGTCATATAAAATGTTATCTAGGTATGTTTGAAGAAACCAGAAAGAGAAGGGTGGAATCTTTGAGGTATATTGGAACAGGAAGTATAATTTCACCCAAAAATAAAGGATGGCAGGCTAGGGAATATGTGAAGGACTCCTGCTGTCCAGGTTCACTGTCCTAGCATCCAGACTTCCCAGGATGACTGCATGAGTTCCCCTAAGAGGGCAGTGCGCCTTAACAAGTGTCCCCACCTCAGTAAGTATTTCTCTACCCTACGTGTACAAGAAGAGCAGGAAGACACCAGATTTCGAATGTTTATCCCTCACCTGGAAAATAAATGATCAGTGTTGACAATGATGGACTAAAGATTAGCTCTTCCTCCCACGTGTGGGACAGTAACTAGTGAAAGGAGAACAGGACCCAATGCAGCCGCAATTGAATTGTCCATAAGACAGGGAAGATGGGGTCTAGAACCAACTTAACCATTCCCAATGACAATAAACAACTGGATACCTCTTATACCTCTGAGACGTCAGCTGGGATAGTCTCCAAATGCTGATGTAGAGTTGAGGGATGGACTTCATTTCATTATGATTGTTTTTGATAACAAAACGGGATCATATCATGCTTTTTTTCTATAAATTGGCTTTGCAAACAATAATTACAGAGAACTTTCCATGACTGTATATTCTGTTTCATATTTCATCCATTTGGCCAGAATAGACAGTTCAGGAGGAAAAAAAATAGAATAAAATAACATGAAATAAAATAAAAAATGACAAATTTGGTGAAAGGAAGATAAAGTAGTAGTTCTTTGAACTGCTTCTGGTTTATCTTACTGGTTTGATTTCTCACATTTAAAATTTTAAGGCATCTGGAGTTGTATTATGGTTCAAGTTCAGGATGTAATATGGATATAAGTGGATAGTCACTTACTTCCACCCTTTTTTCCCTGGTGCTTAAATGCTACCTTTGTTCTATACCAAACTTCCTCATTTTTGAATGCTTTCTTCTAAGTTCTCTATTCTATTGTTTTAGTCTATTAGTGGCAAATTGCTCTGCTTCAATTATTATATGCTTTATGGTAAGTCTAGATAACTAGTAAAACAAAACTTCACTTAAGATTTTTCTACCAGATTGCCTTATTTGTAATTACCTATATATTGTCTATATCCATGTTTATATTCTCTTTCTTAATCGTAGTACTGTTTAACTATTTTCTTTCTTTTTTTCCTTGTTGAGACTGGCCAGAAAACTTTCCACTGTTTAGTTTCGGTTCTGGTTTTGACTGTTTTACTTTTTTGTCTCCTCGATTAAGCCTTTTTCAATTTTATTTAAAAAGTCTATTTTTTACAAGTTGTTCCCAGTTTTTTTTCCTCTTTCATTAATTTTCCCTTTAAAAATTCTTTTAATTCTTCACTTCTCAAGGGAAACTTAACATAAAATCAAGTCATAAATGACATAAAACCAATTTACAAATGTTAACATGATTTCCCTTTTCATAATGTACACATATATCAAATCATCAAGTTGTATGCTTTAAAATCTTAAAATTTTCTCAACTGTACTTCAGTAAATAATAATAGTCCTCACTTCGGCAGCACATTTACCAAAACTGGAATGATATAGAGAAGACTAGAATGGGCTCTGACAAGGATGACAGGCAAATTCATGATGCATTCAGTATTTTTCTTCAATAACATAAATACACAAATAAATAATAACAATGATAATAAGATGAAATGAAAGCATTAAAAAGTAAACATGATTCTAAGATATTAATAAAAATACCGGGTGCCTGGGTGGCTCAGTCAGTTAAGGGTCTGCCTTCAGCTCCTGCGATCAAGCCCTGGGCTCTCTGCTCCCCAGGGGAGCCTGCTTCTCCCTCCCCCACTCCCCCTGCTTGTGTGCGCATGCTAGCTCTCTCTCTCTCTCTCTCTCTCTCTCATTCTGTCAAATAAATAAATAAACTTTAAAAAAAAAAAAGAAAAGAAAAGAAAATACCTCATGCCAAGAGTAAACTGTTTTGAGGTGCCTGGGTGGCTCAGTCATTAAGCGTCTGCCTTGGGATCAGGTCATGATCCCAGAGTCCTGTGATCAAGCCCCTCATTGGGCTCCCTGCTCCTCTGGAAGCCTGCTTCTCCCTCTCCCAATCCTTCTGCTGTGTTCCCTCTCTAGCTGTGTCTCTCTCTGTCAAATAAATAAAGAAAATCTTAAAAAAAAAGTAAACTTTTTAAAAAAAAATTCTCTTAGTAGGAAGTGGGCTTATCAACTGAATTATACTGGCAAGTAGGTCTGCAGGGAGCCATAAGTAGATGGCCTTCTACAGTATAATTTAAAGATAAACAAAAATAATCCTTCCAAAAATATCTCCTCTGCTACTTAAACTTGGCATCGCATTCCATTCCTATGCAAATTAATTTCCAAATCTAAGGCTCTCGTTAAGGTTACTGAAGACCCATCAAGGTTGCTCTTCTCAACAATGGCCCTCAAACTTTAGCATTCCATAACAATGACTGAGAAAGCTGATGCAAAAGGCAGATTGAGAAAGTTTAATATGGGGCCTAAGAACCTTACATTTAAATAACTATTTCAGTTGATTAAGGAGGCAATCATTCTACAGCCACTTTCTGAAAAATACTGCTCTGGAAGATGAATAGTTACTCATTCATTTACCTGAAAATCAACCCTGGGCTCCCTCTCCCTTGGCCCCTTTCTACTAGTGGATAATATAAGAAAAAGGATAGGAAAATCTCTGAGATAGAAGGCATCATGGTGATGACACCTAACAGGAAGCAGTTTTGAAGGTGCCAGATCAAGAAAGGATACAAGTTATTTCAGTTTTGGGCGGCATTGTCCAATAGAATTTCCTACAATGATGGAAAGTGTTTTATATGCATATGTTCCAATACAGTAGCCACTTGTCACATGGCTTTTGAGCATGTGAAATGTGACCAGTCGAGCTGGGTAACTGAATTTCAAATTCCAAATTTTGTTTAATTTTAATGAACTTTAAATTAAGTGCATATAGTTACATGTGAGAGTGGCTATCCTACCCAATAGCATAGGACAGGAGCTTTGTCTAAGACTGGCATAAGAATTTAATGAAAAGAAAGTTGGTACTAAATTAAACTATTTCTAATTTATAATTTTGCCAAAGGTCAGCTTGATTATTTAGGATCACAGTATCTAATCTTGATATCATGCTACCAGGGAAAGTCGTAAAATTGGTAAAATGTATTTAACTAATAGTTCCTCTATCATTCTGCCAGTCAAATAAATTGCTTTCAATACAGAAACCATTGAAGTGTATTTTCAAGAAATCTTAGTGACAGTTTGGCAAATGATAGGCAGAAGAAAAAATATTAGTGGTAAATATCCTTAGTATATTCTTCAAAGTCTGTCAAGCTAAATTTTCAGTGGTCATTGAAAAATTTATCTTGAGTTTAGAAATTTTAAAAAGATCTTTGAATGAGGAAACTTTATTTGTAATGGTGTTAACACTTAGAGAACACTGACCAGATGAAAAGGAATACATGAAGTGCTCTACACACACATTATTTAACTTAACCCAGATGGCACCAACACAATCTATTAATCACATTTTGAGATGAAAGAATAAAAAAAAAAAAAAGTCAGAGAAGTTAAGTAACCCCCCCAAAGTGGCAGAGCCTTTCAAGTAGAAAGAAGGTCAGAAACAAAATCTGTTTGCTTCCAGACCACTATGCTAAGCTGTCTCTTTTTATTTAATCTTGGAATAGGGGATTTGACCAAAAAGCTTCCTCAAATGCTTAGTATTTTTAAAAAATCACCTCTAAAGCATGATGACAAAAATAATAAATTTGAAATGCTAATAAATTGTTCCAATATTAATACTCTCTCTAAGGATGGTGACTTCTATGATGAGCAGGTCCTTCAAGTTTAATAAGCACCTTGGTAAATTGCAGTTTGTGATGAGGAGTCTGAGGTGAATTCTAGAGCTTGAGGGCTCATGAAGCTGCCCTTCAAGAATGGGAAGAAACTGAAATTCCTGAGGCAGTTCTGAGGTGGGAAATGAGGAGATGGGATTGAGGAGGAAAGAGAAAAGAGAAGCATCATTATGAGTTTTAAGAGGATAAAGCCAATGTAGATTAAAAGGCCAGTGATATTCCCCTGTGGCTGATGGCTCAAGGACATTTTAAAATCAGACAAAGCTCATGCCCAGTTTAGTGACTTTGCTACCATGTAAACCACACTTCCTCTCCACTTACTCCCCTTTTAAGCTTTATTATTTTCTTAAAACTTTTATTTATTTGAGAGAGAGAGAGTGGAAGCATGAGCTGCGGGAGGAGGAGGAGAAGAGGGAGAGGGAGAAGCAGACTCCCTGCACTTGGGGCTTGATCCTGGGATCCTGGGATCACGATCTGAGCTGAAAGCAGACGCTTAACCTACTGAGCCACCCAGGCATCAACCCCCCTTTAAGCTTTATTAAGTGTCACTCAATTCGCCAATGTTTGTGGGAGTCTTGCTTTGTTTTGTTTCATTTTGATTTTTGAGAAAGCTTAGTGTCAGTTCTATGCTAGCTCAGGGATCTAGAAATCTATAAAATGCAAACCTCTCCTCCTGACCCATCTTCCACTCCAATGATTCATGCTACACAGAAACAGCGTTTCCTCAAGGCATAGAATTTGGGGTTCAGGTCTATTTTATGCCATTCTTGGGAAGCATTAAAGGCCTCAGCTGAGATCCAGATAATGTTTTAATTATATATACATTTATCATTCTTAGTAGGATGAGATAGCCACAAAGTTACTGGCCCTAAACTTCCTAACGAGTGGATGCAGACAGTCTTTTCTGACAAAGCATGAAATCCAAGTGTCAGAATAGACCCAAGGGTTATCTAGTTCAATCTCCTCTTTGATACTTGGGTACCTCTTGAAACTTCCCTACCATGATCATGTTTGTTTGTTTTCTTTGAACTCCTCCAGTTAAAAAGAACTCAAGAACTCCTTCAATAGCATATTTCACTCGAGAAACTAAGCTTCTCATAGTCATAGTTTTATTGTTTGGAGCTATATTGAATGACTGAAATTTCTGGTCTATGTGACTGCCAGTAACTTCTCTTTCTCCCCTTCCACCCCAGTTAACACACCCCTAATTCTATCAACTGTTTCTCTAGGATATGTTGTGAGGACTTTAGTCATCCCGAATACTTATCCTGGAGTAATTTTTAGCTTTTCCATGGTCCTAAAAGTATGATACCCAAATTCAGACAAAATTACAAGAATAATCTGACCAGCACAGTATAGAGTTGGGTTCTCACCACCATCTCAATGGATCCACCAATCTTGGAACACAACCTAAGCTTCAGTTCAGTCATTTTTTGACAACCATATCTAATGGCTTAAGGGTAATGTCAGTTTTTTTCTGTGTTGCCACTTAGCCTTCATAATGAATCTGACTGTATTTTTCTTTTTACACCGTACACAAGAATCTTTGCAGCATAAAGGAAAGAGCATGAATTTCAAAGTTAGAGAGTTACCCATTTGTATTCAGTCTACATCATATTAGCTCTGTGACTTTAAAGTAGCTACTTAAACTCTCTGAGACTTGGTTTCAATGTTTGGATAGGCATATGATAATGTCTAGTTGTTTCATTTTATCATGAGCCTTCAGTGCACTATATGTATGAAATAACTAGCACGATATCAAAGTGCAGCTCTCTTGCTTTGGTGCAGCATGTTATTTTGACCCAGGGTCAAGCTTATCTACATTAATTTCATAATTCATTGAATTAGCTATTCTTCTCAGGATTTCAGCATCTGAAATTTAACATGCTTCCAAAATTTTCATCTGGGTTATTGAGAATACTGCTAATAAAATAAAATAAAAAAAATAGTGATACTTTCTAGTAAGAAATCTTCCAAACTTGTGTTAACCAATCTTTTATTGATCAGAAAAAAAAAAAGGTAAGAAAAATAAGACATCTGAAATTTAGTGAAGTATAAAGTCATTCTCATACACAAGATGATCATATAGAGACTGGATGTTGTAATATTGAGTAGAATCCAAATGCTTCCTAAATATCATCTCATTTAATGCTCATATCAAGTTTTTGTAGTAGACTTGAAAGATATTATTGTCCCTATTTTAAAGATGATCTAAAAGGAGGCCACACAAATAAGATTTCTCATTCTTTCTTCAATAATTACAAATCTTCATTTCGGTTACCCATCCTAGAATGTTATCAAAAACATGAAAAGTTTATTATATCTACTTCTTCTACACAGAAAAAAATGCAATTAAGTCACTTACCACATATTGGTTATTAATCATCTACTTATGCCTGACAGTGTCCTGGGTATTAAGGAAAGCAGCACATAGTGGCCTATGCTTTCATGGATATTTTGGTGGAAATGAAAGACAAGGAACAGACACACCGTAAGAGACTCTTAACTCTAGGAAACAAACTGAGGGTTGCTAGAGGGGAGGCAGTTGGAGGGATGGGGTAAGTGGGTAATAGGTGCTAAGGAAGATATGTGATATAATGAGCACTGAGTGTTATATGTATCTGATGAATCACTAAATTCTACCTCTGAATCTAATAAGAAGCTATATGCCAATTCATTAAATCTAAATTTAAAAAAATGAAGTTTGCTTCTTATGAAATTTTAAAAAAAGAAAAACAAAAAACAGTAAGACAAGTGACAATACTTACTGAAAAAAAAAATAAAATAAGGAAATGGAATATGCAGTGACATGAGTGGTGGTGGTCATGCCACTTTAGTCAAGAATGTTTGGGAAGGGCCACCTGGGTGGGTGAGTCAGTTAAACTTCTGATCTTGATTTCAGCTCAGGTCATGATCTCAGAGTCCTGGGATCAAGCCCCACGTCAGGCTCCGTGATCAGCGGGGAGTCTGTTTGAGGATCTGTCTCTCTTTCTCTCTCTCCCTCTGCCCTTCTTCCTGCTCTCTCTTTCTCTTTCTCTCTCTCTCTCAAAAATAAATAAATCTAAAAAAAAAAAAAAAAAGAATGGTTGGGAAAACTCTCTTATAAACTGCCATGAGTACAGAAGCTAAGCGTACCTGGGGAAACTGCATCCCAGCCTGTGGAGTCAGCAAGTTCAAAGACAGTAAAGGGGAAGTATGTTTGGTTTGTTTAAAGAGTAGCAGAAAGGTCACTAAGACTAGGTTGGAGCAAATGACAAAACAGTGGTCAGTAGATCAGGGAGTGGAGCCCATACCAGGCAGGGGCTCCCTTCTAAGCCATGCAAAGAAGTCTGGATTAACCATCAAAGAGACTTGACCAGAGTGACATGATCAGACGTATTCTTTGAAAGTATCCCTCTGGCTGCTGTGGGCTGTACAAGCAAGGGCAGAATAAGTTAGACCAGTGAACAGCTCTTGCAATAACCCAGACAAGACATCATGCTATTCAGACTATAGCAATAATGATAAAGGTGATAAAAAGTGCTCTGTGTTTTGACATTTTGAAAGCAGTGCCTCCAGATTTGCTACTGGTATTGCATGTCGGGTGTGGGAGAAAGAAAACTGTCAAGAATTATTTTGCCCTGAGTAACAAGAAGAACAGAATTGCTTGTTACTAAAGCTGAGAATCTATAGGAGGAATCAGAGATTTTAGGAGTTAAAACCCGGGAGTTTGTTTTGGATATCTATTACATATACATCCCTAGAGTAGATCTTGTAGGATTCTGGAATGTAAGTCTGGAGAGGTCTGGGCTATAGGGGGAAAAAATTATTTCCAGAGAATGGATGATTTTTAAGGCCATGGGAGTGGATGCGGTCAATTCGTGAATGAGAGGAGACAGAGAAAAAGAGAGGATGAAAAACCAGATTGGCAACACTGCCACACAGCTGGGAGGGTGAGGAGGATTCATGGCCAAGATGAGGTGCAGTAGTCAGTAAGGTAAAGGCAAGATGAATCAAAAGTCACCAATGGTAAATGTGCTTGCTTGTATCACACACAGTTTCCCGATACCACCGACAGTAGTTCTTTGATCTCATCAGTTGGTCTTCCTGAGATTCAAAGCCAGAATCCTTGAATTTGTTTAGACAAGTTGGATGCCCTCTCATCATTTGTCACCCACCTTGCTGTACAGTAACCAAGAACATTCTCTTGAAGGTTAGACCACAATACGTGCTTCACCCCTCCGGCTTCCGCAGCTCGAGCAACTGGGGCTGTATTTTGCTTTGACCCTTCTTCCATCTCAAATTCTTGTATTAGTTAAAACCAAGCTCCTATTCCTCGTCACTGGCCCCAGTGGAGCAGAGCTAGACCTGTTATTCCCAGGAGACAAATATCAGAAATAAGGATTCTAGTTCATAAGTTTATAAATAACCAATTGTGGTGTTAAAGGCTAAATACATTTACACATGTGTGGTCACATTGCTTTTTGTTTGCCATCCTCATTTTATATAACCTGGACCAACAAAACCAACAAGAGAGGAAACACACAGGTATAAGGTCAATTCAAGGGTTCAACAAAGTGCTCCAAATGATAGAATCAGCAGATAAAATGCTTCACAGGTTGCTAAGATACCTTAATCTGGGGAAAGAATCAGAATTAAGTTTTTGTTAAGAGGTTTATCATTCCCTATCCTGATCCTTTGATAGAGATAGTCTATAGGAATCTTAGCTTAGCAATTATATGGCTGGTATAATTGGGAAAAAGTTAGAAAAGGGGTTTGAACAGAAAGATAATAGTTTAAGAATTTGAGAAGTCACTTGGGGAGAGTTAGGTCATCTTGAAATTGCTTTAGGCAAGTTTAAGCTGTTTAGAAGATTTTCTCTTTGTGAAGCAAAAAAAAAAAAAAAAAACCACTAAGCAATAATATTCTCCTCAGTGGTTTTGCTCCTAATGGACTAGTACTGGTTGAGTAAAACACTTATAAAATCTCTTCAATTGAGAATAAAGTGATATTAATGAATCTTGTTTTCATTTGCCCTTTGTAAAGAATTCTGGTTTTGCATATTGTACATGCTGCTACTCACTTCAAGCTCTTTAATTTGCTTTTTACTTGGAAAAGGAAAAAGAGGATGTTTCAGTCTTCATTCATTCAAAGCTGTATCAAGATTTTTTATAAATTTTATAAATTTTTTATAAATTTTCATAAACCTATTAAAAAATTGTAAAACAAAGAGCTCTCATATACTCTTTACTCAGATTTAATGATTTACAACTTCTTCCATTTGTTATTCTCTTTCTCTATTTCTCTAATAGCTGGATGAGAGAGAGATATTTCTCTCAATAGATGAATGAGAGAGAGAGACAGAAGAGACAAATAAGAGTGTATTTCTTTGTGAATATGAATGGCAGACATGGTGACATTTCATCTCTAACTCTTCATTGTATATTTGCTGAGAACAAAGACATTCTCATGCATAACCACAGCACAAAATTAAGACATTTGATATTTATACAGTATTATGATCTAATCTACTCCACAGTCTATAGTCAAAGTGTGTCAATTCTTCCAATAAAATACTATACATAAAGATTATAAATTCTTACCCATCCAGGATCCATTCCAGGATGTCACTTTACCTTTAAATATGATGCCTTTTAATCTGGAATATTTCCTCAATCTTTATTTGTCATATGTGACCTTGACATTTTTTAAGAAAACAGGCCATGGTTTTATGGTTTTTAATAACCATAGAGATGTGTATTATGTGAAATATAAATGAAGTCACACAGTTGTAACCATTGAAAAGGATTGGAGATAACTATACCCCAATAACAAGGTGTACACATGACACCCAGAACTTGGTTTCTAAATACCATTTCCCACTAAAAAGAACCACAGTTCCTTGGAGAAATAGCTGATTATGATAATGGAGCCTACATTCTACTGGAGGAGGAAAAATAAATAAGAAATAATTATATTACACAAGATAATTATATATTTGAGAGACGTTATAATGAAATTAAGATGATATGATAAAAGAGAGGTCAACTTTTGTTATGGTGGATGGAGAAGGACTCCTTGAGTAAGTGCCATCTAAGTCGAGATCCAAAGAGAAATTAAAAAGTCAACCATGTGAAGAATGTGGGAAAGAAAATTCCAGGAGTAAGAATCAGAAAGTAAGAAGACCTTGATGTAGAAAGTAGTTTTGTCACAGAAGAGAGGAAGCCACTATGGCAGGAGCATGGCACTGAGCACTACTGATGGAGTGGTGGGGACATTGAGGAGAATGTGTTTGTGACATTAGATGAAGTTGGAAGGATAGGCCAGAGCTGTTAAACCAAGCAATTTGAATGCTATTCTTGGTTCAATGGGAAAGGCTTAGAAAGACTTAATGTGGGTAGTGACATGACTTGATTCATGAGTTACAAGATCACTTTGGCTGCTTTGTTGGAAATAAACTAGAAAGGGCGTGAGAATGGAAGCAAAGAGACCAGATAGGAGACTATTGTGAAAACCCAAGCAAGACATAATGGTGGTTTGCACAAGGGTGGTGTCAACAGAAATTAAAATTATGGATGGATTTAGATTACATTTCAGAGCTGCAAACATTAGGATTTATCTTAGATTAAATGTGTAAGATGGCTAAGGATGAAGAAAGGTTAAAGGGAGATGTCCAGGTTTCTATCTGGGAATCAGAGAGAAGAAAATCAACAGCTCTATTCTGTACATAATTTTGAGATGTGATTTAGACACCAAAGGGAAATATAAAATAGAGAAATTTACAAATTCTAAAGGTCCCGTGGGATTTTCTTACCTTTTTAAAATAAGATTAAGATACAATACTTAAATGAGTATTTAAAAAAAACTGCATCATTTCATCAAAAATGAAAAATTAAAGGAAATCTTAGTCACCTTCAGATTTTCTGCAAATTTAAATAACACTATGTGCTTAAGAAAGATGAAATATTGAGATTACCTACAATGATTTAAGGGGGCAAATTATGAGAAAAATTACTTTTCTAAGATGGTCTGAAGAGCGACAATTGAATAAAGGAGAATATAAGTTAAACATTAGGAATTTTCTGAGCAAGAGTAATTCAAATCAGGATATCTTTAAAGGGCTTATGAAAGCTCCTTCAACTGAGACATTAAAAATGAGACTATATAAAGTCTAGTTTTAAAAAGGAAAAAAAATATATTACAAAGGAGATGAAATAAATGTTCTAATAATGTTTTTAAAAGTATTATTAGTATTTATGAAACCAAATCCAGTGAGTTAAATGTTTCACCCTTTTCCAGGGTAACAACGATAGATCTTTGTGTAATTTCTTACAATTGGTGGAGGTGAAGTTAAATGGGCCAGTGTAATTTTTTAAATGCCATTTCTGGAAGTTTCTATAATTCTTAGCAGAAAATATTAAACTGCATATCTCATAAAATGGGAATGTGGTAAAGAGAGGTAGGAAAAAATTAGTAGTGATCTGGGAGAAAAAAAACTAGATTTGTCTCTATATTTGAGTGGATGCAAAAACAGATCTTAGAAGAGAATGTGATGACATTTAGCTTAAAAAATGTAGTTGTGGGGTGTCTGAGTGGCTCAGTGGGTTAAAGACTCTGCCTTCAGGTCAGGTCATGATTCCAGGGTCCTGGGATCAAGCCCCACATAGAGCTCTCTGCTCTGCGGGGAGCCTGCTTCCTCCTCTCTCTCTGTGCCTGCCTCTCTGCCTACTTGTGATCTCTGACTGTCAAATAAATAAATAAAAATTTAAAAATAAATAAAAATAAATAAAATTTTAAAATGTAGTTGTGAATCAATTAATTTGATCTTAACTACAAAGATTTTTTTTTAAAAATCTCTCATAAACAGTGCATATGAATACAATGTATTCTTTTTTTGAGAGAGAGAGAGACCATGAATGGGGGAAGGGCAGAGGATGAGACTCTCAAGCTGATTCCCTGCTGAGCAGGTAACCCCAAAGCAGGGCTCCATCTGGAGATCCTGAGATCATGACCTGAGCCGAAATCAAGAGTTGGAGGCTTAACCAATTGAGCCACCCAGGCACACCAATACAATGTAGTCTTAAAAACCTGATGCATTATTTCCATTTTTAAGGTTAGATGCTGAAATTATATGTATTTGTTATTCTCTCATTAGTAATTCTACTTCTATTGAGAAGTCATTTGGGATAAATTGTATTCTTGATACAGAGAATTGGTAATCTTTTCTTTATTGTACAAATGCATTTAAAATATTTTTTCAGGGACGCCTGGGTGGCTCAGTTGGTTAGGCAGCTGCCTTCGGCTCAGGTCATGATCCCAGCGTCCTGGGATCGAGTCCCACATCGGGCTCTTTGCTTGGCGGGGAGCCTGCTTCTCCCTCTGCCTCTGCCTGCCATTCTGTCTGCCTGTGCTCGCTCTCTCTCCCTCTCTCTCTCTGACAAATAAATAAATAAAATTTAAAATATTTTTTCAGTGAAAACTGTTTTAATATACCATTTCTATGAAAGCAGTGATTTCAATCAAATATAAGTGTGGCATTATTTATATATTGATAGCCCAATTTGTTTCCAGAATGATTTGCAGAAGAGTGTAACATTATGAATCTGGGAAGCAAAGCATCTCTGCCATTATATACCATTCCTCCTCAGTAAAAGGAGAGATGTAAGAGCCCTTTAAATGCCATGAAGAAAAGCATGAGAAAAATCAATACTGAAATGAGTAACTGAGTGATGTTTGCAGGGGCTGAGTAGGTCATCATTAGGCATGACACGATTATAACAAAATTCCTAGGGTTATTCAACCTAATGTACCTGGTATCCAGTAAGACTAGACATTGCATTTACTACTTAGATTTACATAGTGCTTCAAAGAATCAGAATACAGTCATGAGGCTGATATAAAGTGGAGGAAGTCAGAATAATCAAACAGTATGGTAATATAGGGATGATGCGGGCGTTGGAATGCTGTAAATACAAGATCTTCTTGAGAACCCCAGAAAACTGCCTTATGGCTAAAAGTAAGACCACAGATCTTATAAAATCGGACAAAAAGCAAGAAGAAACCCCTCAAGTAATGATATGTGAGAGGTTTCTATGTCACATGCTTACAACACCAAGTTCTAACTTGAGAATAACGAGCACGACCTTATCTAGTACAAGATCACTGCTGCAGCAGCACATGAGCACTGTCTTAGTGAGCAAATCTTGTATCATAAAACCAAAGCAGGGACATCCACTTTGGGTGCTCCGTCATGCTAGAAACTTCCTGAGAATATATTTGTATCTTTACTCTCCTCTTTTTTTCTTAAGTTTTAAATAAAAACATCTTTAAAAAGTCTTTTCTTCTTAATAATGTTCTTAAATCCAGAAAATGAAAAGCAGAGCAATACCAAAGCATACTTCTCTAGTCCTGTTTCAATCATATTATATGGAACTTTCTATTTTCAAACCATGTTGTCTGAGGAAGGAGTTCTATGTTGAAGGAGAAGAAGGAGAAGAGAAGAAGAAGAAGAAGAAGAACAAGAACAAGAACAAGAACAAGAACAAGAAGAACAAGAAGAACAAGAACAAGAAGAACAAGAACAAGAAGAACAAGAACAAGAAGAACAAGAACAAGAGGAACAAGAACAAGAAGAACAAGAACAAGAACAAGAAGAACAAGAAGGAGGAAGAGGAGGAGAAGAAGGAGAAGAAGGGGAAGAGGAAGAAGAAGGAAGAGGAGGAGCAAAAGGAGGAGGAGGACAAGGGGGAGCAAGGGGGAGGAAGTGGAGGGGAGGAGAAAGAAAAGAAAGTAATGAAGAGAGGGAGGGAGAGAAGGAGGAAGGAAGGAAGGAAAGAAAGAAGGGAGAAAGGAAGAAAGAAAGAGTTGTAAAGTTATATTGAATATTTCTAGTAATGTACAACCCATACCATCCTCATAAGGCAAAGCATTCCACTGATTAACAGCCATAATGGTTAGGAAAAACCTATCCTGAGTGGTGTCAAAATGTCCTTCTCTGCAACTCTTGCCTATTGTTCCTATTGCTTCCTTAAAGCACTTCAAGTAATAGAACTAATCTTTTTTTGAGAAAGAATTCTTCATATATTTGAAGAGAGTTATTACATTCTCAGCCTTCACTTTTTTACACAGAAATTCTCACCCTCACCACCCCCCTTTTTTTAAGATTCTACTCATTTATTTGAGAAAGAGAGGGCAAGGACAGCGAAAGAGGCAGAGAAGAGGGAGAAGCAGACTCCCAGCAGAGCAGAGAGCCGGAAGCGCGGCTCGATCCCAGGACCCTGAGATCATGACCTGAGCTGAAGGCAGATGCTTAACCCACTGAGCCACCCAGGCACCCCAAAACAGTCTCACCTTTTTAAACCGACAGCATATTGACTCTAGACCCCTCAGCCACCCTGGCAGTCTTTCCTTGAGGCGCTCCAAGGCCTACTTCTTGATGTAAACATGTGCTAAAAAACCGAATACATTGCACCGCATGTTTTCTCATCATCTCCTTTAGGCGCTCTCCTCCGATTGAGATCACATTCACAAAAACAACAAAAAGCGAACAACTGGACCCCTTTATTTTATTGTTGCTTTACTGAGTTTGCTGCTGACGAGAAATCCCTAATTCCTTTTTCTGCGACCTTTCAATACACAAATTTCCTGCAAACTTTCCATATACACTCCATTTTCAAACTCACCTTCAGGCCTTTACATTCGACCCAGAAAATAGTTGTGTTTCTGTTTCATTCTAATTCTGTCTTCCAACACTATTCTTGTGTGCACTCTTACTCTATAGCACTATTTCTCTCTCGGTCTGGGGTCCTTCATAAATTGGAAAGGCACACCTTCCCTGTTTGAGATGAGCTCTCTGCAGCCTACTACTGGCTCCGGGGGATGTGCAGACACCAAGTACACCAACGCAGTACTACCAACCAACCAGGATCCTGTTTCCTGCAGGAATATAAGGAACTACATGGTCAGACCAATGCTCTTATCATTACATTTTCTATATGAAGAGCAATTAGTTTGCCAGGAGTTGGGAAACGTATGTGTTTATCCAAGACTATGTACTTCATTGTTCTAATTATTTGCAAATTAGTGCAAAGTATTTCAGAATGTGCATTTTCAGACTAGGAAAATCTCATCTTGTCCCTGATCTCTAGACCCAGATTAATGTTAGACAGACCCAAAATAAATTATTCTGGAGATGTACTTATATCAATAAATATGGGAATACGGCCCTAAGCATTCATACTGCATATCTTTTAAACTTTGCTTTAAGAAGAACCACAACTTGGATATGGAGAGCTATAGAAAGTATAAGTAAAATTGTTGCCATCCAATAAAAATGGCTTTCCAGATATATTTCCTGAAAAATGCCTTTTCAAACTTTGGAAGAAAGGCCACCCAAGTCAGAAAAAATCAGACTTTTGTCAGAATGGATTTGATTTATGAATGTTATTCTAATAATTAATTATGTTGCCTTCTAACCTAAAGGGCCTTAAATGGAAATCTGAAAGTCACAATTCTATTTCCTGTTCAAATATTATTTTCTACTGGGCCCTGGCCAAAAATTAATTACAGCTTAAATTATACTTAATTTATTTCTACCTACCTCAAGGTATTTAGAGTAATTAGTGAGGGCTGAAAAGATTAAATAGAGCAGAAAAGTATTTTAAAAATTATATTTTATGTGTTCTCATTGTCAATCATAGTTATGCATTTTTATAAATTATATTTCTAAATTATCCACATTTTATAAAATTTAGAATAGGGTTTCTATATTCTAAAAAATAATTTCTGATGAAAACACTGAGTAAATTCAACTTTAAGACCAGTTAAAAAAAAAACAATCTAAGACATTATATCATTTGTTATTTGAGCAGTTATAGTAAACTCACCAGAGAGGAATATGTAGTTGCAACCATCCACTGTATTTTCAAGATGCTCAGCAACCACGAAATGAATTTCACATCAAGACCATAATGAGAAAAAAGATTCCTGAATAATTTCCTGTTTCTTGAATTGGATATGAATGAACAGAGAAGGCAGATCATTTCTAAAAACAACATCTCATCCAATGGACTGAATCTTTACAATCATTGTATTAGGAGCCAACAGTTGAAAAAAGCATGCAATCTTTTTGACATGTCCAGGCAATACTTATTTTGAATATAGTTCATTTCTTTCAGACAACAACAAACTCTGTTTAGTTTCATTTTGTTTGTTTCACAAATTGAGTAATAATAGCAAACTTTCCAAATGAATAATAGCAACCTTCTTAAATTCTGCTATGAACTTGTTCCCATAAAAACATGGCATTTTTTGGTATCCCTTCAATATCTTCTAGCACATCATATATGATTATAGTTATAAGCTCTGTGACCATCCACCAATATTTTTCTCATGACAACCCTTCTATCGGTTAAATGAAAAACTTCACTTTTTTAGTTGTTGCTCGTATTGTCAGTATTGGACTTAGCACTTGGTGTATGGGTTAGTTGTCAATATTCCTGTCTTTCCTGATAGACTGGAATCCAGTTGCCCAGGTTCTTACTAAGGACATGTCATTTAACCTTCTTGAGCCTCACATTCTCACGTATAATGCGAGGATAATGATGACGTGCCCTCCATAGGGATAAAAAAAACCACTGAATCAAATAATGAGTATAGTGCTCACGACAGTACCAGACATGCAGTGAATGCTCAATACACATTTCTGGTTGTTACATGTGAGATATCTATTGTGCTTGACACAGAGTAGATAATCAATAAATTCGAATTCAGGCCATTTTTCGCATTCTCACCTTACTCTGTATCCCTTCAGTATTTATGGATTTGGCTGGTACTTATTATACCACACAGGTTTGTATTACTTTACATTAGAGTTCCCTAATACGTTATGGTTCTCTTGTGTGCTTCTCTTTATATACAAAAAAGTTATGTGGTAATATAAGTTTGGTAAATGCAGGACAAATTGAAAGAGCGTTCTCAGTTTCATGAATATGTTAATGGACATTGTAAATCCCCAGTAGTGGCTGTGCAGCTTTCTCAATACCTACTTGACCAACTTTGACTTCCACCACCTTTCTTTAAAACAGTCTCTCCAATGTTGCCCTATAATTTTTACCTGCTTGCTTAGTTTTTAATGCCTTGAGACATTAATACCTTTTTAATTTAATACCTTGAGCCTATGGGTTCATCGAGGGAAGTGATTGGATCTCTGATTGCCTTTCAATCTTTTTAAGGCACTTGAGTTGGCGACACGATGGCGATTTTATCTTTAAACGTCAGCCTGTCTTGCATATTTGCACTGTTGACCGATGCAGTAGTGACTGCAACCTCTTTGAATTTCCCAACCTCTTTGAATATCTGTGTGGCTCTCTGGCACCGAGTTGTTAGGGAAGCAGAAATCTCTACCTATGAAGAAAATCACTGCTTCTCTCCTCCTCATCTTTCCCATCCTCCAGTGCTAGGTTCCCTGTCAAGTTCTCAATTGGAGGATCAGGTTTCGTGTAAGGAAATCTAACGTGACAGAAATCCTATGAGATTTCCTCCAGAAATTCCTAAGTAGGTGATCCATCAAGGGTGGAATTTTCTACAAGAGTCAGGCATTACCCGTCTCACTGGGGATTTAAATGGCCCCAAATGACAGCAAAACCTAAATCCCTTGAGGGCTCCCAAAGAATAGGTGTATGAAGAACTGGAGTGAAATATCTAGGTCTACAGAAAACCTCCTGAGTCACATTTAAAAATATCTACACCATCAGTCTTGCATACAGAAACAATAGAAATCTATTGACAAACGTAACATATGGGAGTACAGTGAGGGGAAAGATCATTGTATCTCTCCTCATTAGAGAATTTCATAATGAATGCTCATTACACTTCTGTTTGTATTACAAAGTATTCCAATTAATATTGATGCCTATACAGATGCCTTATGTTCATGTAGAATTGCTATAGAAACAATACCTTGCGTGGCGCCTGGGTGGCTCAGTGGATTAAAGCCTCTGCCTTCAGCTCAGGTCATGATCCCAGGGTCCTGGTATCAAACCTCACATTGGGCTCTCTGCTCAGTGGGGAGCCTGCTTCTCCCTCTCTCTCTGCCTGCCTCTCTGCCTGCTTGTGATCTCTGTCTGTCGAGTAAATAAATAAATAAATCTTAAAAAAAAAAAAAAGAATACCTTGAGGAAGACATTTTCTAATAACTCTCAGCCCAGTGATTTTGTTAGTAAACATTTTTAAAAGGACAAAGTATAGTAAGGGGGGAAAAGATGCTTTCCTTTAATCACATCTCTATATTTTATATGAGATACAAAAGCAAAAATAAATTAGTCTGACGTTCAAATTAAAGAACGCACTGGGTCTTGAGGTTAAAACTATGATATTTCTGGGTAGTTCGATAAAATTTGTTGCCAAAGAGCTTTCTGCCACTCTGTCACCTTCTCCTCCCTTGTATCTGATAACTATTTTAGACCTTGGTGAGCTCTAGGGCTGGGTTCTCATCAGCAGCACAGAGACTCAAAAGAGGTAACTGCCCTGAGTTCTGTGGTACCCACACTGTCATTGAAGATGAGGTTCAAGGGGAAGAGTGAGTTTTCTGAAGGAGATTTTGCCTTGAGAGCTGCTTTAGCACACAATGCCACCCTAAGGTGAATATTTTGGAGGGGATACCGCATGCTAACACCATGCTTTCACCATTTCATTAATTTTCCATCAGAGACAAACAGCACCTTAAACTCTGTATCTTGAGGATGTTTTTAACTTTAGTATATGTAAGGGCCTCATCTGTTTTCCAGAGTAGTGGCATCTTTGCTGACTAATAAGTACAGCTTTCCTGCAGTGCTTCCCCTCAGATCTTAACGCATAGCAAGAAAGGAAAGTTGGGCTGTTTGCATGGATCACTCTATTAAAAAATAATAATAATAATAGAACATTCTTCCTCCAGAATTTTCCTTTTCAAAATAGAGCCTGCAAGCCAATAGCCACAATACTTGATTTCAAGCCCACTGGTACAGTGTCATCTGTTTGAAGAAGGTGTTCACTCAGCCCAAAGACCTCATGTTTTTATGGCCAAGTGAAGGGCATAGGTGCTGCTTCATTTATTTCAGACCTAATTTTAAGAAAGCAAATTAGCTTAGATTAGACACTGTTACCATAAGTTATAGTTTCTGGGTAGATGAAATTAATTGGGGAGGCAAATGTGAATGAAACTACATTTCCTAAAAGTTCCCAAATTCTGTTCCTGACCATTTAAAAAAGGAAGATAGAGTTTGTATTAAGCCCTACATCAGGAAAATAAAAATAGGGCTGCCTGGGTGGCTCAGTGGTTAAGTGTCTGCCTTCAGCTCAGGTCATGATCCCAGCGTCCTGCTTCTCCCTCTCCCATTCCCCCTGCTTGTGTTCCCTTTCTCTCTGTGTGTCTCTCTGTCAAATAAATAAATACAATCTTTTAAAAAAAGGGAAATAAAAATAAAAATATTAACATCTACCATTGGTGTTGCTGTGGGAATATCTCTCTTTTTATTTCATAGAGGAGTAAATAGTCACATAAAGTATTCATTAATAGCCAGGAAACAAATCAGACTTTCCCTTAGGCAGCCTTAACTAATGCACTCATCTTTATTAGAGAAGGTTTCTATTGAGTAATATTTCAAAAATCTGAACAAACTTAAATATATTTCTCTTTTCAATCTATCCTAATTTGGTACTCAAATCCATCATGATGGGTCATTTAGGCCAATACATTATAATTGTTAATACTTGAAATAAGTCTTTTACACATTCAAAAGTCTTCCTTTTAATTGTCTTACTGAACTGCATTGCAAGATTTTTTTTTTTCTTTTGCTCTGGAATGCATCAAGATCTTAGAGAAATTAGAATAAGAATATACCTACAAATATATTCACACATAAAAGACAAAAAGATAGTATATAACATAGATATGTGTGTGTGTATGTGTAAGTATTTGTAAAGTTTTACAAGAGATAAATGTATTATAACTTATCCTGGTAAGATTATTTTCTTAACCACCTTACCATTTAAAATTTTTTTAATTCTACTTTTTATTTTGAAGTACTGTAAAACTTTAGAGAAAAATTGCAGTAATAATACCCGTTCTCATGATCCTCAGTGTACTACTCAGTCGGGTATCACCCACCCAATACATCAACAGCACCGCCAAATCCTTGGCCCTGCCCCTTAAACTCAGTAACCGCACTGGCCACATCCTTTGACCCAGACCAAGGGGGAGGAAAAAGGACAGATTAACTTTTTCAGTTTCATTTCAACTTTATTGGGGAATGCCAGAGTTGCCAGATGAGTCTTCTACTTCAAGACAAGATCATGCTATCTCCATTTCACCCATCACCTCTTTTCTTGTAAAGTTCTAAGAATGAATTCTCATCAGAATTTGATTCAGATTACCAACTCTACTTTTTTTTTTTTTTTTCAAAAAAAGCACCATGAAGTTTGTGAAGTTTTAAATGACAAATTATGTTTCTAGTCTTCTTTTACAATCAGTAACTGTGAAAACACCAGGAGAAAAAAAAATGAGAAAAATATGAGAAAATCAAATATATCTCTGCAATTACAGGAAATAAACTCTATGGCATATTCTTCTTGATTGGATTAGATCTGAATCATCAAATGAAAGACTTTTTATCCATTTGGCTTATTCATAGAATGTGCTTTATCACATTATATAGTAAACTAGAAGATACTGGGTGAGTCATTTAACTACTCACCAAGGCTCATTTAGTAAAAGACCACCTCTGGTGCTCTATATGTTATGATAGAGGCTTAGAGAAGAAAATGTATTTTATAGCTATTACCAATATTAGTCACAATTCCTTCTTCTGTTGTGCTAAGGAAGATATTTGGTATAAAAATAAAAGAAGTCAGTAACCTAGGAGTTAAATGATTTGCCTAATGTCACAGAGAGTTTGAGCAACAGAGGGAGATCAAACCAGTGGAATACATTACTCCCATAAATGCATGTAATTGATAAGAGAGTTCCGAATCCCCTTGGCACACAGGAAGACATTATTTATAGGTCTTTTGGGGTGAAAAGGGATGTAAAGCCACAGGTTTTTTTGTTTTTGGTTTTGGTTTTTTTATCTCCCTACCATGGTAGATGGGCGCATTTGAGTTAAATAAAATCCTGTAGCATCCAGAAAAACCTGCCAAGAATAATGCAAAAGGACTACTAAGCTTAATATTTTTTTCTTGCATAGGGAGGAATGAAGTAAAATGTTCAGCTACTCTGAAACTGTATCCTAAATGTAAGAAATCATGTTTGTCCCCAAATAAAGTCATATGATAAACACATGTGCTTGTAAAACAGCCCACTCCAAACCACGCACTGGAGTGAAAAGAGAGTTGAAGATGTATTTTATTTGATGAGCCATATACAAATCTTAGTATATGTTCACAACCTCATTAAATAAATGCAGCTCCTTTGGAACAAACCAAACATGGTCACAAACTTCCTGAGCCTATTTTGGGAAACAGAACTGCTGGGCAAGTTAAGTTTCAGGCCACAGACCAACCACAAGAGCCACAAGTATGGCTGGGTAGATAAATTTGGAAACCCATCGTGCAGAGCCTGGGATATTCCTTGCACGGCTGGGGCCAGACCAGTGAGCACTTATTCAGGGAATTGCCATATTTGTTCATATATGACATTTCTGAAAAGTAGAAGCTGTAACGTTGACAGCGCTTCTTGTTCTATACCCTAATTTCACCTGCGGTTGAAAACCAATACTGAACAATTTGGCTGGCTGGGTGGAACAAATAGATTTCAGCTCTGCAAATACACACATGCACACACACATACACAGAAAATGTGTCTATGTCTAAATAGGATATTAATTTTTGACCTATTACTATAGGTCAAATAGATTATTAGTTGCCTTGGCATTTTTTAAAGTTTCAGATCAGATTTTTCTCCAAGTGTCCAAGGACCTCTGTGGTATGTCGATATATTCTTGAGCATTCAAGTAGTCTCTTAATTTCTTCTCCACATTAGGTTTTCACTGCTCTGATAACCTTTCAATACTTAATATAGCGTATTCCGGATCATCTGGAGGATCCCAAACTGCCATTTGATTTGTGCTTACAAACAAATTGATACCACATGGTATTTCCAAAGGGGGAGAAATGGCTTTCATATATAAACCATGCATTCACCCTCAAATGAAGGCCAAATGCTGTCATGATTTACTGTACAAAAGAAGTTTTCACAGCAGTTCCCAAAGGGCAAATCGGGGTGAACTGAATCATCACATAACACATGGTCATGTAGACCTCACAGTTCCAGCCACAGGGAAGGCTGTAAAGACAGTTTTTTGTGCCAGGACCTCTGGCTTCCACTTCCATAGCATACTTGGAGTATGCATCAGGGGTCCAGGGAATCCAGGGATGGCCATCTGCAGCAGGCATCCTATAGGACTCATTTCGTAGAAGGCTGGAGTGGAGCTCATTTTTCATGTAATGGGGGCATACAGAGCAGCTCACCTTTAAGCATAGTACAGAATTATGGAATAGCAAATTTGGGCAAAAATAACTAAGATGAAAGAAATATCCTTGACAGAGCCTTTGTCATGCAAATTAGGTCTATTTCAAAATTGAGTGCGCAGCAATTATAGATTAAAAGACTGAGAACTTTCTGGAAGCATGTATCCCATGTTATTAGGCTCAGTAAAGTTTGAGCAGCATTGTAAGACAGGCTGCAAACATTGGTAAAACACGGTCCCTACCCTTAGGGTACTGACATTTTAAGGAAGAAGAAAGTCTCCTAAAGAATTAATTTCAGTGTAATTTGGATGCTATGGAAGACTTATACTTTGTGACTTTACTTTTCTAGCCTGATGCAAAAGAAGAACGAAATCATCAGGAACCAAAGCAGGCTTGTGAAGATGTCATCAGAAAGAGAAATAAAATCACAGAATTTGAGAGATCAAAAGAAGAGTATCAGACCCAAAGTCCACAGCAGAGACACTGCCCTAACAAGAAAGGATTGATCCTTCTGCTAAAAACAACAAAACACACTGGGCAGGAATAACATTTTGGGTCACTACACTTTCTTGGCCCACTGTACTTCATTCAGAGTCTGAGGGTCAGTCTTCCCAATCATCCAGGTGTTCTTCTTGTAAAGTCACAAAGTATAAGTATACCAATAACACATTTTTAAAAAATATTTTATTTATTTGACAGAGAGAGTGAACACGAGCGGGAGAGTGGGAGAGGCAGAAACAGGCTTCCTATTGAATGAGGAGTCTGATGAGGGGCTCAATCCCAGGAGCCTGGGATCATGACCTGAGCTGAAAGCAGCTGCTTAACTGAGCCACCCAGGTGCCCCCCAATAACACTTTTTTTTTTTAAAGTAGCGACTAACCATCCAAGCATCTGAGGATATATCTAGTTATTTCGAAGGGCATTGCAAAACCTTAAATACAATTTTCACTCTCAAAATTTAAAAAAAAAAAGATATTTGCCTGGAAGAATTATTTTTAATTCAAGATATACCTTACTATGCCTTTAAAAATGGAAAAGAAGTGGTGCCTTCGAAAGTTAGCTCAAGAATCAGAGCAATTCAGATTGAAATTATGCTCAGCCTATGATAACTGTGTGGCTTGGTGAGCTGTTAGTATAGCCCAGATTGCCAGACATATCTCCAAGAACTACATTTAAGTTTTTCATTCTCATTCAAGAGTGACTTATAAATAGTGAGGGCTAAAAACGTCTTTAGTCTCTGCTGCTTTAAAGTCAATGCCACAAATCAGCCTGGAAGACCAAAAACCAACAGGTCTAAAGAGACTTTCGTAGTTGGATGCTTACAGCTTTTAGCCGAAAGCCTACAGATCACGGAAGCAAGTTGCAGCACAAAACGGAAAAGATTGCAAGCTTCAAAGTGAGTTCTACGAATTGAGATCTTGAGCTGAAAGTACTCTAGAAATCTGTTGAAGTTCAATAGCTAATTTTCTGACATCAGTTTCAATAAATTGGAAACTATGAATTTATTTACAATAGTAATTATTCTCCCCAGCCCCTCATGAATTCCTCAAACTCATGGAATTCTTTCATAATTCAGACACAGAGAATCGTGTAATAAAAACCTGGAGAAGATAAACGTACAACATAAAAAGATCAGTCCTAATTGTGGTGTATGTTGGCGTTGGGTAAGAATTTTGCCTTCTGGAAGGTTATCCAAACCAAATTCTGCCTCTTGGAGAGTGTTCTGCTTTATTTATTGTTCTGCAACATTGCCTTGCCTTTTTCCAGTGTTGTCTGTACTTGGGAAATATTTTGTGCATGCCCCTTTTTTGCAGCATAGCTGCTGACTTCAGTGAAAAATGGATGGTGGGGTATTTATTCATGTATATATTTTTCTTTTGTTTTGTATTCTTTAACAATAAAAACCTTAAAACTTTATTCCCCCAGGTAATGATAGAAGTCAGGCAGAAATTATTTAAAAGAAAAAAAAACGAGATTAATATTGTAGTTTGAATGACAAAAACGGAGGGAACTTAGTATAAAAGGGTCATGAATTCACAGGCAAGAATATCTGTAGTGTTTTATCTTCATAAACATAACTGAAAAAATGATTTAGAATTCAGTTTTAATTTGAAATAAATATGTAACTTACTAAAACTAAATTGTTTAAAACAAAATTAAAAATTATCCATTAGATCGTTTCACTTTTTTGTCTTTTAGTCATCTTAACCTCTTTCTTGGAATCTCATTCTGTAAGCGTGTTTTATTAATGATCTATTAATAAGCATTCACTTAAAACATGACTGATTAAAAAGTAGACCTGATTTGAAGTAAGTGTTCTGAAAATGTTTCATTTATTGAATTCACTGAGGTTTAAGTTCCCATTTGTATAGCTAGAGGGTAAATTACAGATACTCATGCTTGTTTTATCATTATAATGAAAGCATTACTCATATTTGCAACACTAATTAAAATTCTGCTCTGACCCATATAAATTCAGCCTCTCCTTCAAATAGCTTATTTTCAAATCTTTATATTAACTTTACTATATATGGGTATGATAATGAAAGTATCTATCTTTAATACAACATAATCAAGGTTAAAAGAAAGTAAAAATTAGGTTCAGACTTTTTAATACTGCAGGGTACATTTTTAGTACCCTACAGAGAGAATTAGTCACACGACTCCCATTAACTTTAATGGAACCTGTATGGGCAAATTGTATGCTGAAATTCTTAGGAAGTTAAACATCAGTAGAGTTCACTAATTTCATTTTTCCTCTTTAGAACTTTAGTTTTGACTACTTTTACTTTCTAATGGTCTAGAGGGAAGACCTATCAATAAAAATGATTACCATAAATGTTTTCCAAGTTTTAGAAGCCCACATTAGAGTTAGAAGTCTGCAAACAACGCTTAATAACATTGGAGACTCAATTAGCAAGTAAGTTCAACTAACCAAAGAACATAGTTTTTAATATGAACATCATAATGTTCTTTAAATATGAATATTATAGCACCTGTTGTCCCCCGTGCTTATACTTCTTTTGCATTCCTAGTTGCAATTATAATAGTAAAATCAAAGACTTTACAAACATTTTCAATATAATAAATATTAAAATGTATTTTACCTTCGTATAAACCTAGTAAGTCTTTATACTGGAAATGAAATATGTTTGGAATTCTATATATCGGTCTTATTAAAACATTGTATACAGTACTTAGGCACTCTTGAGAGAGAAACATATGGACAATTAAAAATTAAAACATCAGGGCACCTGGATGGCTCAGTCGTTAAGCATCTGCCTTCGGCTCGGGTCATGATCCCAGGGTCCTGGGATAGACCCTTGCCTCAGGGTCCCTGCTCTGTGGGAAGCCTACTTCTCCTTCTCACACTCCCACTATTTGTGTTCCTTCTTTTGCTGTTTCTCTTTCTGTCAAATAAATAAATAAAATATTTTTAAAAAATTAAAACATCATCACAGGGGCAAAAGGATCCTACCTGTTCTTCACCACTATCAGCAATATCTTTCCACAATTATAAATTCAATCACATGACTATGCAGTGAAGTTATGAACAATTAACAAATCCATTCAAAAGAATTTAGTATAATAGTATAATGTTAAATTTATGTTCATCCCACAGAACATGAAGGAAATAAAGATTCCTCTAATGTCAACTCACCCAAGATGTTCATAGCACTGCTAAAATTTGAAACAACTAGGTATCTCTCAATTATCTCTTTTCCCTATCAAATAGATCTACCTAAATTTAACATTTTGTAGAAATTAATCATTTAAAACATTAACTTCAAAATTTTTTTTAAAAGAGGCTTCAGTGTGAACTTAGGAGAATCTTCCATTTTTACCTTACTTGGGCATCTAAATAACAAAAACTGGATTCATCAGACAAAAAATATGGTTTAATCAGGAACAAAAAGCAGACATTAAAAAGAGCATTGATAATTAACATCATAAATAATTTCATCTTGGATAAATGTTCCATAAACAACAACAACAACAAAGATTGGTCAAATAAAATCCGTCACATAAGTGAAATTTCCTGTAAAACCATTAGGTGGTTATCATGTGTGCCATCAATGAATATTAGTACTGCAAGAAACATTAGCTAACTAGGCTATACCATCATTTGTTTTCTTACTTAAGTAGGTTCTATGCCCAGTGTAGGGCTTGAAGTTCAAACCCTTGTGACCTCAAGATCAAGAGTCACATACTCTACTCACTGAGCCAACCAGGCACCCCCTATGCCATGATTTTAAAAGTGAAAAAAATGACCCTCTAAGAAGTGATTATCCCAAAGTCTTCCAGCTATTTAGTTGCAAGCAAAAATCGGAATCAAAATTTCTTCACTCCATTCATTCATTCATTCATTCACTGAATAATTTTTTACTGAGCACATACAATGGCCTTAGGCATTCGGAAATGGGTTAAAGTGATGAGCAAAATATACAAGATCCTTGCCATTTTGGATCTGACATTCTAAATAAAGAGATAAAACAAAGAAAGAAATAAGTAAAGCAAAAAGACAATTTCAGATTGGGTATACACTCAAAAGGATTTGGTGTAAATTTTGCCAACTAAGAATTCAGCTGTTTGATAGTACTTCTCTTCTTAACTCTTCATATTTCTTTCCTCTTTTCAAAGTTAAAAATAGAGATTTATTAGTGATCTGCCTTTCATCCATCTTAGTGATCAAGTTCTCTCAAAAGACACACACATAGGGGCGCCTGGTGGCTCAGTGGGTTGGGCCGCTGCCTTCGGCTCAGGTCATGATCTCAGAGTCCTGGGATTGAGCCCTGCATCCAGCTCTCTGCTCAGCGGGGAGCCTGCTTCCTCCTCTCTCTCTGCCTGCCTCTCTGCCTGCTTGTGATCTCTCTGTTAAATAAATAAAAATAAAATCTTTAAAAAAAAAAAAAAGACACACACATATTCATGAAACACATCAATATTTGTCATGCTTCATCAAACTCATGTTTGTCAGCTGTCAAACATGTCCACTTTTATTAGAGTTTTCCAGTATCTGACTTCTGCAGTTTTCGGGTTTTTGAGTTTGTCCCTGTGTCATAGAAGAAGTTCAAAGACTGAAAACCCAAGACCATGTGCTAAAAATAATTTCAAAAGGTGTGTGAGTAAGGATTCTCTTCCAGAGTAAAATGGTTGTCCCTCCATGGTTATTTCTCATTCCGTGTGATTTTTCTGTGTAGAGAACAAAAGAGAGTTTGAAAGATGAGGTGGGGTGTGAATCTGGCTGCTTGTAATTCTATGAAATTATATTGACTGTCTTGTCTTCAATGTCAGACAGTAGAACTGCTTCCTCTAACAAGCAAAGAGATGCTCAGTGCTTTTGTCTTTCATTTTTTCTTAATGCATAATTTATGTATGGCCCATTTATTAATAACCACGAAGTGTTATACCTGGAAACCTGCTCACAAAAGAACAGAATATACAGAATTAAAATGCACATTTCATAAGGTAGATATTATCTTTATATTAAAAAAAAACCACTTGTCCTAGTTAATTCTTTCTGAGAATGTTGGATAAAATCCAATAGAAATTATTCAATTATTAATATAACCATATTTATCAAATTAAACAAGAATTCCAACTATATCCTGGTTACTGATAAATCTCAAGGGGAATAAAACACTTTTTATAATGACATATTCTACCTAGAAGAGAAAATATTTCAATAAAGCAACATTTCTGGGAGTTCCTTGAAGGCAGAGAAACTTTATTATTCATCTTGTATGTATTTTCCTTGTTTAACCTAACAGCATTACATTGTAATGATGATAAAATCTACAGTAGCTGATATTTATGAAATAATTAGTATTTGTGAGGCAACAATCTTCTAAGTCAGGTACTATTATCATGTTATGGTACCAATGAAGAGAGTTGAAATATTTTGCCCAATGTCACTCAGGTAATGAGAGAGGAAGAGCTGGGATTTGAACTCAAGCATCTGACTCCAGAAGCCACCTTTTTAAGCATTAACTCTATTTTTGACAGCTTGTTTAGAGAGGAAATTTAAAAATCATTTACATTAAATTGAAATCCTGATAGATTTAGCCTTCCTGATATAAGCCATTAAGAACACAAACTTCTGGATAAATGTTGGGGTAAAAAGTAGAACATTTAGTTCACTGAATAATTCTATGTGTTCCAAACATTCTAGGCCTTGTAGAGGTCTAGAGCTGAGAAAGGATTTTAGCAATCGTTCTAGTCCAATCCCTTCCATTTTCAGATATGGATACAATCCTGAGTGCCATACAACTTACTAATAGCAAAACCAAACTTCCTAGTTTCCAAGTAAAAATGTATGAGTTCTTAACTGTTTCTATTTTGTTCATGCATTTCTCTGAAAGTGAATTATACCTAGACTGTTGCTTTTGTAATATGGCAGACAAGCTCTTAAAGTGTCCTCTACCATCCCACTTCCTGATGCCTGTTACCTTCTGTGATCTCCTTTCCCTAGGTGTGAATGAGATCTGTCACTTGCTCTTCACCAACAGAATATGTAAAGGGATGTATTACTGACATGTATGGGATTATTTGATTACTTACATAAGGTCATATAGAGCTCCCATTTTGCAGGAGCCTCTCTTGCTCCTTCTGGCTTTGATGAAGCAAACAGTCTTGTTGGAAGGTCCACGTGCTAAGGAACTGAGGGGAACTACCACTATCAGCCAAAGGCCTGTAAGGACCTCCAGCTAACAGTTGGCGAGAAATGAGGCCTTCAGTCCTACATCCACATGGAAATATGTTACAGCAGTAACTTAAGTGAATTTGCAAATGAATCCTTCCCTAGTTAAACGTTCACCTGAGAACTCAACCCTGAACAAAGCTTACCTAGCCCTCTTTCAGAGGACACACCTGATCTGTGTTTGGACTCCCAATCCACAGAAATCATTAGATAATAAATGTCTGTTGTTTCAAACCACCCCATTTAGAGCAATTTCTTACACAATAGAAACTTAATACATGTCTATTATGGCAAGAATTTGATGCTGTGTTTAATTATTGTCAAACTAAGTAAGTTTAGCTAGGTATAGTTTAGTTACTTTTTATGTCGTGGGAGAACCTCAGTAAATAACTATTGAATGAAGGAGTAATAAAAACATCTTTAACATTACTAAGGAAAAAGTGAGATTTGATCATGGTGCTACTTTTTTTTTAACTTATTGCCCAAAAACACAACTCATTCTTGATTTGTGTGTATATGGAGAATGAAGTTGCAGTCAAAATGGCTTTCCTTTGAATCTCAAGATTAGAAAAGAAGAAATGATTAGTCGCTAGAACTTTTTGGGACTTTTTTATATACATGGTATGCATAACGTTCTCATAGCTCTGTTACTTTAGGGTCAGTGCTATAAAGCATTCACTAGTGTGGCTTTTTAACAATCATTCCATGTTTAAGTTCGTTTAAAAAACTGCTTTTGACTAAATTCTTCGTCTTAAAAACTTTACATTACCCCTGAATAGGCACTTATTCCCTTCCTGTGTAATTCAGGCATTCTATAAAGCCTGGTAAAAAGTCTTCAAAAAGAAACTAGCTATGAAAAACAGATATGTGGATTTGAGTGTTCAGTGAAAATGCTAACCTTTTTTTTTTTTTAATGTGACTATCCATAAAATTAAGATACACTGGAGCTATTTCTATAGTTATCATTTGTCATTGACTATAACATTACAGGATTATAGGCGAATAAAGTTAAATTACAGTAGCCATTAGAACAATCTTGAATTTAAAACATAAGGCCTTCATTTTGTACCCTTAAAAGGAATTTGCAAAACTGTTTGTTTCCAGGCATTTAACATTTCTTGTGTTATGGCTAGTGAGAGAGATCTTACGTATATTTTTGAAAATTTAAATCATCCAGTTTGCTTCATTTTACAAGTGAAATATTGAAGTGCATGGAAGGACCAATTCAAGGACAAGAAAATGGTCAGTGACAGAATAGCATCAGCAATCTATTCTCCTGAATTTTACTAAAATACAAAGACCTCTAATATCTTGTGCATTTATCAAACATCAGTAATAGAAAGAGTCACAAAAGTAGAATATACCATTTATGTGTTCCTGTCTTTCCTTAAAATACAAGGACCTAATATGAGAAATCTTATTTTCCATATATAGATTTATGCATTCTGATGCATCAGGGATACCAGGTAAAGGTTAATAAAAGGAAACTGGAAGGAGTCATCTCTCAAAAGGAAGGGACAGAGATGCCTGGGTGGCTTAGTCAGGTGAGGGTCTGCCTTCAGCTCAAGTCATGATCCTAGGGTCCTGGGGTTGAGTCCTACATTGGGCTCTTTGCTTAGGAAGGAGCCTGCTTCTCCCTCTGCCTACCTCTCTCTCGTTCTGACAAATAAACAAATAAAATCTTGAAAAGAAAAGAAAAGAAAGGGACAAATCTTAAGAAATCATCGTTGTGGAGGAGTAGGTATAGAGCATGTCAACACATCAAATAATTGTTTAAAATTAATTTATTAATAAGTAACTAGTGGGATTCATTGTGTTTGCTGAATCTGAATCATTAATTTCTGTACTTTTGAGAAAATTCAAGAGTTACCATTCATCATTCTAACCATACATAATGAAAGCCAGAATATTAAAAATAATGAAATTTGGGGAAAAAAATAGAAATTCAAAAATTTTAAATTAGTTATAGATTACTGATAACACATGAAAGCATTCAGAATTTATTTCTGGAGATTATAAATTATGTTTCAATTTAGTAATTTACAGTCTCTCTAGATGTTAAGTATACTACATTAGATGAAAAAGTAGAACAATTATGAAAACTGAAAATAATTTTAGAAAGTCCAGTATAACCAAATGCTGTCCTACTCTATTCACATTTAAAATTGAAAATCTACATTTTAGGGTTGCTTTTCATCCATTCCAGAATGCAAAATTGCATTTTTCTTATTCTACTTAGGCAAAGGAGTAAAAGTGTATAGAAAAGGGAACATATTCTTTTTTTCTTTTTTAGAGAAAGGTGGGGGGGAGGCGAGTGGAGGGGCAGAGGGAGAGGGAGAGACAGAATCTTAAAGCAGGCTCCACATCCAGCTCAGAGCCCAACGGGGGGGTGGGGTGGGGGAGGGGGTTGGAGACTCAGTCTCAGGAACCAAGAGTCAGATGCTTAAGTGACTAAGCCATCCAGGTGACTGGAACATAATTATTTTTTAAGGTAACTTTTGGGATACAAAAGCAATTGGAAAAACTGAAAATAATATTTTACCAACATACTCTAAAAGAAGACCTCCTGAAATAACCAGTTTCATGGTAACACTGGGGCATCAGTTAAAATGAGAAAGCTTTCACCAGCATCTATTGGCTGGAGCGTATGAACTTTGCAACCCTTTAGAACCGCATGGTTTTCATATTCAGTATGCCTGCATGCATATATGTGTATACATAATTGCTATGTCTTGTAACAAGGATATGAACTGTGTAAAATTACTGTAGGAAGTTGTAAATGATGTATGAAATGAGAAATCTTTGCCCACTGGCAGTACATAGATAAAACAGAGATAGTGACGCGCAATCTCTTCTCTGTCATTTGTCATAGTATTCATCTTATAAAAAACAGAACATATCAATAAACCTGAGTGTCAAACGTGCATACTAAACAATATATATTATTTCTCTTTTTTTAGGTCTCCCCTCTTTCTTGAAAAACAGTTTACACAAACCTTTGTGCCCAAGGTAAATGTAAAAAACTTCTCTGTTAATGATTTCAATTGCTCATCCAAAAACATTAAATGCAGAAATTCTAAATAGGACTGTGGAAGGTGACTTTATAATGATACTCAGTACTGCTGAGTTTTGAGCCTTGCCATCCAAGGTAAATCTTTTTATGAGGACATATATAGAGGCTTTATCTACAAGGTCTAATATGCAACCATTTCGAAAAATCTGAGGCTAGCATTGACAGTTTCATCTAGCATCCCGATGGATGAAAGATTTCAGATTTCACCCCGTCATTGACTGGCAGAAGTAAATGGGACAGCGCCTCTCTCCTAAATTAGTTCTAATATAAAATTATTGTGACTGACTCCTCAACCCCACTGACCAATTCCCAAATCAAATATTTGATCAAACAATGATGGTAATTAAACTTAGGTTTATTCATTCAATGCCACCTCATCACAAAATATTATAGTACCAGGAAAACAAATCTGAGAACAGAAATAAAAACAATATAAAAAAAAAATCTTTGCAAGTCAGCATATTTTTTGGGTTACAGAATTTAAGTGTAGAAACAAAAACAGAACAAGTGAAGTAAAGCTGTATCTATGTACAAAAATAAGGCCAATATGATCAAGTAAGTTCATGAAAGCATAAGCCAAAAATATGAGGTGATATTTTTTAGTGACACTTGAACTTTATGATTTATATACACAGAAGGAAAGTTCAATATTCATGACACTGCATCTTTCCAAAACTGGAATGCGTTCTTTCATGTGCCAGTCATGGTTTTATTAAAATAATAATATAATTAAAATATTAAAAATAAAGAATATGCTCTGGCATCTGACATTTTTTAAGAGGATGCTATTGATAATTCTTTCTAAAAATTGTAAAACAAGTATTTCTTTACCAAATGAGTTCATCTCTTCTTGGAATCACATTGATTTTTCTCTTACTTGATGAAGTTAGATGAAATATCTGATTTTATTTCCAATCAGTAGACCACACAGATGAGCAAATTTTGTTTTGCATATGAGTCATATAAAAATGATGGAATCGTTTTGTTCCTGTGAATAGAGTGAAAAGAGCATAAGACAAAACAATATCTGCCTTTGGTTTATTTTCTAAGTGGAATGTAAATATTGTCTTATTACAACAAGCACATAAACAGCAGAAATTCATTTAAATTTTTCAATCTCAAAAAGAAAACCCTTCAAATGTTGGCTCAGTATTCAGACTGTATTTAGAACCTATACATTTTCACCAGCACATTTAAAGTTAATATACACAGATACTTTTGTTTCTTGTTTTCTTTCCCTTCCTTCCATCGCACGTGCCCCATTTTGGTTTGTGGGATTCTTGTCGCTGAAGTACTACTACCCACTCAGAGCCTTGTCCAAGACCTAGTTCTTGTTACTCTTTCTAGCTTATAGAAAATTTCTCAGTTCCTCTATTCTCCTTCTTTCTAAGTATTGAAATGTACTGAAACTGTGGAACCAGGATTTTAGCATCTGACTGCTTTGCAATTCCTCTCCCATGGCATTTTCATTTTTCATTGTTTATGTGATCAAAAACACAAAAGCTGGGAAAATTCTGAGAATACCAGCTGGGTGGACAATTAAGGAAACACTTGCTGAAGTCCATACGTCCAATAATTATCCCCGCCATCCATACAGAGATGCTGTCAAATAAAGTCAGCAACCACATATTTTGTTTCCCACGAAAAGTAAAACATCTCCACTCCACTCCCCCACCCCCCCCCAACCACGACCACAACGCTGGGACTAATTTAAAATCAGGGAAATAGGAAAAATTCTGTGAGGCAAGGAAAATAGGGCTTTCTTCTGATATTGATCAGATCCTCTGGGTTAAAACAATCAGTAAAATCTCTCTAGTATGATTGTATTTGTTTTTAGGTAGAGAAAAGTGTTCAAAGATGATTGTAGGAGTCATATCATCAGAGTACACACTTTTATTTCTCTTTGTGTATATATAAAAATGTGTCAAAATCTGCATAGGATTTTATGCAATTCACAACACATACACATGGATCTCTAGATCAGAGATCTCCCCTATTAGGAAATATTTGTGTGGACTTTAGCTGACTGAATCCATTGAGATATTTAGACCTACTCAGTGAGAATGTTAAGTAGAAGTCAAAATGCACCATAATTTTCCTTTAACTAAAATGTCCATCAACTGTTGTCTCTTCATGAAAATTTTGCAGGTTACCTTTGGTTAATCAGAGGAATGGAAAACATCTGTCAAGTTCTTTTGTTGGTTCAAAGCATATTTCTGTTCTACCACCTACTTCCCACATTTTCTTCTGGTAGCTGTACTTCCTGCTAATCATTTTCTCTAATACCCCTCTAGAGATATTTATTCAGCTGATATCTAAATTTGACATGGGAGTTAGTTTGCATTTTAAAAAGCTACATTTGTTAAAGTTTTAAATAAATAAATAAATAAATAATACATAAAGTAGATGTCCTATAACTATATATCAAGCTTACCCCGCACTTCCTTTTAAAGACATTTTTTATCCTGAGGAATAGCGTTTTGTTAAATTTGTTATATGTGATTCCTAAAATTGGGAAAGCAGTCTTTAGTTTTTTTAGAATTCATTGATTCATGAAAATTCACATTTTTTGTAAACACTATCCATTTTCCCAGAATATAATCAGAAATTGCATGATAGATTATTTTATGATTCACGCACTTTTGCTTAATCTTCATACTAAAAGGTAATTCAATTGTTTTCATGGACCACTTAATTTAACCAATTTTATTATAAGTATGAAACCAATTATTTCTATCTATTGAGAATGTAGTTAACTTGTTTCTTAAAAAATTATCACATCTGCCATGAAGACACTATGAAAACTTTTCCATGTTGATAAATACTGATATATAATGATGCATGGTGAATTATGAAATAATGAAATAGGAAATAGGACTTTTGACTATTAGAAAAGAAAAAAAATTTTTTCAGCCCACTCGATGACAGGTAACCTAAGTCTTTTAAAATAAAGATATGCAGCACTCCTTTGAGACAGCTAACTTCTTTGGTTTTTGTCCAGATAAATTTCTCTAAAGGATTATCAACATTTTTATAAATTCTTTTCTGCTGTTTTTTTAAGAGTGTTCAAAAATATGTCTTGATTCCTATTAGCAGTTAGTTCTATGGATTTTGTTTATCTATTTATATGAGATACAGAGAAAGTGAGAGAGACAGACCATGGGTGAGGTGAATGGGGGAGGGCTGGGAGAGGGAGAGGGAAAACAGACTCCCCCCTACTAAGGGGGGAGTCTGACACGGGGCTCCATCCCAAGATGCCAGGATCATGACCGGAGCCTAAGCAACCACTAAACCGAAAGTTGAGCTTATTTTTTGCAATAACATAGATACCTACATTATTTGGATACCATGCCAAAACCAGACAAAACTGAATTTAAATTACAAAATAATATCTTTCTGGACTTTAAAATATTCTTTGTTTTATGTGCTATGTTCTGGTAGCTTTAATTTTGATAATATAGGGAAATATCAGTTTATCATGAGAGGAAGAAAATTAAATGAGTAACTTTAAAAAATTACCATTAAAACATAATTTTCACTTAAACATGGAATAAAATGAAATTCCATTGTCATTAGAAGAAAACCTCTATCACATACCTAAAATATGTTTGCTGTTTGGGAAAATATATTGTTAAATGCAAATTTGGTGTCCATGAGATCTTGTGTAGTCAATGATTGCTTTGTATATAAAATTGAGTAGTAATCAAATTAGTTAATGACATGTGAAGCACTATTTGCAAGCATCTTGGAAAACTGAACTACTTCAACTTACATTCTACAAAAATGTGGATACCTATCTCATTTGAGTGCTGCACCAAATATATTTGCACCAAATGCAAACTGATTTAGGTCCCAAATTCTAACTCAAAATTTTGTTCTAATTTTGAAGACTACATAAATGTAGAATGTAGACTATACAGCACAATAAATAACATTCTACTTTGAGTTACTTTAAGCTTCAAAGTTTAAGCATGCCTTATGGGGTGCCTGGGTCACTCAGATGGTTAAGCATCAGGTCATGATCTCAGGGTCGTGGGATGGAGTCCCACATTGAGCCCCACGTTGGGCTCCCCACTCAGCAGGGATTCTGTTACTCTTTTCCCTCTGCCTCTCCCCCTGCTAATGCACTCTCTCTTTCTGTATCTGTCTCAAATGAATAAATAAAATCTTTATATAAAAAAAAAATCATGTCTTGCTAATCTCAATAATAAGTTCACTAGTATAGTATAGTTTAGTACAATATAGTATGATATATTCATTTTAAGGTCCATACTTAATTTCTTTTTATTATTGTTATTATAATACATTTGCTTTTATTCAAAGTCTTTATTTTTTTGCCTCCTTTTTTTGAAATTTTTTCTCATTGATTTTCAATTTATCCATTATTTTAGTGTCTTTCCCTAATTATCTTCTTTCGTCTATATTTTCTCCACTTTAATATGAGATTTTCAGTCTATGGTCAACGGTTTTGTCTTTGGAATGATAATAGGGATTCAGATTCAAGCATTTGTTTATTCAACAAAACTGTCTTGAGCATTCTGTTAGTCTTTTTGCCCCTTCAGATCCAATTTCTATCCTTCTCTACTCTCTCATTGCCCCCCAGAAAGCTGGCCTTTATGTTCTGAATCAATTGGGCTCCAATCCGTCAGTCTTACATTTGGGTTTATGTAATGGTACTGGCATGAAGTAAGAGTTTGTAGTTGCTGCTTACCCTACCTGAGCCAGTAAGGCAGCCCTCTCCTATAAGTAGAACTCTTTTCCATGTTCCAGTAACTCCTGACTCCCCTTGCTCTTTATGACCTAAGAACAGCTCTCTTGTCAATTTCTCTTAAACCTGTCTGTGGTTTGTAAATGAATTCTTCCAGTAAATTTTGTTAACTGGGGATGCCTGGGTGGCTCAATCAGTTAAGCCTCTGCCTTTGGCTCAGGTCCCACATTGGGCTCCCTGCTCATCAGGGAACCTGCTTCTCTCTCTTGTCTGCTGTTCCCCCTGCTTGTACTCCCTCTGGATCTGACAAATAAATAAATAAAATCTTTTTAAAAATTTTTCATTAATTGTCCCATTGAGTGTGTCATCTATTTTCTGATAGATCTGATCTCCTACTCTGTGCCTGAATTCATAGTCTTTTCTATATATAGTTTTGTGGATCTTTTGAAAAAGTTAATAATATAACCCACATTTTATACATAAACAAAGACTCAAAAGGTTTAAAAAAAACTTTCCCAGACACTCAGCTAATATAAAATGTAGCCAAAAATTGAATCATGGTATCCTACTCAAAGTTTAGCACTCTTTTTCCTGTGGTTTAATTTTCTACTACTCCCTCCTAAATGTTTTTCCATTGGTAACATCCATCAGTGATTATTTACTGAGAACCTATAGTATATTTTAATGTATTGAAACTGTATCAGGCTAAATTCATAGGTATAGAGGAACAATAGACATGCACCTGACTAGTAATAATTTTGGTCAAGGATCTCCAGCTATGAACATATTTTAGTGTATCAACACTGAATTTAAGAAATGTCTCCTTGTGGGTCTTTGAAAGCATGAGAATTAGAATTCCTTCTGTTTATCCTTATTGACATATTAAATAGCTAGTTGGACTAATGGAAAGACAGACAAGACAGCAAACTATGAACAGATCTGGGAGGGATAAGATAACCCTGACCTAGATGCCAATGTTAACCATGGAGAGAACACCAGTTTATCCAAAACTCAGTACGTCAGTTTATTGACAATACTAGCTGGTGGAGACTAATGAAGGAATGTAGATTCTGGGATTCAACGGAGCTACAGAGAAACCCTGGAAAGTAGTCCACAGACAGTAAAACTGTAAATTCTGAGGAAGATGGGAAACAAGAGTACTAGTAAAAATTAGGTAGGAATCCGGATGCTATATACTCCTCAGATTTGTTTTGAGGAGTAAATAAAATAAGATATGCGAAATATGCAACCCAGTGTTTGACACAAGGCATATATACGGTATAACAAATAGCATGGGGAAAGCTACCAGTAATCATGCCTCTAACAAGATGGAAACAAGATGTGGGTTGGGTCTAAGATACAAAGCACCATGTAACAGAGAGCTTAACTAGGGTAAAGAAAAAAATGGGGAATCAAGGCATGAACTGAAATGGCTCAAATATAAGCACATACCCTCCATCCACGTGGCCCCACACAACACTCCAACAGAGAAACGGTCCCGCTAACAGCTCTTCCACAGGCTTCTCTCCACAAACACTCTCAGTCCCTTAGAGTATTTGAAGTTCTAAGTATATGATACAGATTAGATCTATTTTCCTCATATCTGACCTGTGGCTCAGATTTAACAACAGTTCCTTTCTAATCAACACCCTTATTTTGAAATTTCAGGTGTTAGGAAATCTGACCAGTCATTATTGGTCATAAGATAAGAAGGGTTTTTAGGCTGAATGTTGTCTCCTCAAGATGTTTGTTAACCTAAATAATCTTTCATTGTTTCAATATTTTAATGTTTGGGGGGACTACTCCCATCTGTAGAATCTTTTTGTAATCATTAGCAACACAAAGATGGTAAGTTTTGGTGTGTTTGTGGCGGGTTCTTTCTTCTCAGAGCCTTATGAGGGAAAAGGCCAAGATACTGGGGTTTGAGGAGTTATGCTGCATCCATGCCTTTGCAGAGATTATCATTCTTTCTTGATCTGAGCCAGAAAATTCAGTTGTGTTCAAACAAATTATTAAGTTATCCATAATTATTTGTTATTCAATTTTTCTAAATTAATTTGTACATGTAATATAATTCTTAATTTTAATAACGCTAATTTTTTGGATTTTTTTTCTTGGAGATGACAAAAATTAGCAGTAAAATTAGTTTAGAACAATAAAGGGGATATTTTAAGATGTATGAAAAGGGGAGTAATGAGCATATACAAACGTATGAACTATTACAATTGATGAAGATTAAAGCAGCTCTAATTAAAACAGTGTGTATTTTAGAATGATGCACAAACTTCTAGACAGATGTGCAAACTAAAAGAATAAAATATTAAATTCAAGAATAACACTATCTGGGTGCCTGGGTGGCTCAGTCAGTTAGGTTAAGGTTCTGCCCTTAGTTCAGGATTCTAGAGTTCCAGGAGGGCTCCCTGGTCAGTGGGGAGTCTGTTCTCCCTCTCCTCTGCTTCTCCCCCAACTCATGCTCACTCTCTCTCTCAAATGAATAAATAAAAAATCTTTTAAAAAAAGAATAACACTATACATGCATATTAATACACACATATTCTATATGTATATATAATCTGTATATGTTTATATGCATGTGAATACACAAATATAATTAAAAGGAGCATCATAAAAAAGAAAATAATGGTGTTGGGACCATTTATTAGCATTTGAAAAAATGTAGGCCAATATAACAAACAATACTCTATAAATGTTAATTTAAAATTTTCAGTTAAAAACTACAGAACACTATCCAAACAACTGCAACACTAAACAAAAATTATTTAAAAATTACTTAACTCTAGAGAGGTAGAAACTTTTAAAATTTGAAGTTATAAATAAAATCGTTAATAAAAATATTAAAAAATTTGGCCATTAAAACCACTGTGCGGTTTTAATGGCCAAATTTGTTAATATTATTTAAAAGTTTTATGCTGAAAAAGTTTTATGCTGAAATGTAAACAGCATAAAATAAAAGGAACATAGTTAAAGAAGAATATTTGTATCAAATGTTAGTGTTACATAAAGAATTCTTTCTAAAGGAAGAAAATGAGAAATAAAGACAAAAGATGTTATATAGTATTCAGGCAAAAGGAAATATCTTTTAGAAATTAGAAATCAAAGAGGGAACAATAATCATGGTATTTTCTAGTAAAGAAATGCAAATTAAAATAGCAATGAGGTATTTTTAGTTATTATGTTTTAATAAGCTGTGGTTTTTGTTTTGTTTTGTTTTTTGTTTCTGACTCAGTGCTGGTATTATTGCTATTCCTGGTGCCTGTTTAAGGTGGTAAAAATCACCCGGAGAAAAAACTAGAAATACCTTTCAAAACTATAAAATATTCACTTTTTAATTAAAAATCAAATTTCTTAAAACATATAGTAAGAATAGAGGCTTAGTCTAATTCTAAAATAAGACATGATCTTTAGAGAAAAACTTCAAGGGCTCTCGGGTAGCTCAGTCGGTTAAGTGACAGACTCTTGGCTTCAGATCTCAGGTGGTTAGATGGAGCCCCAACCCTGACCCCCTGCCCTGAGCCCCAGCCCAGAGCCCTGGAATGGGGCCCCCAGTCCAGCAGGGAGCCTTCTTCTACTCCCTTTCCGCCTCTCCCCCAGTGCATGTACAATAAATACATAAATCTTAAAACTTTAAAAAGCAGAGAATAAAAAGAAAAAAAAGAAAAACCTGCTAGTAGTTACTCATAACCCCGCATACAGAATTAAGCCCAGATAAAATTTCGATAAAATTTTCCTGATGTTTTTGTACAAATACAAAATTTTATGTTGTGTAGCTCTTAATATATAAATGTATGTGTGTATAACACAGCTTTTGCTTTGCTTTTTCATTTAAATCACTAAAAAATGTTGACAAGAATCATTCTTGTGTTTTCTACTCCTCTACTGTATATTCATGCTATGATTTATTTCATTGTTTATTATTGGACATGGAGGGCACTCTTCAGATTTCCACGGTTTAAATAATAATGCTCTCCATAAGAGCCAAAGTTCAGAAACAATCTAAAAGCTGAAGAGCATGAATGGTTAAGAAGGAATACATCTAAGCTGTAAAAATTAATAAAAAGTCTGCAGGACAATGGAAATATGCTTATGACACAATGTCTACGCTTTGAATTACAATTCAGTTTGGAAACATTGCTTGGTACCTCACATCGTATCAGCATTAAATGTTCGTCTCACTTCTATTTAACAGGTAGGACTTGCAGGCTGGTCCCGCTCTGTACCCCCAGTTCTACAGAGTCTCTGTTTCAGGCACCCTGTGGGCACCCAGGATATGTTAATTATATCACTAAAAGAGTAAATCTGCTAATGCAAGGACGAAATAAGATTAACAAAGCTTTGTTCTTTTTTCTTCCAGTGAGTTGTTTTCACTTCTCTTGTTAGCATGTAAGCATACTTTAGTCTTGGGCTTTTGGGCTGGGAACAAATGATGCTCCCTAGATTGGGAAATCGTCCCACCTTAACGCTATCCTGAGGTTACATTTAAAGAGCAACAGTTCGCTGTGTGGAGGTGGGCAGTGAAGATTCATTTGCTTCCTTCTCCCTTGCATACAGAATATATCAGAGTGAATGAAACTCCAGAACCAACGTTTCCATCAGATGACACCTGTGATAACAGACGGCAGTCAGTCATGTTTTTAACATTAATACCAAATTAGAATACAAAATAATGCTGAATAGCTCTCAGAGAATTTACTTAAAGACAGCTTATAGACTATGAAAATTCTGGCGAATTTCAACGGTAATAAACTAGTATGAGTTTGGTTTTGTTTTTGTTTTTTGTCTTTAGCAGTTTAGAAAGTCCTAAGTAATGATATAAGGTGAAGGTAGACGTGAAGCCTCAATTTATTTTTCGTCAGGCTCATTTAATTCATGAATGAGATATGGTCAAAGATTTAGGAGTGCTCATTTTCTGTGTTTCATCCAGGTGTCCAGAACTTGGCTATACTGTGCCCTATACGGGGACACTTTAGCAGTCCAAATTATCCTAAACATTCCGGCTTCTCTGAACTGTGCATGCAGTCCGGCAAAGCGTCTATCCTTGGCTTGTAACCGTCAACAGGAGGGGAGCCTAGTGGTCACACACAAGGGCACAAGTCACCGAAGTCAAAGGACAATGAAGAGATGGGATATTTATTATCTCTGTCAACGTTAAAGGGAAAGATTTCTGCTTTTTTTTTTCCTTCTAAAATTATATATGCACTGCGCAACAGACTTTGGAAAGAAAGCAGAAAATTGGAAAAGAAAAAAAAAAGGTGGAAAACTTATCATAAATATTGATCTCTTCTGTGGAAGAGATTTTGCTATTTATGAATGATTTCACTGTTTCCATGATTGCTTGGTAGAAGTCTTAGACGTCAGCTTATGCACACACGTAATTAATTATTCCTTCAGAGAAACAATCTCTTCACTTAAGAGTGAGAGAGGAAAACACTATGTCTCTTCCTACAAACAAGGCAATGAGAGCTGGAATAAAGGAGGACTTTTTTGCTTTGTTTTCTCATTCATGAACCCACACATGTACACACACACATGCATGTACACACAATAGCGACAGATGCAGAGCCTTCAAAGGTCTGAAAAAAGCATGGCCTTCTCAGTAGTCCGTGACATAAATTAAATGCCTGACTTTACACTCTCAAACTAGTTTCATGGAATTACTATTTCCCCTACTGCTCTTACATCATAATTTTGGTCAATAAATATCCCATTGGACTGTAAGTTTCTTAAATATAAAGACAGTATCTCATTCACCATAGCAGCCGCAGCACAGTTCAAAAATGTGAATCCTGTGCCAACTATGAAACACAAATTCTACTTAGTTTTATATTTTGTTTATAGACTATTTCTACCACATATAAAACTAAATTATTAAAGTTTAATGCTTATGAACTCAACAAGATTATACAATCAAAACATTCTGAATTATATCTGTTTCTCAAATTTTTCTCTCAGATTTGAGTCTCCTTTGATTCTTGAGAGAATCCTCAAAATAAAAGTTACTGATTTGAAATATCATCCATTAATGTAATATGCCAAAATTGGAACTTTTCAATTGCAAACCAATATATACATAGGGACATTAAAATAGCCCATGTATTAATCTTGGTAATCATGGTTGCTGAGGATTTACACAGTGCCAGGTCCTGTGCTATTTCACAGAATATTTAAAAACCATTGATTGAGGTGTCTCTCTCTGTTATTTTAATCTACATTTTATACAAAAGGAAAACTGTTCTGAAGAGGTTAATAACTGGTCTAGGGTCACAACACCATATCAACTGGAGCTAGAATTCAAACCCTTTTTTTCCCTGATTCTAAGCCTTCCACTTTTATAAACTTTTGCTCTATTGTTTGCTTAGTGATAATTGTGTACCTCTCTGATGTTCTCTGTTTCCACCATGATAGTTGAAAGCAAACTGCATTGGCCCAATTCTGGTCTTCACAGCACCCTAGGGAAACAAAACAAAACAAAGTAATTTTTATTTTTTTTATTTTTTAAAGATTTTATTTATTTATTTGACAGAGATCACAAGTAGGCAGAGAGGCGGGCAGAGAGAGAGGGGGAAGCAGGCTCCCTGCCGAGGAGAGAGCCCAGATGTAGGACTCGATCCCAGGACTCTGAGATCACGACCCAAACCGAAGACAGAGGTTTAACCCTCTGAGCCACCCAGGCGCCCCAAAACAAAGTAATTTTTAACCTACTCAATCTGAATGACCGACGTTGGGATCAAAGACCTATGGCCTCTTTCAATAAGATTTTAATCAAAGCGAATACGTATTTATCCAGTTAACATCTACTGAGCCCCTACTATCTCGGAGGCATTCTCTATCCATAAATAAATTCCGCAGTTTTTTACTGAAGTAAAATACTTTTGTTACCACAATAGAATGTATACCTGTGATGGGATTTGGCTTGATGGGTATGCCCAATTTTCAAACAATCTGCAATCTTTATGAGTAAATAAAACAAGCAAATTTTAGTGACTTTATTTTTGAATAGTGAATGCAGCAAAAGTAATAAAAACAATCATTAGTGAGAGCATAAGAAGTTAAGCACTTAATTTGATCCGGAAAGTAAAAACAATAAAATCTCCCACGGTACCATAGGCTTATTATACTTGATCTCATACAATGATATGTAAATGCAACAACCACAGCTAAAGAATATTCTTAGAAAGGAGCACAGCACAAATAAGTCCCATTAATGTTACAGACACATATCATTCGAAACAGATACTTTCATAAAGAATACTTGTAATTTTACGCATCTTTTACAAACCTGTGAGTGAATTTATGCCACTCAGAGCAGTGGGGGTCTAGACACCATCTCACCAAAAAGAACCTCGATGATTAGACATGTCACGTCCAACCCTCTGACATCTACACCCTGGACTGTGCATCTAACTCCCACACATTTATCCTTCTTCAGAACCAAATAGCAAGACAATCAGCTAACTTTGGCCAAGAGCACTTTCTTCTTATTTCTTGGGAGAATGAAGAGCTGTTTCTCCTTCACTGATAGAGACTTTATTTTACTCCTTTGTATTAAAAGGAAAAAAAAAAAAAAAAAAAAAAACAACACATTTGTTTACCCAGCGACTACTAGGAAAGCAGCATAATTGCTCAAAAGGAAGGCTGGGTCCCGTCTCTAGCGCTGATCCGCTCTGTAGACTTGGGCAAGTTACTTCATCCCTCTGTGCTTTGATTTCCTTAATCTGTAAAGTGGGGCTCATACCAGCACGTATCTCAGTGGGAAGCTGAGCAGGTGGATATGACAATGTACATAAAGCCCTCATCATTATGCCTGCCACATGGTGAGCAACAGTCAACAATGACAAGAATGGTGGCTACCAACCTCTCTGTACCTGTGTCCTGTGAGAATTAATCAGGTTTCCTCTTCTAACCCTTCCCTTCTCTCTCTTGCAATCTCTTAGTGAATGAACTGTTTTATTTCATGTGGAACATTCCAACTGAGCCCCTTCTCTGGGACCCTCCAGGGAGGGGGAGGATAACAGTAGTCACAGAAAAGTATCCCGATACACCTTGAAAATATATGCCAAGTGAAATAAGGCAGTCACGGAAGGACAAATATCGCACGATTCCACTTACACGGGACATCTCAATGGTCAAACTCACAGGAACAGAGAGTAAGATCACGGTGAGGGTCAGTGGGGAGAAGGAAATGGAGACTTGTTCAATGGGTATAAAATTTCAGTTAAGTAAAATGAAAAAGGTCTAGACATCTGCTGTAAAATGTTGTGCCTATAGTTAAGAGTAGTGCACTATACACTTAAAATTTGTTAAGAGGGTAGATGTCATGTTATATATTTTTTTTGCCACAAGTATCCTGAGCTATGATAAAAAAAGACTAGGCCAATAGTGGAAATATGTGCTTCCTGTGCATTCCATTTGTTCTTACTAAATCCCTAAGAACAGAGACCCAAAAGATACTTTCAAAACTCAACATTAGAAGTTAAAAGTTATCTGACACTTTGAGCCAGTTTCTTCCAATCTGTCAGCTGCTGTCTCTTAGAGAAATTTTATGCCCTGAAGCAGTTGGGGAACACAATAATTCATAAGCGTGACTTCTAGGAACACCCACTTTACACAATACCAGCATTAAACATCCAAAATCCTAAGCTGTAAAATACAAGCATAATGGAACCAACAGGATGAATATTTGGAAGGAGCTGTGATTTCAGCAATTTCAAATCTGTTATTTAATTGTAAACCACTCCTCTTTTCCCAAACACTTATTTCTCAGATTAACTAGGAGCATACAAATTGGTATTGTGGAAAAAATGTGGTTCTCCTACATATGAATGGTGACACTCGTACACAAATTAAAGGGGCACAGCAAAGAATAGCATCACAGAAATTAAAAATGCAGAACACAATGATTACAAGTTTGTGTCATGCATTCTGCCATTTCCGATCATATACAGATAAGACTTTCCATAGGAAAAAAGTCTGTGAGCATATCAGCTCACAATTTCAGTTCTGAATTCAGTGAAGGAGTAGCTTCACTAGCCTAATAAAATAAGGGAGAAACAGCCACATCCTTCAAATGACGATTAGGTTTATTAAACACTTAAAACGGAAAGAAGTCAGGGAGTGACAGGTTGTAAGTTGGCTAATTAAGGCACCTTCTTTAAAGGTTATTTCTTCATCCTTGAATAAGAACATAAATATAAAAACAAAACCAAAAACAAAAGCTGTGAAGACTTTGAACCTCTTAACAGCTATGCTGATTTACTGTAAAATTTTACATTTTTTCACATTATTGGACCTTTTAATTTTTCAACATTATAAAATGTATTTCTTAACACGATATGATTTCTCTTACTGGTTATTAATTTTTAAGTTATTTAGAAAATAGAAATGTAGAAGTAAAAATATTTTAACCTATGAAAAATATTTTAACCTATAGATATAGAAGAATCCTTGCAAAAATAATATCAACATTCTTGATATGTTTTAAAAGAGATATGTACATTTTGATATCTATCAAACACTTAATAAAAGATTACTCCTCAAGGCAATTTGCAAACTATGGTTTCATCTAGATATATGTCAGTGTAAATCAGGAACCTTCAGCTCACTGTTTTTCTAAACAAGTATGCCATAATCTTTGCTAGCTCTGTTTCCACGAGGCCATCATAAATCTACCACACAGTACTGTCTCCTCAGAACACAGTCACAGATTCAAACACTTGAAAGCCCAGTGAACTATACATACAGAAAGTCTGTGTCAAGAGTTAGTAATCCCCCTCACCTGTGGGTGTATTTCATTTTCACAAAATCTTCATAGACATGCACCCATCATGCTGAAAAGCATCCCATTATTATCGTACTTGGTTGAAAAATACCTTTTCTGTTAGTCTATAATATGAAAGAGGAATGGACACTGCTTTTAATGTACACATATATATGGTTTGCATATAATGTCTACTAGATTACCCAAGGTGGACTTTGGTGAATTGAATGCAAACATAGATTTAAAGAGCAGAAAACATTTTTCTTCTCAATTTGCTGCTACTGATATTTAATTTGCTTTGATCTAAACATGTTAATATTATCCAAGTGGAAGAAGCAAGTAAGATTTGTTATTATAGATTTATTTCTAACAGTGAAAGTGTCTACTAAAAAAAAAGTAAAATAAAATGTATAAAAGTATTTAATTTTCAGTCTTCAAACTTAAATGGTGTATTAAAATCAGAAAAAATGTAAACCTTTGCCTTTTCTGGAATTATAGTTTATAGTTTTGTATTTATTGAATGCATTCATAGGCTCCCTTAGGATGTGAAATGTATGGAAATATATGTGCATTGCTAAAGAAAGAACGAAATTTATTCTTTCCCCACATCATGCTCTTCTTTGCAGTAGAGGTTTTTAATTCAATACAGAGCTAGAATGAGATGGAGCCAATTTCCTGGTCTATATGTGTGACAAATGCTGAAAGTGGCACAAGATTAACAAATTAGTTGAAGTATAGATCTTAAAGGTTTTTTTTTCTGTGTCTCTAAATCAAAATTCATACTTTATATGAAATGAAGCCTTCTTTAGAATTCAATAATAACTAAAGGTCTTTTATTTCTGTATTTAAGATAAAAAGGTGGGATGACAACTACCAGCATTTTTTTGAGTAAATATTTTTATTTGTAAGAAAGCTTATAAAGATTATATATTGGAGTTTGAAATGATTTTGATTGTAATCCTGCATCTTGGGTTAGTCGCTGCAATGTGTGATTTGGAAAAGATGAAACATTCCAAATAACCAGTTATTCCCCCAAATAAAAGCATAAAATGAAAATCAGGAGTAAAATTTATTTATTTCTCTATTTTTATGGGTATAAACAGTGTTTAAGATGTTAGGTGCTTGATCAACATGCTTGCTTTCCTAATTGCATTTGTTAGCCTGGTTTTAAGTAAAAACTATCAGGCGTGGCTGTTTTGCCTAACCTCAGAATCATGTGCTTGATATAATCCAGATATCTGACACCAAACAATAAAAACATCTGTGACAATAAAAGCATGTAACAGTTGTGGAATTGTTTAATTTGGGAGAAAATGGCTACATTTGATGATCACACATGCGTGACTTGATTTCTCCTCTTTGTCAAAAAACGTCTATCTTTTGCAAATGGTGTTTTTTTGTTTTGTTTTGTTTTTTAAGGAATCAACTTAGGACATGGAAGAGCTCTTTAAAAGGTGTTCTGAAATACATGGTTTGGATTCAGCTCACTCATTTCTGCTTTAAAGGCTTGTCCTAGTCCACCTGTTCTTTACTTGGGCTTAAATTATATAAAAATACAGCATTTTAAAGCAAGTGCAGCCTTACTTGTTGTACCCAAACATGATAACATGCTTAAAATTCAAGAAGAGTTCTGTGCAGGTTGTACGTCTCAGTCACCCAATCTCTTTTCACATATCTGTTCATGTTGACAGACTATGTCATAATACATCAACAGAAAGATCAGCACAGAAGAACAAAATTTCATCGCCTGACAGCAAGAGGAAAACTGATTTCAGTATTAAATTAGTAAAAATATATCATTACCTCACTTCCAATAAGCCTTTAGAAGATAAGGTGCTGCTATAATCACAAAAGTATACGCAAAGACAATTAGGTTTCTTGTATCTTTGGTGTCACCCTTTGACACCCTGTTCTCATTTTATCTTGTATATGTTATTTATTTTTTATATATCTTGGAAGCAACTTCGAGAATTAAAAGCAATTTCTTCATGAGACATGTGGTATTACATACGTAAAAACATATATCTGCCAAACCTTTGAAGGACAGGTTATCCTATACCAATCATTGGCAGGAACTTATTGACCATTGAAATGGAAATGGGTATTTAAGCTTCTGATAAAAGTTAGGTACCTTTTTCATATAACATCTTGCTCTGTTTGGATTTCAGTAAAAATTTAACAATACCTGTAATAAATAATGTCTTTTGCAGCCCAGGGCATCATCTGGCACTTCGGCTTTAATTTTGCCCCTGTTTGAACACTCTACAACATATGCACTTCTCTTTTGTCTATTATCCTAGAGTTGTGCTATTCCCAAATATTGACATCATCTACTTTTATCAGCATTAACTGCTCTGAAGCTTCCCAGGCTCATGCTCAGCTCTATTTCTTCCTATTGATTATCTTCCTCACTCCAGCAGGTAGCTAGCCAGCGAGGCTGTCCTGAGAAATAGCTTCCAATGACTTTATACGCACAATTTACACGGAATTGTTTAAAGAAGATATTAGCCTCAATACAAATCAGTGAAGCTCATTTAGTCAATACTGCACAATTCTGCTGTTGGCACCCTGTCACATGTTAGTCTTTACAGTTAGCTGCTGTACCCAATCTGCACATTAGCTATAGTATTTAGTTTCATATTAAAATGAAGCCGGGTTTTTTTTTTTCCGCTTTTGCTTTCCTTTTTGAAATCTTTTCAGTGTACTTTTTACATCACCTCACTGAGCCATGTGATAGTAATATATTTTGAAATATAAAAACCTGAGATTAAATGTTTGATTTTTGACAGTGTTCTTAAATATAATAAATTCAAAAGGAAATACTGTTAAGTTAAAATGGAGTGTTTTTCATTAAGTCCAATCAAATGGTAGACAACAAAGGATCTTTTATTTGAGAATATGAAGTGAAAATGAAAACCAGAAAACCTTTACTAAGAAAAGGTCCAGCTAAATTATGTTGGAAGGAGGTCTCCAGATTGAGTTTGGGTGTTTCTTTTGCTAAAAGTGAATTAAACTAAGATATGTTATGAAGAAATATCTTACAAAGAAGCAAACTTAATGCTTTTTGGAGATGAAAATAAGGTCTAAGGACAGTTGACTTTGAAAATAATTCTAAAGAAAGATCACATATGAAAAAAATTGCCACAGCATCTGATCTTTTCTTATAATCATAACAGGGAAATGTTTGGGGGAAAGTAATGCTAGTCCCCTCTTTCTCTTCCATAGCAATGCTGTAAAATTCTAGAAGGGGTGTTTACATTTCAGAATTACTCCTCCTTAAACTACTGGCTTATGATAGTTAATGAGATGATATCCAAATGTTGAAAACAGGAAAATTCAAATGAAAATCTAAATGTGAAATATAATATAATGAAATAACTAAGCAACATAATACTACTCTGAATGTTTGTGCAAATACTGCAAAATGAACTGCAATACATTAAAATTCTTCAGTGGTTGGGTAATACATAAGTGAAGGTTTATATATAAAAGCTTTAGCTATCAAAAAAAGGGATCTTTAAATCATACTTTCCTAAATTTTTTACTTGAAAACATCACTAACATCTTGGAGTGCATTTCGAAAAGTTGTCATTAAATCAATTTGCATATTTCTTTGCAAACTGAAATTCAAGGTAAGAAGAAAGCATAGTGATCAAAATAGTCTATTTGTTCTAAAATGCAGCTTCCAGCTTCAGTGGCTGAGTGGTAGAGAGCTTTGGGGAATATGAATGTAGAGAAAACAATAATTTCAGTTTTGGTGATTTTTAAGAACTATCTTTTTTGTGAGTAAAAAGTATGAGTTGAACAAAATAACAATTTTAAATGGGTGATAGCAAATAACAACATTTTGAACATTAATATAGGAACGCAATTAAAATAGAATTACCTAACAAATTATTTAAAAATATTTCAATATTTTCTCTTTTTTCTACTATAAAATGTTAAAGGTGATTTTTGTATGACCTTTGCTTTCATTTCTTTTCTTTTTAAATATCAGTAGTTGGGAGCTAGAGCTCTGAAGCCCAGGTAGAAAAGACATGCTAAGAGATGGTCAGTTTATCCTGACCGTTCATCTTCTCACACATTTATTGCGAACTGACACTCATATAACAGCTTTTTTTTTCTTAATCACAAAGATTCAACAAAGAAAAATTCCAGTACCAAGGGAAAAATCATACTCCAGGAAAAAGAGAAATGTCATAATTGCTTATTCAGGTTGCATAAATGCAGGCATGGCAAAGACAAGTGCAATATTTGTGTGTGACAGCATTTTACCATTTAAAGAAGTCAGTAATCTAGATATGATAATATTTAGATGTAATTGTATGTATGTATGCATATAGCATATGTTACATGCAATGTACAAATATAAATTCCAGCTCCAAACTGAAATATATAAACATTATTAGTCTTTTTTTGTTTGGTTCAAAATATTCTTTGATGAATATGTTTTTATGTATTAAGTGTATCTCTAACAACTAAATTATAAAAGCTTTACGCTAGTCCATTTACCATGTGATAGTCTTATATTCAATAAAATTATATGGTTTACATAGTCACTTAAACATAGGAACACTCTCAATAAAGCAAATGCACATAAAACAATACAGGTTTTTAAAACTAACAGCAACAAAATAGATCAACATTTCACATAAATTAAGATGCTGATATTTTTTCCAAAAAACTTTGTAGATTATCCATGAAGCTTAAAATGTGAGTTTTGTTTTCAAATTATGTCAAAATATAAAATTGTCAAACAAAGATGTTTCATGGTAACTTTCAAAACAAACTAATTTTTTTAAAAGTAGTTTGGTTAAGTTTCTAAAATGCAAAGGAAAAAATTGTTTTCAGTTTTGACTAGACCTATAATTTCTATAAGCCTTATAAATGCTCATATTTGTGATCATATTAAAAATTCATATTGGATCCATTGTGACTGCTTATATAGATTACCAAGATGATGCCCAATATCATGTATATCATTTCACTGAATTATTTTGTAGCAAAAAGTGTCACACCAAATCCAGATATTTCAAATAAATCTCTCTTCCATAAATATTCTGGCTAGCAGAACCTAGGCAAAAAGAATTTTTTACACTAAAAATTAGTTTTAAAAGCAAGAATATTGAATTGTATGGGACATTCTCTTTTTTAAAAGTATAAACTTATCCAAACTGAGCACCCATACACATGCGTGCTGCCGCACACATATTTTGTCAGGAGAAATTATATTTTTATCATTAAAGTAAACTGAATATGAACCTGTTAAGTTGATTAACATTGTAATCTATGTAATTACACAGCTTCTAAAGGATGTAAACATTTAATTTAATCCTAATTTCCCATATTGAACAATGTATCAATTATTACTGTCATCATCAATTTTTATTAGGTGGTAATATTTTAAAACATCAACTAATACATACATCTATCCAAATTCTAAGACAATTTAACTTAGCTAAAAAAGATAAAATCAAACTGGATAGTTAATTGGGATATTTCATAACTTCTTTATTTTAAATACATATATCTCTAGAAACAAAGTACAATATTTAAGGAAATTAATATTAGCCTTCAGATACATAGAGAGTACATTTATACATCTATTATATCCATGGAAAATACAGATATTCCATTATATATATGCAATTATATAATCTGTATAAATGCAGATATATCATTATATGTATCTTGTCTATCTATGCATTTTGTGCAGAAAAGAAAAGCATTCTTATAATCCAGAATAAAGCTATACAGGTGTGTGTGTGCATGTTTGGGTGTGTGTGTGTTTGCATGTGTGGAGGGAGAGCCAGAGGAAAAGAATCGATGGCTTCACAAAGAGGTATTAAAGATAAAATATTAAACATGTTTGAAAATGAATATAAAGGTATTATGTTACATAAAGACATACCATTGACAGATTTTTCTCTCTCCTTTTCCTCTCTCTCTCTCTCTCTCTGTGTGTTCTGCTGTTAACAAGAAAATGAACATTTGGGATGAAAGGAAATGATGACTCTATAGAAACTTAAGATAGGACACTTAAGTTAAACTTATGAAATTAAAATTTAAATCCAACTGGATTTTCCTTTCTGAATATGAAATAAGAACCCTATAAAATGTGCACATGAATTGTAACATATTTAAATGTCTATTAAAATTTTTCCTCACGTAAATATTTGCATCATTAGTACCCTATAGCATCTTAAAATATTCTAAAGGGATGCATGAAAATATCATGAAATAAATCTGAAGGGGTCAGTCACCTTCATAGCATAAAGCTCAAGACTTTAAGATAAAGTTCCTCACCCTTTGACTCAGACAGAACTGTTTCAAACCCTCTAGCAGAATGATTTTTATGTACATCTACCTGTTAGTTCTTCAAATTTGTCATTTTTTAATACTCTAGGGCTGAAAAGGAGAAAACATGGGGTTGCATATAGAGAATTTATATCACTACTTAATAGTTAATGTCTTGACCACCTTTAAGATTATGCATTTGAGAGTTACAGCCTCAGAAATTCTAGTGGTCCTATTCAGGTGGTCCTATTAAATGTCTTCCACTGAGAAGAGCCCCTTATAGCAAGAACACTTCACTAATACCTAGCTACCTACATTCCTGAAGTCTTTAGTCTAAAAACCTATTTCTATGTAAAAAGAACCCTATTTAACTTAACTCTAAGGGTACCGATGTTGTTGTTTGTCATGATGTTGACAAAAAGCAGGAGACAAAAAGTTATCTGTAATTCTCAAGTGGACAGATTCATCCCCTAATTCCTAGATAATTAACCAGGATAAAAACTTTGCCTTGCATTGCCTCTCTTCAAGATGGTAAGCTCATGATACAATGAAATCAGAGCAAGTTATGGGAGGAGGGAATGGGGGCCTGGAAAGAGGAATACCTTTTTCTTGGTTCCACAAAGGGTTGAGGGCCTAATTATTTTTAAGTATAATCCAACCAACCTCTTCTCATGCTTAGCTGCCCTGAGTGACACTATTTGTGATGCCCAGTGTGCTGAAACTGAGCAGGTTGCTGTCAGTTTAAAAATGACTATAATAAAAGTGACCATGAAGATGGATCTTGTGATTTTGCGTTTCTAATCAGTCATCTGTGAAGAACACTTTTGCTTTGATTCAGCAGACTGGTGACAGCCATGATTGATAGTGCACGAGGATGAAAAAAGGTTATTAACTGTCTTCCTATTAAGCTCAATGTATTACCCCTCTAGGTGCATCTCATACTTTAAGTTAAAGTACTTACAGGTAAGGTCAAGAATGAACTCTATGGAGATGGTTTCCATTCTGCTGAAAATGAGCAAGGCATCCTTTTACTGATTTTTTTTTTAATTTAGTATTAAAATTACATTTAATTCCACTGTCTTATTTTTATTGGCTAAAAAAAGAGAAATTTTCTCCTTCCAAGAACACCCTTACTGAAAACACTGGAAGTATAGAAAATAGCTTGAAATATAAATTTGAATTTACATTTGAATGTAGATTTGAATGTAGAGCTAACTAGCAACATGTGTGTGGCATGTACGTAAGTCTGTATTTAAGCAGATGGTCATATATTGTATAATCTGAGGATATTTTTAAGGGTAGACACTAAAATTGATTTGTGATTTTAAAAAGTCTGTATGGTATTTGCAAAAATTGTTTTAATTTTCAATAATCCATACATAGCAAGCTTTAGAAATAACAATTTCTAAGATTAAAGGATCTAATAGAACATTTAGATATTTGTTTTCATTTAGATATAATGTACTAACTTCATCTCGTTTTAACTCTTTAAAACTAGAAATATTACATGTAGATGAACATTTGAATGATGGTATCTGTTCATGTCTCTGATGAGTATAATTACACATCCATCACAAATAGTATGAGAGATCCTAAGGTATTTAAAATTTTTCAATGACTCGGGGTACACTATTTATTAAATGAAATAATAAACTTTGAAATATTGTCATATCTCCTGTGTTCATTTATCCTTATCAAAGTCAAAATATACTGAAAGATTTTTGTATACTTAATTTAACTTCTCTTTAAAAACATTTTATATTTGCAAGCTTGGTTCTGAAAGATAACATATAAAATATATGCATTTTAATTTGAAATTGTAGTACTGTGTTTCTTCTTACATTTCCCACTGGAAATACTCAGTACATGTCAGATGTAATGTGAATTAGCCAAAAACATTCAAGGATATCGATAACTTGGCACTGATGTAACCATTTAAACTACAAGAAACTTTCATCTCTCTGTGCTTAACCGTTCTTCATTGAACAACTCTGCAGAGTAGCACAGAAAGAGAAAATGCCACCAGAATGTTATTAGAGTTTCAGTGCAAGGAAAATCACATTATATCCAAAAGTTTTCTCTAGTATCATGACCTGTTTCTCCAGGGTCGGTTATTATACTCATTTTTGGTATATAATAAACTATATTTTGAAAATGTACTGTTTTAATATTAGGATCCATCAACAATGAAATACAGAGAAAGTAAGGAAATGAAGTTCAAGATTTCCCTGAATTTCTCTTTAGAGCCAAAAAAATTGGCTCCCTACCCTATTCTGCTTAATACTGCAATTGCTGTTTTGAGAACCCTTTCCAGGTCTCTAGTATTTTATGCATGCCAAGTATAACTTAAATACTTACACCCTGAGAGCCTCTTCATAAAAAAATGTTAGATCAATATGAAAATTGTTTATTCAGTGAATTGTGTTTATGTGGAGTGGACTTTCAAAGGTACATTTTAGAATTCATAAAAGATTCCCTCAATATGACTCATTAACTTCATTATTAAATGGATTTCTCTTTCTACCCTATATAACTTCAACAAACTTGTGCTTTCAAATTCAGAAATCAACTTTGAGATAAGTGATAGAGGGTGATACATGGTCAGTGATAGCATCCTATATTGTTGTTCAAATGTTTGCATAAGTTAATAAGAAATATGTTGCACATTTCTAAAAACATTGTTTGCTTTTAAATAAAAAAAAGAAAAAGAAAAATACAGTTTCAAACTATACCATGTAAATTAACAAAGTGGTCTCAATTATTAGTGAAAGTCCTATCTTCTATTTGCACTTGGGAGCTCAAGGAAAATTAGGAAACACAAAGAGCAAGTAGGCCCAAGAGGAATGCACGGATTTCCTAGTCTCCTCGTTTTCTTCTCTTTAGAGAAGATCTAGAACACACATGACACATAGCACACATTTTAGGAAAGACCAAGGCAAAGACAGTTTCAGGTAAAGTTTAGGTCATTTCCAAGGCAGTCAATTAGCTTAGCTGAAATTGATGTCCAGCTGTATTTTTTGCAGACTGGACACTGGCAGACAGTAAAAGTTAAAAATGTAACATTTTCTTTTATACTTTTGAAACTCCAGAACACAATGTTGCATTAATGCTGCTCAAGCAATTGAGAGAACCAATGAAGAAAAATCCCACACCTTTGTGCAAACTCTTTAAACCTGGTTCTGAGGCTATTGTGACTTGGTTTCATCTACTAATGGGCCACAAGGTATCTTTAGTTTACGGTATCTAGGGCTTCAATTACTTTTAGCTTGAAACTCTCTTCCGAAACTCTTCCACTTCTCTATATATCTTTCTTTGCTCTTCCTCCTCCCCCTCTCCTCGTCCGCACCCCCCCCCCCAAACCTACTAGGGGACATGGGTAGGTTTATGAACTGGGTGGTGCACATCTGTGTAGCCAGAACGTGGAGGCTGGCAGTTGCTGTCCACTCCCAGACTGTGTACCTGAGCGCAGTGGCCACTCTGCTCTTCCGCCCAGCCCACTTCTGCCTGCAGTGTTGCTGCTGTCACGCCAGCCCGTGATTTGATAGGCTTGTCGGGTTGCCATGGTGTTGACTTCTTGCCTCTGAGGAGCTGCCCAATGACTGGAGGTCTGGGATTAAAGCGGGAAGAGGCAGCGGCCACAGCGAATTTCAGCGGCAGCTGCAGCTGCTAGAAACAAGAAACGAGAGGACGAGGTCTTTAGACTGCGTTCCCCACCCGCAGCCTGGGCGGCCAGTGAGGGGGGCAAGAAGAAGAGAGGTGGGAGGAGGTTGAAATGGTGACCACTGGAAGCCAGAAGATACAAGGGAGGGGTCTGAGACCCTCTCAGGAATAACTCATAAGCAATCCGCACGGGCAGAGAGGGAAAAATCTTTCAGAATTCGTTGTTATTCACACAAGACATTACCTGGGCGGGTGGTGGGACTGGGAGTAAACGGTTGTTAAAAGGGATTTAAGGGGGTGATACACCTTTCCCCACACCCCACCCTTTATTTGGGCAGCGAGGTAGCCTGACAAAGAGGCGCTCTGCGGAGAACTTCAAATCATGGAAACTAACTTACTCCAAGGAGAGAAAGTGCCATGAGTCCAAAACCAAGTACAGGAAAATAGTTGCCTGGGCCGGTGGCCGGCGGGGGCGGCCCGGGAAGAGGGGAGCCAGAGGGTTCCCGTGCAATGCACAGCCCCAGACGGAAACCGTAAACTAGGAAATGAAAGGGAAAGAAACCGCTTCTGTTATAAATTAGTAGGTAGGTAAAGGTTACGCAAAGAAGAAAAGGGAAAGTAAAGCTGTTAAAAGAATAGAATAAAACCCCCGGGAGTTCAACTCAAAATCCGCGCCCCCCCCTCACACACACACACACACACACACACACACACACACACACACACACACACACACACACTTCCCAATCCAAGGGGAGGAGGAGGAGGAGAAAAAGTGCATTCTGGTGTGATGAGAACTCTCTGGAATGTCTGGAGGAGAGGATAGGAGTGCGAGGGTAAGAAGACCCGGGTGCTAAATAATTGGCAGGAGGGAGAAATGGGGGAGGGGCGGGGTAGGAAAGAAAAATTCCGCGATTCACCGAAGAGACTTAGAGATTCAGAAGGGGGAGATTCCAATAGGAGGAAAGGAAGTACAGAAGTTGAGACCTGTAGCGTAAAGGAGGAAGCGACCAGAGTCAGTAAGAGAAAAGGAGGAAAAAGGTGTGTGCTGCTGAGGGAGGGCGTGGGAAGGCCACCACAGTCTACTGGAAGAAGCGACTGCTAGGACAGAGGGCAAAAAGGGCAGAGAATTGGAGCGACTTAGGCGGTCGACCAGAGCACCGCGGGGCAGCACCGGCGAGTGGGAAGCCAGGTGCCGCGCAGTCCGCTCCCCGGCTCGGGGCGACGCGGGGACTTTTCTGGCAAGGAGAGGAGCTGCTCTTTCAGCCTGCCCGAGTCACGATTCACCGCGAGTCCCAAACACACGCCTCACTAACTACTTTACAGCCACTTTCATTGATTTTCTTTAACAAATAAACGTAATACCCGTTACAGCAGCACTTCCTTTTGCTGCAGCTAAAATGCTATAAGCTCTGATTGCTGCATTTCTCTGGATAGCAGTCTTCATATCTCCAAATAAATTGGTTTCCTTCACCTAAAAGATCAAATGTGTGATCACATTCAGGTTGGGGGAGTCTCGTCTTCGCCCCCCCTCTATGATTTGAGAATCACCTTTTAGAATAAGTAGAAGACAGGTCCGGATACAAGTTTACAAACCTGGAAGGGCTCAATGACATTTGCATATTAATTTTTGCTAATAAGCATCAATTTGGAAGGAAAACACCCGCGAGAAAATTGACTCCTTTGAAATTGCAGGGAAATTAACGCGAATCCGACAGCCACACCTAAGCTACTCCCCCAGAGTTATCTTTAAAAAATATTTCCTCTAAAAATAAAGTATTGTCAAATATACTTCAATTAAAAAAAATAAAGTATTTCTTTTAAAGTACCCCTCCCTTTAGAGCGGTTTCTGCTGGAGGTTCTAACATACATGTCAAAGGGTTGTTGAATTATTCATTATTGTAATTACTATCATCATTGTCATTATCCCTTTCCATGTGGAAATAATTTTATTATCGTAATTTGATATCTGAAGAATTTCCTGTTAGTCGTTTGATAATCATTTTTTTCTGCTGAAAAGAAAAGTTTTGTTTATAAATGAGATAGAGAAAATGTTTTAAATGCTTTGATGTTTGCTATAGATTTCCGTTTATCTAATCGATCGGAATGCCAATAAAATCGATTAAAGGTTTAGTGTTTTACAAACAACCATTTTGTGCTTTTTGATTTTATGTTCAGAATGATTTTAATAAAGCTAATGCTTTCCTTTAACATTCTCCCTTTAAAAAATCCAAACCTTTATCGTTTTTCCTTTTATTATTAGAAATTGCCAGTTGAAGTTGTTCTAATAGGAAAATTAAAAAAAAAATAAGCAATGGCTGCAATGGTTTAAATTTCATTCTCTTGTTGCTCAAGGTATTTAAATAAAGCCCTTTAAAATCTTGGTGAATTATATGCGATCATTCAGTGATTGCGGAATATTAAATTAAACTTAGATAAATCCGCATTGAAGGAGGCAGCACCCAGTCCTGAATTTATTTCCCATTTTCTCTAACAGCATCACTGTGCTCCTCTCTTTGCAATGACAATGTGCCAAATCTGGGCATTTTGAAAACATTTTCCATATGCTTTAACAGGGGACTGATAGACAAAGAAGAAAAGGAGATGATCTTTTTGCTCTGAGGTATATTTTCTTTAACCTTTTTCTCTTAGACTTTCACTGATAATCATTTTAAAGCAAAAGTTTGAAATCATTTAATTCTTTTTTTTCTTTCACCTTTTTTTCCCCCTGTCTTGTAATTTATTCCTGAAATGAAGTTTTGGTTACAATATAATGTAAAGCTATCATTTCTGTACCTTGGCAAACAACGTTTGTTTCAAAATCTTTGATTTAGTTTCTGCTAGCTACCTTCTGTAATTGAAGATGGATTTAATTATACATTTTGTAACTTAGATCATATGGGCTGTTTGTTTGCTGCAGGATTTAATGGTGCTTTTGTGTCTAATATTTAGGGACGTTACATACAGAGGTGGTGGCTTTTCTTCAACTATAAAGATCTGCACTTTTGTCTTGGAAATGTGGATGTTAGGATGAACATGGTGTCCTGTTTTCAAATAATTCTGTTCAGTGGCCAGTGTTTAGTATATTGTCTATACAGCGTTGCCTTGACTAATATAGATGTTTTATGTTTTAAAAGATCACAAATTAATCTTCTATTCAGTGAAATCTCAGTTTTCTTTCTTTTCCCACTTACCTATCTTTTCCCATCTGCATCATTGTCTCTTAGAGATTTTCCCCAGATGAAACGTAAAATTTTTGTTGGATATGTTTGCTGGAAATATCTCCATGTGTTTCGAGAAGGGTGTGCTTGTGATCCTTGGTTTGGGTGATGTTAAGTGTGAATACATGTGCTGAGGGGGTTGAGGGTGCGGTAGTGGTAAGTGATAAAGAGTCCTTATTAATTTGCATAAGAGCTGTAGAAGTGCTTGTCAAGTTAGTGAAGTGCTATTGTTTCGGGAGAGTCCCATCTGATTTTGTTTATAAACACTGGACTGGTTGCCTAGAGGGAAAGGAGGTCACAGCACTGTCTGAGCCCTGACCCCAGACATAGGGTGTCTGACTTTTCTCTCTCCCCCTTCCCCCATTCCTTCTCCACTCCCTTAATTCTTCTTCGCTCAGGCCCTCTATAACTCCTCCCTTTTCCCCATTCCAAACCTTACCTGTGCCTAACTTTACATAATAATCACTCCCCCCCCCCCCCCCCCCCCCCCCCCCCCCCAACCTTAAAAAAAAACCCCCCCCCCCCCCCCCCCCCCCCCGACAACACACGTTGAACCAGGTCAGTACCACCAAGGGAAAAAAAAAAAAAAAGGGTAAAACAGATATACTGCCAATAAAAACCAAAGAGGGACTTTAGTTAGAAAACGAGAAACGTACAGAAATACAGAAGTACAGATAGAGACCGGGATCAAGATGGGGGCATTTTTAAGACAAAAAAAGACCACAAAGGAGATAAGAACCAGGTTGGGGGAGGGGAAAGAATCAGTGAACGACAGATTTAACTGCCCACAAATGCTGCACACACATACACACTTAAAATGTCTTTCCTTTTTGAATTTCATTTCATCCAGCTCATGCTCACCATCAAAGACAGTGTCCATTTGGATGTTATGTCATATCTTAACCTTCCATTTCCCCCCCTCCCCGCTTTGTGAGTTCTCAAGAAAAAGATACTTTTTTCATGGTAATGAAATTTGGCACTCTTCCACACTATTTCTTGAATTACTTCACTGTAAATACAATGTGTTTGTGACACCACCCCGAATAAACCCTGCACTTTCCGATTCACTAACAACTTCACGTCTCCCCCTTTACACACACACATCCGTACCTCCCCACTCACAAAATGACAGACATTGGTATCAAGTTTAAGTGTGTTTTGGAAAGGAGTTGCTGAGTTAAAAATGTTAGTTAACAGACTGCCTTTGTTAAATAGCCCCCGGGTGCAGAAGACCCAACAAAAAGAGGGGAGGAGGAGGGGGGCTGAGGATCTGAAAGTGTCTGTGGTGATATAAAGGGTTCCTAACGCTGAAATCTTGTAATACCTCGTTTCAAACTGAGCTCATCTATAGACCCCGGAGGCGCGGTCAAAAGACTGGGAACCTTTTCCCCTTGGGCTGGGCTTGGTCTTGAGCTGGCGGGACGTGAGGGAGAGGGAGGTGGGGTATTTGTTACTGAATTGGTGAGGGCAGGGCGGGGGAATCCGGGAACAGACAGCTGAGGGCTCCTTAAAGCGACTGTAAAGCCCCGAGTGTCCGCGGCACAGATTTGGGGAATAAAATACGCCGAGGAAAAGTCTAAAAGTGGAAATTATCTTTTGTCTCAGAATTAATTACTCCTTGCTTCCAACACTCAACACCTAACCACCTGGCATTCCTTTTTGGTTCTCCCTCAATTGGGCGCTCGGTTCAGGGTCCGAGTGCCCCGGAATGGGCTTGGCTCGGCTGGGGTAGCCCTGGAAAGTGTAGAAGAGGGTGTAGGGAAAGTTCTTGGTGCGTCAGGGAAACCTCTGCTCCTTTCACTTTGAAATAAAAAGTAGGCAAACCTTCCTTGAGGGCGGCGGCGGGTTCGCACAGAGTTTAGGGACAGCAGAATGGGGGCGGGGGGGGGAC